>NC_054828.1:83236382-83539412 GCF_018345385.1 Vulpes lagopus
GCCTCAGGACCTCATGTGTCAGTAACTAAGAGTCAGCCAATGGCTAAATCCTATTGTGCCAGCCACAGTTCTAAAGCTTCATATACTTTGTTTCTTCTAATCTAACGCTGTTTATAAATAAGGAAACTGAGGCAGATTGGTGAAACGTGTGGCTCTGTCATTTAAATCCAGACACTGTTTTAAACCCAGGCAGTCAGCCTCACTCTTAACCACTGGATAAATTAAAAGCAAGACCAAGACTAGCCCCACTCCCCACCACTACTCCAGCAAGCTAAGGCACCACCAAAGCCCTCCCCGCTGCCCCTAGACCCACTCCCCCACTAGAAGAAGCTTAAAGCCAGCGTCCGAGGTGCCAAGAAGGGAATTCCAGGAGGTGGAGGCCAGTCCTTGGAGAAGGGTGGACCGCATTTGCACTGTCTCCACTTATCTGGATACCTGGAATGCCATCATCTCCATCCGTTTCTTTCTATTGAACACAGGCCCATGAGCAGGCATCTTATCCAGAAGGGGCAGCCCAACAGCATGCTAAGAAACACCACACTGTGGTGGAGTTATAGATGCACAGATCACCATGTTTCTAGTTGGTGTTGGTGGCCTTAATGCCTCTGGGGCTAAACTATTATGAGGACTGGGGCTTGTGAGGGCAAGAACAGGGATCAATAAAAATAGATAAGGTATTCAGGGCCCCAGGGCACAGCAGCACTCTACACCTTTCTGGGGGGCTCTCACAGCTCCCTGAGTTCGTCTCATAGGGGGTGAGGTAACTAGAGCTGAGATACCCAGCCCATTGCACAGATGAGCAAATGGAGCCCCCCCCCCCAACTACATGGGATGCATCAATGGCTTCCCAGGTGACACTCCACTCTGCCTAGTCCTCTGTTGCTGGAAACCCCCAATTCTGTCTTGAAGCTCATCATCCCAGCTGCTCTCAGCCCCAGGGGTGAACTCTATTGGCCTAACCCAGCAGCTCACAACCCTTTCAAACCCAACATCCTCTTTTGATAGCAAACCTTTTAGTCTACTCTCTTTTCTATCCTGAAGTGAAATCCATAGATGATATATACAGTTTCAAAGATTAATACAATGCCATGCTTCCCAGAAAGGAGCAATATGGAGAAAGCAATTTCTAAGAAGATAGTTGTGTTTCAATATGTTATGTGGTCAAGGAGGACCACCCCAGACAAGGCACTGTAACAGCAGCAAATGCAGAGATCCATTTGCTCATGTCCCATGAAACCATGCTGCCTAGGAGTGGTGGGTGGCTCTCAACCACAGAGAATTATCCATCAATTTAGTGATGGATAATTTAGTGACTTAGTGCTGCTAAGTCTTGGGCAAGAACATTTCTATACAATGGAATTAGGTCCTAGGCTTGGATAATAAAAAGCAGGCTTTTTGCCCCCATGAATGGCTGGCATGACATCCAAAGGTCATGGAAGATGCAACCACCCCACGTATTGGAGGACACCTCCAGCTGCCCACCGGTGGATGTCACAGCATGGCATGGCCAGGACAATCAAGCATGCCCATGGTTACCCTCTGAGAGCCAGCCATGCAAACTGATGACAAGGTCTCGCCCTCCTGGCCTGAGCGTGCCATCCAATCTTGGTCGGTGGGACCTGGGGGCCATAAGAAAATGTTTTCTAACTAATGAAAGAAGAGAGAGCCTCCTTGCGTTTTAATCACATGCCATTTTAACATTTACCACCCTAAAGGAGATGCTACAACTGCTACGTCAGGCAAAGGAGAATGAGAGTTCTCCAAGTCCTTGAGGGTTGAGGGGATTGTTGGCCTGCTGGGTCAGTCAGCCCTGGATCACCACCCCATGTCAGAACCCCTTGCTATGTGTGAAGACAAACCAGCCCTCTTGTTTTAGCTGCTTTAGTGGGCTTTTAGGTCCCTGTTGCTTGTTCAGGTACAAGAGATTTTTCAGACCTAATCTCCTGACCCTCCCCTGGCTCCTCCCTCTACCTTGTCCCGAGGGACAGAAACACCCGGGACTGGTGATTTGCTTAGGGTTGCTTCCTGGAAAGGAAGTCTCCTGGGGGCTGTCCCAGGGGTGCAGACCCTGAAAGGGTAGATCTCCCAGAGATGTGGAGGAGACCATCTGGGAACTTCTCGGGGCTGTTCCCTCCCCAGTTCCTCCTCTGACTCAAGAGACACTGGGATTAACAGCTACATTCCTCACTGGTGTCATCCTTTATGCTTCCAAGTACTTCACAGGAGTCAATTAGCAGCAAAGCACCCCACCCGAAGTTGCCTCCTGAGGAGCCAGGGCTCCATGAATGTGACAAGGGGCAGGACCAAACCCTGCCCACAGTGGGCAGGGAAGCCCCCGAGTGGGGAAGAGTAGGCTGAGAGAAAGTGTGCAGGGAGATGGCTGAAGTATGCTGTAGGGAGACGTAAGAGGACACAGACTCCACACCATGCAGGGCCTTCAGGCCTCATTGCAGCTTTAAGTTCAGCCCAGGTAAGGGGAAACCATGAAAGGGTTTAAGCACAGGGTGATATAGTCATCACAAGTCCTTTCTCTAACCTGCCAGTGCACAAGCCCAATGGCCCGCATCCCTGCAGGCCTCACACTGTAGACAGATACTACAGGCTGGAGTTTGGTCCTCAGTGGGGGACAGGGTGGTCTTCAAGGACTGGCACCATTTCCGGGTCTTGGGATCATCACGCTCTGGTGCTTGGTATTATCGGAGGAAGCAGTAGGTGTTACAGACTGGAGTCGCTTCCTGACACGGAGTTTGAGGCCCATCACCCCTGTACTCCAGAAGCTACCTTTACTCCCTACTGTGCAAAAGGTCAACTCCAAGGCCATTCTCTGCACTCAAGTGGTCTCTCAACCTTTTCCCATTTGTCCACCAACACCATCACAGAGATCCCAGCAAGCTACCCTCCCCAGACCCTGGCACCAAGCATGTCCCCACCTCTACACGGTTGCTCCCCCTGCCCCCCCAACCCCAACCTGGCCGGACTGCCACGCACCCGGAGTGCAATTCCCTCCTCCACAAATCCCACACAGCTCTCAGCAGCCGCTTCTCCCCCTATAGACTCCATATAGATTTGCAAGCTCCCCCAGCCCACCACAACCAATGAGTCCTCAGAACCAGAGGGGAGTTTAGGTTGCACATTCCACAAGGGCTTCCAGGTATTGCCTTGAATGATTACTGTCATCTGACAGAGTTCCTCTTTTTAGCATTTGTGTTCTCACCACACCCGCCCCCCTCCCACCATAGTAAACTCTTGGAGGCTGGAGACTGGTCTCCCTCATACATTCCAGCCCACTGCACAGTGCTGGCACCTGTCTGCTAGGAGCTCAGAGAGTGTCTTGTGGTTTTGAATGGCCTCTGCTCCAAGAAGTGACTCACCGATGAGGTGTCCTAACAGGGATCATTGGGTGGGGGAAGGTTGAGGGAAGGGTCCCCCCCCACCTCAAATTATTATCACCACCAACAGGTATTTGTTGTATGGCTCTATTGCCAAGTAATTGGGGGATGAGACCTGCCCTTCCAACCTGTGATGATGGCAAGAGAAGCCTGCGAGCAAGAGATGCAGACAGAAGGGAATAAGAAGGCAGATGGAAACCAGTCAGGGAGGCCAGTATAGGGCACAGGAGCAGGACAGTGACAGGGACACATGGCAACAAGGGGCAGGGTGTAAGGAGAGGCTCAAGCAGGGACGGGAAGAGGCAGAGACTGGGGTGGGGCGAGGACCCAGAGAGAACAAACGAAGGAGACAGGAGGGAGAGGGGGTCAGAAGGGCAGCAGGAGCTCAGCCCCTCCCTCTCTGGCTGCCTCAGTGCCAGGCTGGGCTCTGCATCCCCAAAGCCTCTCCTGAAACTCCTGCATGTTGGAGCACGAAGCCCAGGTCCAGGAAGGGAGCCAAGCTGGAAGGCAGCCGAGGCCCAGCAGCCGGGGAGGCGTGCCCCAAGGAGGGTGGCAGTGGGACAAGGAGACAGTGCCCTGTCTCGTGCCCCCCCCATCACACCTCCACCCCACCCGACCTGGGCAAGGGACAGCTTCCGCACCCAGCAGGCTGTGGCCTGGATCCACACCTGGATCCAGGATCCACATCCCCCAGGACTGGATGGGGAGTCCTGCTCCAAGGCCTGACTCGGGTGTGTCTGCCGGGGACAAGGAAAGGGAGTGGCTGAGACCGTGGCTGTTGGGGGGGGGGTCAGGAATAAAAGGAAAGCCAGGATTAAAGTTTCAGTAACCTGCCTCGAAAGCACCCAGACATTGTATAGGACAGGATTCCCGGGCACTGAGTAAGGAAGGCAGCCATCCCAACTCCAGCTGGGTTGGAGAGAGAGGTGGGCACAGGAATGAAGAGCCCCCCAACCACACCTCCCACCAGGCAGCCCCTTCCTCACAACACAGGCCAGGCACCCACTGCCGGGGGCTTGGAACCCAGTCAGTGAGAACAGCGTGTGGCACTAGATTGGGACTTAGGGACAGCTGGGCCTAGAGAGGTCTCGGAGAGATGCCTGTATGTGTATGTGGTGAGAGGGAGATGGGAAGCCAAGAGAAGGGAGAGAAAGAAAGGCAGAGGCTGAAGGGCTTTGAGAAGAATAGCCAGCCAAAATTTGCAGTTCATCCGTGCACTTAAGCAACATTCATTGACACAAAAGGACATGGGGTCCAATCAGAAGCCAGCATCTACAGACAAACCCTAACCCTGATCGCACACTGAACCCTAACTAAACCTGGCCTCAGACTGAACTTTACTCCTGGCCAAAGACTCACTGCTGAACCTGTCCTCAGACTTACTCTAATCCCAACTCCTCCAGCTTTACTGAACCTAACCTTGGCTACTGGCCACCCCAAAACTGTGTGTTTCGATCTCAAAGGTATAGGGAAAGAGCATAGACATTTCTGGAGAAACCCCACAAACCACACAGCATCAGGGCTTGGTGGGAATGACATCTGGTTGCATCTCTGACCGAACACATCAGTCTTTCAAAGCCCTGCTCTCCACATCACCTTATGACCCTCAACTGGCTCTCTCCTCCTCCCCCCATCCCATCCCCCTACCCTCCTCCAGGCAAATGTGCCCGCTCCTCCCTACCCTGGTCTCCTGCCCGCCCCCCACCAACTCCTGCCTGGAGGAAGTGTTAAACCCCTACTCCGAGCCATCTGTGTTCCAGCTCACCTAGCACAGCTTTCATCTCCTTCCCCAAACCAATCCTGGTGGGAACGCTCTCTCTGTCTCTCTTTCTCTCTCGCTCTCGCTCTCGCTCTCTCCTGAACTCCTGCAGCAGTGTGACTTTAATAACCCATCTGGCCACTAATCACAGACACTTCTGCTATCATCTTCTCAGCTATTATTCTCCTGGGCACATTGATTGCTCATAAGGCAAATGCTCAAATGATCTCCCCAAGTGGACAGTGATTTTTTTTTCACTCTCGGAATTGATGCTGAGATGAACATCCTTACAGACTTGTATACCTGAAAAACACCTCTTCCATCATAGGAATACCCTGAACATAATATTAAAAGTAAAAAAATAAAAAAATCTCATGATGAAAACTAACAATGCCCAGCTCACTCCTCCTTTCCCCATTGAGACATTTGCGGTTCCTTTGGTGGTTTTCTGGTCTTTAACTGCATATATCTAAATTGTTTGTTTATATTCCTCTTTCTTAATTAACCAAATTTAAACTGTTAGTAGATTAAAGATCTGTTGACTTTCTACTGTGGAAAGGGAGTACTCTTCTACTGCCACACAAAAATATTTCTCCTGGTCTCCATGTTCTAATGGTTAACATGCCAAGTCTGAGCCACGTGGTATACTATGATTACATTCCCTTTCATGGAGCATTTGCATTCTTTCTGGAGTTCTAGCAGAGGCTGTTCTTTTTCCACATAGGAATGCACTTGACTTGCTAATGTTCTATTGATGTTTTATTCATGAGTATATTATTCAGTAGTTTTCTATTTGCTGCTGTTTTATAAAGCTTTAGTATTAGGGTGAAATAGATTTCATTAAATAAATTAAAAACTTTTCCTTTTTGATCTATTCACTGCAGCAATATAAGTTGCACATGAATTCTCATAGGTTTGAAATCAATCACGTGCAAGTACACATACCTTCGGTCCCTTTGGTACAGTTCGTAAGAGATGGGGCAAAGGGACAAAGTTCCTGACAAACCTCTAGATGCATTCCATGTTTATTGCTCTAGTCAGCCTTTCTTTTTCTTCTTGACTCTATTTTAGTTGTATTTTCCCTAAAACTCAACCAACTCTTCTAGATTTGCAAATGTCTTTTCCTTTATAACAGAAGCTTTACTAAAGTGGAATTTACATTTAAAAATTCACCCATATTAAGTCTCTAGCTCAATGGGTCTTAACAAATTAATGCTTTCTTGTAACCTCCACCAAAAACAGAGTATTTTGGTGGTGCCATAAATTTCCCTCAAAACCCAACGCATCCCCACTTCTGCCCCAGGCAGCCAACCGCCGGTCTGCTTTCTCTCACTGTAACTGTGCCTTTCCTCAAATTTTGTAAGCATCGAATCAGAAAGAATTTGCATTTTCTATCAGATGTCATCTGCACAACATGCATGTTGTCATGCATGCATGTATCAGGAACTCATCCCTTTTTATTACTGATTAGTATTCTATTGTATGGATATACTGAAATTTGTCTATCCATTCATCAGTTGATGAAAATTTGTATTATTTCCAGTTTGAGACTATAGTAGGCTGAGAAAATGACCCCTCAAAAGATATTCACATACTGATACCTGGAATCTATAAAGGTTGCTTTATTTGGAAGGAGCATCTTTGCAGATGTGATTAAATTAAGAATCTTAAAATGGGGTCAGTATTCTGGAATATCAGTGTAGGCACTAAATGCCATCACATGTATTCTCATAAGAAGGAGGCAGAGGAAGACTTGGCACATGCACAGAGAAGGAGGCATGAAGACTGAGCAGGGAGAAATTTGAAGATGCTGCAGTGATGAGGCCACTAGCAAAGGCAGGCCAGTAGCCACTAGAAGCTAGTGGAGAAAAGACACAGGGTCTCCCCTAGAGCCTCCAGAAGAGGCAGGATCATGCCATGCTTTGATTTCACGCCAGTGAAACTGGATATATGGATCCCAGAACCGTGAGAGAGTCAACGTGTATTGTTTTAAACCACGATGTCTACTAATTTGTTACAGCAGCTTCAGGGAGTTAATTCGGGGGCTATTTCTTTCTTTTTTTTAAATAAATTTATTTTTTATTGGTGTTCAATTTGCCAACATACAGAATAACACCCAGTGCTCATCCCGTCAAGTGCTCCCCTCAGTGCCCGTCACACATTCACCCCCACCCCCCGCCCTCCTCCCCCTCCACCACCCCAAGCTCATTTCCCAGAGTTAGGAGTATTCATGTTCTGTCTCCCTTTCTGATATTTCCCACACATTTCTTCTCCCTTCCCTTATATTCCCTTTCACTATTATTTATATTCCCCAAATGAATGAGAACATACACTGTTTGTTCTTCTCCAATTGACTTACTTCACTCAGCATAATACCCTCCAGTTCCATCCACGTTGAAGCAACTGGTGGGTATTTGTCGTTTCTAATGGCTGAGTAATATTCCATTGTATACATAGACCACAGCTTCTTTATCCATTCATCTTTCGATGGACACCGAGGCTCCTTCCACAGTTTGGCTATTGTGGACATTGCTGCTATGAACATCGGGGTGCAGGTGTCCCGGCGTTTCATTGCATCTGAATCTTTGGGGTAAATCCCCAACAGTGCAATTGCTGGGTCGTAGGGCAGGTCTATTTTTAACTCTTTGAGGAACCTCCACACAGTTTTCCAGAGTGGCTGCACCAGTTCACATTCCCACCAACAGTGTAAGAGGGTTCCCTTTTCTCCACATCCTCTCCAACATTTGTGGTTTCCTGCCTTGTTAATTTTCCCCATTCTCCCTGGTGTGAGGTGGTATCTCATTGTGGTTTGGATTTGTATTTCCCTGATGGCAAGTGATCCGGAGCATTTTCTCATGTGCTTGTTGGCCATGTCTATGTCTTCCTCTGTGAGATTTCTCTTCAGGTCTTTTGCCCATTTCATGATTGGATTGTTTGTTTCTTTGGTGTTGAGTTTAAGAAGTTCTTTATAGATCTTGGAAACTAGCCCTTTATCTGATACGTCATTTGCAAATATCTTCTCCCATTCTGTAGGTTGTCTTTTAGTTTTGTTGACTGTATCCTTTGCTGTGCAAAAGCTTCTTATCTTGATGAAGTCCCAATAGTTCATTTTTGCTTTTGTTTCTTTTGCCTTCGTGGATGTATCTTGCAAGAAGTTACTGTGGCCGAGTTCAAAAATGGTGTTGCCTGTGTTCTCCTCTAGGATTTTGATGGAATCTTGTCTCACATTTAGATCTTTCATCCATTTTGAGTTTATCTTTGTGTATGGGGCAAGAGAGTGGCCTAGTTTCATTCTTCTGCATGTGGATGTCCAATTTTCCCAGCACCATTTATTGAAGAGACTGTCTTTCTTCCAATGGATAGTCTTTCCTCCTTTATTGAATATTTGTTGACCATAAAGTTCAGGGTCCACTTCTGGGTTCTCTATTCTGTTCCATTGATCTATGATCCTCTCATTAGATGCAGAGAAAGTATTTGACAAAATACAGCATCCATTCCTGATCAAAACTCTTCAGAGTGTAGGGATAGAGGGAACAATTCCTTGACATCTTAAAAGCCATCTACGAAAAGCCCACAGCAAATATCATTCTCAATGGGGAAGCACTGGGAGCCTTTCCCCTAAGATCAGGAACAAGACAGGGATGTCCACTCTCACCACTGCTATTTAACATAGTACTGGAAGTCCTCGCCTCAGCAATCAGACAACAAAAAGACATTAAAGACATTCGAATTGGCAAAGAAGAAGTCAAACTCTCCCTCTTCGCCGATGACATGATACTCTACGTAGAAAACCCAAAAGACTCCATCCATCCCAAGATTGCTAGAACTCATGCAGCAATTTGGTAGCGTGGCAGGATACAAAATCAATGCCCAGAAGTCAGTGGCATTTCTATACACTAGCAATGAGACTGAAGAAAGAAATTAAGGAGTCAATTCCATTTACAATTGCACCCAAAAGCATAAGGTACCTAGGAATATACCTAACTAAAGAGGTAAAGGATCTATACCCTAAAAACTATAGAACACTTCTGAAAGAAATTGAGGAAGACACAAAGAGATGGAAAAATATTCCATGCTCATGGATTGGCAGAATTAATATTGTGAACATGTCAATGTTACCCAGGGCAATTTACACGTTTAATGCAATCCCTATCAAAATACCATGGACTTTCTTCAGAGAGTTAGAACAAATTATTTTAAGATGTGTGTGGAATCAGAAAAGACCCCGAATAGCCAGGGGAATTTTAAAAAAGAAAACCATATCTGGGGGCATCACAATGCCAGATTTCAGGTTGTGCTACAAAGCTGTGGTCATCAAGACAGTGTGGTACTGGCACAAAAACAGACACATAGATCAATCGGGGGCTGTTTCAAATAAAGCTTTTGTACAAACCTCTGTGAGGACACATCGTTCATTTTTCTTGGATAAATAGGAATAAGAGTGCTGGAATATACGTTTAAATTTTAAGAAATTGACCATTTTTCAAAGTGGCTATACCATGTTGCATTCCCATCAGCAGCTTATGAGAGTAGTGCCACTGTTTCATATCCTTGCCGGCACTTGATATGGTCAGTCTTTTTAATTTTAATATGTACATAGTGATCTCTCATTGTGGTTTTAATTTATATACCCTGTTGACTCATGATGCTGAGCATCTGTTCATGTGCCTTTTTGCTACCCCTGTACCTTCTTTGGTGAAGTACTTATTCAAATCTTTTATCCACATTTTATTCAATTGTTTGCCTTCCCCTTGTTAATGTGTAAGAATTCTTTATATGACAAATATAGTTGCAAATATTTTCTCCAAGCCTGTAGCCATGTATTTTCAATTTCTTAAATGTCTCTCAAGAAGTAAGATTTTTTATTTTGATAAAGTCCAATTTAATAATTTTTCTTATATACTTTGTGGTGTCTTGTGTCCTAAGAAATTAGCCTAACTTAACATCTCAAGGATTTTCTTCATTGTTTTCTTTTAGAAGTTTTATAGTTAAAGCTCTTACAATTAGAGCTATGATCTATTTCATGCTAATTTTTTGTACAGTATATGGAGGTGAAGATTAAAGTTCACTTCTTTACATATGGATATCTAATTGTTCTACTTCCATGTTTTATTTTTTAAAAAATCTCCATTTCATAACTTTGGCACCTTTGCAGAACGTCAACTAACCATATATGTCCCATTGATCTCTATCTCTATCCTCACTCCAACACCACACTGTCTCGATTACTATCATTTTACAGGCATGAAAACAAAGTTTAATTAAGTCCTCCAGCTTTGTCCTTTTTAACAAAATTGTTTTGGTTCTTCCAGATTTTTTGCATTTCTTTTTTTTCTTTTTTTGAAATTTTATTTACATTCAATTAATTAACATATAGTATAGTATTAGTTTCGGAGGTAGAGCTCAGTGAGTAATCAGTTGCATGTAATACCCAGTGCACATCACATCACGTGTGCTCCTGAATGCCCATCATCCAGTGATCCTGTCCCCCACCTCCCTCCAGCAACCCTCAGTTTGTTTCCTAGAGTTGAGTCTCTTATGGTTTGTCTTCCTCTCTGATTTCATTTTACTTTATTTTTCCTTCCCTTCCCCTATGATCTTCTGTTTTGCTCTTAAATTCCACCTATGAGCAAAATCATCTGATGATTCTCTTTCTCTGATTGACTTATTTCACTTAGCATCATATCCTCTAGCTCCATCTACATCATTGCAAATGCTTAGATTTCATTTTTGATGACTGAGTAATCTTTTTTTGCATTTTTTGCATTTCTATATACATTTTGAATCAGTTTAGCAATTTATATCTCTTCTCCCCCCACCACACACACAAAGCCTGCTGGGGTTTTAATTTGGATTGTTTTACATTCATAGATAATTTGGAGAAACAACTGAAGTTTTAATAATATTTAAGTCCTCCAGTTCACAAACACAGTATATCCCTCTTTTCATTTCAGCTCTATTCAATTTCTCAGCAAGGATTTATAATTTTCCATGTATATGTCTTGCACATAATCTGTTATATTTATCCTTGATTATTTTAAGGCTCTGATGCTCTTATACAACTGGTATTTTTAATTTGAATCTCCAATTGTTAATTGCTATCTTTTTTAGAATCGCTTTTTCTAGGGTTTTGTGCTGTTTCTCATTCATAACATTTTGTGTGTTCTTTTTGTATTTGATTGGCACTGTTAAAGATTGTCTTATTTTATTAGTCTTGATACAAATGAACACTTTGGATTGTTTATTAAGTGTATGGAATCTTTACTTTCTAATTTATTAAGTTTTGTTTTTGTCTGTATGTTTTTCCTTTTACCTTCATTAGGTTTGCATTACTGCTCTCCTGTAAATTATTTAGTTAACCATTGAATGCATTTGCTTTCTTTCTCTCTTATTTAATTCTTGCGATGGGTTTTCGCTGAGACTCCTTGTCTAAGCTGGAAGCCCTACATTTCACAGAATTCCTTTCCTTATGTGGTTGTGAGTTCAGGGGGCCCCAAAAGAAATTTACATGAGAGAGATTTGGAAGACAGGAGTGGAGGAGTAGCCTTTTTTTTTTTTTACATGGAAGGCCAGTGTTGGATTGCTATGCATGAGTGCTGCATATCTGCCAGATGATCTTAGTGTGGACAGTGGCCCTCAGCTCCACTGGATCCCCTCCTGCTTCTCAGATTTTTGGTCCTGTTGCATGTTCAATTGGTGCCAGCTATTTAGACAGTGAGAGACAAATATGGTTCCTGTTGGTCCTAGTGGGTTCCAGTTTGCTGTTACTCTTTCTTACATTTCTTGCATTTTCCTTTCCACCTTCACCTAATCTGAGGATTTTCATTGGAATAACCAGAGGTGTTCAGTGTAGTTTATTACTACAAACTTCTTTTCACTTTGGTTAGCTCTCCAAAGAATTTTTTTTCTCATCTTGTTAAATTTCTAACTATGTTACTAGCAATAACTTATACATTAACATAAGTTTTAAGATTTTATTGCTTGCCACCATTTCTTTTATAGCACAGCTTCCATATTGGAGTTCTTGTTTTGATTCATTTCTCCGTTATATTTCTTCAAGCAATTTTTCAGAAGGAGTAATGGGTGGTTTACTTTCTGAATCTTAGCATATCTAAGAGTTCCTTTGTGTTGCCTTTCACATGAATAATAATTAGGTTGGGTAAGTAAACAGTTGTTTTTGCTGGCCCAGTACCCGATTCTTCCTCTTACGACCACCACCTCTCCCTCATTCTCCATTCATGTAGGCTGCATGGAGATAACTCCATCCTCAGAGTGCAGGGGTAAACAGACATATGACAATGGAAACATGGCAATCTCCTGGTCATATGTCTAATAACAATGGGCACTGGCCACTGCCAGGTCAATGGGAGTGACTTTTGTTGGAATTATTATAAAACAAAGTCCCAGGGCTGCTAATGGCTGATTGAATCACCATGTAGACATTCTAAGAAAGAAGCCAACCTAGGGCAACTGGGTGGCTCAGTTGGTTAAGCATTTGCCTTTGACTCAGGTCATGATCTTGGAGTCCTGGGATCAAATGCCAAGTCAGGCTCCCTGCTCAACAGGGAGTCTGCTTCTCCTTCTATCCCTCTCCCTGTTTGTGTTCTCTCTCCCTCTTTCTCCCTCAAACAAATAAATAAAATCTGAAAGAAAGAAAGAAAAGAAAGAAAGAAAGAAAGAAAGAAAGAAAGAAAGAAAGAAAGAAAGAAAGCCAAAGTAATTGAAGACCTGAGGGGTTACAGGAGACAGAGTCTTAAGCACCTGGATCTTGGGATCCCTGGGTGGCGCAGCGGTTTGGCGCCTGCCTTTGGCCCAGGGCGCGATCCTGGAGACCCGGGATCGAATCCCACGTCGGGCTCCCGGTGCATGGAGCCTGCTTCTCCCTCTGTCTGTGTCTCTGCCTCTCTCTCTCTCTCTCTCTCACTGTGTGCCTATCATAAATAAATAAAAATTTAAAAATAAAAAAAATAAATAAATAAAAATAAAAGTTAAAAAAAAAAAAAAAAAGCACCTGGATCTTGCCAGAAAGGAAAATGATTAACAACTAAAAACCCCATGGGATCCCTGAGTGGCGCAGCGGTTTGGCACCTGCCTTTGGCCCAGGGCGCGATCCTGGAGACCTGGGATCGAATCCCACGTCGGGCTCCCGGTGCATGGAGCCTGCTTCTCCCTCTGTCTGTGTCTCTGCCTCTCTCTCTCTCTCTCTCTCTCTCTCTGTGACTATCATAAATAAATAAAAATTAAAAAAAAAAACAAAAAAAAAAACAACTGAAAACCCCAAAGATAGATTCAATTACTGCTGGAATTAGCAATACAAATGTGGAATATTTCTCTTTTTTTTTAAGATTTATTTATTTATTTATTTGAGAGAGAGAGAGAGAGCATACAAGCAGGGAGAGGGGCAGAAGGAGGATGCAGCCTGAAGCTGGGCTCAATCTCATGACCCTGAGGTCACAACCCTGTATTGTGAGATCATGACCTGGGCTGAAATCAAGAGTCAGATGCTTAACTGACTGAGCCACCCAGGCACCCTGAGTATTTCTTTTTTAACTTAAGTTTAATGGAATAAATTTGTTTTATGTTTTCTTATATATTTTCCTGTTTCTCTGAATGGATCTCTTGTTTACAGTTGCTTAATTTACTTGTGTGTATGGTGATTTTGTTTACCTAATCAGAGTGTGTATATAGTTCTCCACGATTAGGATCTATGATATAGTCTGTAACAATAGTTTATATATTGACTTCCATACTTCCAAATACTTTCCAATACTTCCAAATTATTTAGTCCTGGATAAAATAGATCTTTTATGTGCTTTTATTCTGCTATTTTTGGGTTGAAGGTAGCTTTCAATTGCCTAGAAGGGTGGAGTAGGTGAGAATCAAGTGATCCAGACAGAGTGATCTCTGTTCCTATGGTTTCTGTGGTGTCTCAAGGTCATCCAGGCCATTGCCTCTCTTGTCTACATGAAATAGTGACATCAAAGATGTCCCTATTGGGGTGCCTGGGTGGTTCAGTCAATTTAGTGTCCAACTCTTGGTTTCAGCTCAGGTCATGATCTCTCGATTGTAGGATTAAGGCCTGAGTTGGACTCTGCCCTCAATGCAGTGTCTTCTTCAGATTCTCTCTCCCTCTCTATCTCTCTCTCTGTCGAATACATAAGTAAATACAATCTTAAAAAAAAAAAAAAAAAGATGTCCCCACCAAATTTAGGCTGTAGCCTCAAGCCTTGGCCAATCTCTCACCACACTGGTTCCTGCCACATCTCTCAAAACCACTCATGGGATTGAAACTCCTGCCTCTTCTTCATCTCCTGCTACCCTGTCCACAGTCACCCAAATTGTTTCATAACTAGTCCTCAATTCTGTGCCTGTTTGCTCTAAGCTTGGGCTTTCTGCAGGTTTCCTGGGTAACCTGTACACTTACTTTTCATGCAAGATGTAAACTTGCTACAGCTTGCTCAATCCCAACATTTCTCAAACCCTAAGAGGCATACCTCCTATGTGAACCCAACAAAACACTGGTGGGGAGAGGAGTGCTGGGATGGGGGGCACTTGCACTTGCAGTGGGAAAAAAATGAGTCTGTATTCTTAAATTCATATCAAACTAAAGTAAACTTAACAAAATCTCAATTGGAGACACATAGGATAGGGCAAGAAAATTGTGTAGGGGCAGAGATGTTGAGAAACACAGCCTCCAATTTTACTGGTAAGTTCTTGGCTGACTAATGGCTTCTTTCCATTGTTTTAAGAGCCAATCTCAGATATATAAAGGTGGGTGGGTAGATAGGTGGATAAATGGATAGAAGTCCCACAAATAAAACAAATGATATTTCAAAAATTCAACTATAGTTTGAGATCCCTTGCCTATCATAGAGTGGCATTCCATTTAGGAAGGTAATTTCCATTTTTTCCATAATTTCCATTGTTTTATGAAGGTATAATAATACCTTGATTTTGTAGCAGAAACAATTAGATACTGCCAAAATAGCATCTCCCTTTTGTCTACAGTGATAGTTCTATCTGAGAAGCAGTTGTGCAGGCTGACACCACACTTGGTGGTGCCCTTTGTTTCCCAAGGCAAGGCCACATGACCAGTCTCACAAGAGAATGAGAGCAGCTAGGATATGTACCACTGCCAGGTCTGACCTATAGTCCCTGCTCATTCACTTCTCCACATTCTTCCAGCTGACTAAGATGGCAAGGACTAGAACATACTGGGAAGCCAATGCTCAAGTTGGCAGAGCTGCCATCAGCCTGATTCCCTGAATGGCTGGATGGAGCATAGCCTTCCATATGTTCCCCTTAAATGAGAGAAGTAAATTGTTTTCATTCATACAAATGTGGAGTCTTTTTTCCAGAAATTTACTATTTTGCCCTAGTACAATGGGATTCTAGGTCAGAATCAATTCCTTCCTACTCTCATCTTCCTGCCATTTCCACGGTATGAAAAGAATATAGAAGAAATAGCTCAATCATTCCATAGAAAATTGTTAGAGAAATTTTGAGTTTTCATGGGCAGCATGAAACAAGGAGAATGAGGCCACCCAAAATGTAGGGAGGACTAGAGAGTGGAAAGAAGACCAGAGTGGGAAGTGGCACAGAGGCTAAAGAAAAAGAAGTAGTCAGTGGTAAATTCCCAGGGGTGGGAATAGCTGAGTATTAAAACATCTAAAGCTCAGTGTTGAGTAATGCTCTGCGATGTAGCCCTCCCTCCATTACTCCCCTGGAAACTTTAGTAAATCCTACTGCACAAAATTGTCTGATGATAAATGATAATTGAAGGAATGACAAAAGGGTGGATCAAGCAAGTGTGGCATACTAGAGATAGCACAGGATTTAGAGCCAGATCTGGGTTCAATCCCTTCACTGCTTCTGTGCCTTTGCACAGCTCTTATCCTTTGTGACTTTGAGTTTCCTCACTAAGAAGTGAGGGACTTCCAATTAAATGTGGAGGACTGAACCACTCTCTCAGAAGTCCCACTAAAACAAATGTGAAATAAAATTTTAATTTATAAACACACAAGGACAGATAGAAGAGGAATAAATAGTCACAAAATATTGGAAGGCAGAAAGTGGGTGACTAAACCATAACTGACAATACACAGGGGAAAGCTGAAACCCAAAGAAATTGTTGGGGAACACCAAAGATAAGTTAAATAGGCTTCAGTGCCCTTGAAAATCTGGCAATTAGAAGTACCAGTTACCCCTGAAAGGGTGCAGGTGAGGCTGAAAATAAGAGGTTTAGTTGAAAGCCTTTTGAGGGGTAATTAGATTCCCAGTGTGCCCTCTCCCATCCTGGCACAAGACTAGAATTTTCCCTCCCGAGGGTGATTGAAAAAAGAGAAGCTCTGAATGCAGAAGCACTGGGAGCAGCCGCAGATGGGTATAAATAGGGAACTAGGTGATGGTGGCATGCAGTCCATTCTCCCAGCTTGACTCCCACATTCCTACAACAGGACTTATGGAACAATCTCACCCTGGGTGCAGGAGATTGTGGATCTCTCTCTGATTAAACCAACTAACCCTGGAGGAAAAGCCTGTAGATATTGATAGTCAGTGGTATCCCCAACAAATCAGCCCACACAGATTCCCCGAGGCTGTCACATACACTCCAAAAGCTTCACCCAGTTTCCAAGTAGATTTTTAGTGCCCCATTCTTAAATATGAGCAGACAGCCAAGGACTGTCAACATATGATGAAGGATGTTGACAAGAGCAAAATGGAGTTGAGTATCAGTGTTAATTACAATATATCTGAATATGTTCAGAGGATTTTTCACTTCCTTTGGAGAGTTACAGGACTAATTAGTGATAGGTATGAAAACTAAGCAACCAAAAATGGACAGTTATTAGCCTCAGGGAAAACAAAAAGTTACACAAGGATATGTGATCATAGTACACCATGTGGTTCAGCCGTGAAGAGTGAATTATATGGTCAGAATGTCAGGAGTAAATATTCATCCAGTCAAAAAAATATTTTAAAAAAAGTTATGATTCTATTGTAAGACTGGAAAGAGAACAAGAGAACAAGTATGTCTGTATGTTGGGGAAGGAGTGGTAGCTAAAAATTTCACTTTTTATAGTAGAAAACCAACAGATAATATCTAAATCTACCAAAAAAGCCTATTTAAGCATAACATTTTAAAATATGGAGACCAATATCACTGAAAAAGCTAAAAGTGGCCATCTCTAAGAAATGAGACTCAGAACTGGGGAGGGGTACAACTTTTAGACTTGGTTAGCCGTGTATATATAGAACTTTGTCAAAATAAAATGCCTGTTTAAGTGAGGTGCTGAAGTTTGTGAAGGCATTTGTAAGTTGACTTGCATTGCCAGTCATAAATTATTTTCTCTTTATATGCTTTAATTAATGGTGTTTGTCTCTGCAATTATTAGTGTTACTGGAGATTTTCCTTTTCCTCTTCTTTCCCCCTCCTTGTAGTTGGAACCTAATGATTAAGGACAATACCGACAGTAATGACCCTTGCTTACCTTCATTATCTTATTAAGTCCTTGCAACAGCAAGCTCAGATAAGTGCTACTTCCTATTCTGCCTTAAAGAAAAGGAATCTGAAGTTCAGGGCAATGCAGCAACTCTATCCAGGTTGCATAAGTATGGCAAGTGGTGGATCAGCGGTTTGAATGTGGGTATGCTGACCCAGGGCCTGTGCACTGATGCTTCACGCTGTCAGAAACTTTGGTCTGAAGTCAGTGTGCCAGCTTCGAACTAGCAGCAGCCAAGAGCCCATGAGCGAGAGCTGCCATCTTCAAGACAGCAAGTGCCCTGCCCACTCTGCCCAGATGATTGTTTCTTCACCCACTTGGGGCCCTACATTACTACTCCCTGAAACAAGTCCTCTGAGCTGCAATTTCACAGTCCCTCACTTGTACCTGGTATTTGGAAGACAGCTCATGGGTGATATGTGTCATTAACACAATGGTTGACTAATGCAACCCCATTCCAGCTTGTGAGGGCCTCTCTTGTTGTTTTTGTTAAACATCTACTAGCAATAGCCTCTGCCTGAAGCACCTGGCCAAGACTTCTCTCTTGTTCGTCCCAGGCTGGGAAAGCCTGGACCATCAGGGGCCTAGAAAAGTTACAAAGTACCAGTCCATCTCTAAGAGCAAATCGTTAGAGAGGCCTCACGACTTTGTGAGATAGCATGGTAGACATACAAGGGCTTGGAAGTCTTTGTGAGTCACCCCCACTGAAAGCAGGATCTAATTCCCAGCTCCCAAATGTGGGCTAGCTAACCTGGGGCTGTCACCCAGAATGCCTACCCTTGAGGCATTGCAGGAGAGGTTGCCTGTAGGTGCACTCTGGGTGACAGTCCCAGCTGACCTCAGCCCGGCAGCTTCTCTCCCAGCCTCTTGCACTGCTCAAAGCTGGTAGTGGATGAGTGAGCACCCTACACCTCCAGACCAGCCATTTCACCAGCTGAGGACTGTTGAGTGATTTGAATCAACATGAGCAGAAGGATAGTACAGCTGAGCCCTGTCCAAATCCCTGACCCACACAATTGTGAGATGTAAT
Source organism: Vulpes lagopus (assembly GCF_018345385.1). Classification (NCBI taxonomy): domain Eukaryota; kingdom Metazoa; phylum Chordata; class Mammalia; order Carnivora; family Canidae; genus Vulpes; species Vulpes lagopus. Next base: position 83,255,064 of record NC_054828.1, read on the forward strand.
CAAATGGCAGCTGTTGTAAACCTTTTGAGTCTGGGGGTAGATTGTTACACAGCAATGGAGACCTACAGCAGTCCACTTAGGACCAGCATAAGTACAGAAAGACTTCGTGGGTTGGAACAAATGGAGCCATGGCTTATGTTGACATTAGGGGAACACAGGGAATTAGCATGGGAGGAGACAGTAAATGTCTCTGATCTTGAGGGAAGAAACTGGGGTAAGGGAAAAGAGGCACTGAATTGGGAAAAAATGAGCCCTAAGGCTGGTGAAAAGGGATGAGGCGCACAGTTGGTGGAGGAGTCTGGAGGGCATGGGAACCAAGGGAGCGTCCCTGAATGAGGGAGTGAAGGGACAGGATGGGAGACTCAGGGGAAGACAGCACCCTGGGAAGGAGAGCAGGAAGGAAACAGAAGGGGGCACCAGCCCACCTCCCGAGCCCTCATGTGGTTCTGGGCACCTGCCTGCTGTGCCCCTATGCCTAGTCAACAAGGGAAGAGAGGTCCCCCCCTCTGCCACAAAACCTTCCCAGGGCCAAGAGCCACATGTAGTAGGACCTGCAGCTCCCTGCCCTTCCAAGGTCTCTGAGGAAGAAAGCAGGGATAGGCTTTGCTTCCAGGAAAACCAAGGCCCAGACAGAATAAGAAACTGCCCCAGGCCACAGAACTAGTGCAAGGGTGTGGCTGGGTGCCTGGGCCCTAGGCTTCCCACTGGTTTCTTCTACCAGATTGCACCTGAGCAACCACCTCAGAGTAAGTGAGGGGAGGAAAGGTGAGTTGAGGTGAAGTGGTTCACATCCCAGCCCAAAGCTCATTTCCAGAAGGCACCACGGTTCTTCCCAATTCGGGGAGGGAACTCAATGCTCTAGCGAGCACGTGCATTAGCACACACAATACACATGTGAGCGCACATGCATCAGACAGTGAGGAGCTATGAGTCACACACCACGTTCTGCTCTGGGGCAATGCAGGCTGTAAAGCATGGAAGCAATGAGACTTAGGCAGTTGGACTCCAAAGACAGCTCTCTGCCCTCCCTTCATAATCAACACTAATGCCCAGGAGCCCGGGAAGGAAGCTGTGCCTGGATGGACTTCTGGCAATGATGCTCCACCCCCACCCCCAAGTGTCTCTCATGCTGGGGGACCACTTAATGGAGTAAGACAGTCATGAGTCCCTCTAAGATGAGATGAGGGTAAGCCAGGGGCCATGGAGCAATTATCCACTCCACACCGCAGCCACAAACTCACGAACCACAGGTACACTAGTGCTCACGCACTAGCCTGTGAGCCTCTGTCTCTCTGAGATTTGTAGGTCTTCTTACTCGCCTGCGAACCCAAATGACTCAGAGCTCTGGGGTTTCCAAATCCCACTCCCTGTAGCTCAAATGGCATAGCTGAGTAACCAGAGGGGTTGCAAGGGTCAGAGCCACTGATTTCCCAACTCTTGGGCCACTCTTGAGGGCGGTGGAGACCCCGGTCACAACGGTCATCTATCTTCAGAGCCCCAGACCTGAACAAGCCACCACTCCCAGTTGTGGACCCCCGAGCAAGAGCCTCAGGTCTATACCTCTCGCCCTGTACCCATTCCTCCTTGGTCTCCATCTTGGCAAGCTGGCCTGCCCCCACCCGTTAGAATTCTGGGAAAGGCAAAGAGGAATGGAACAATGGCCTAAAATTAGAAAGTACAACAGAAGCGTGGAACTCTGAGTCATGCATTGTTCTTTTTCTGCTGTTCTGAGTGCTGCTGGTAACCACGGCCTTCTGGCCCTGACAGAGTGCTGACAACAGGATTATGGCAAGCCAAGCCTCAGGGAAGAGGGGCTGCAGGGGGAGGGCAGGGGGATGGCCCCATGGAGCTTTGGCTACTGGATGTCAGAAGCCAGTCAGAGGACAGAAGGCCAATGTTCCTCTGGTGTCAGGCCCAGGGCACACAGAGACAGCCAGGCATATGCCAGGCTACCTTCCACCTGCCTGGCTCAAGCCTGTTGGCCTAGCCTCCCTTCAGCACCTCTGTGCAGTATGTGACATGGATGTGCAGTTTTACCTGTTCACACGAAACAATGGTTGACTTGGAGGATGGGTGGGCCAATGATGGTGATACCTCAGGAATCACCGTGTAGGTGGTTCCCCTGCTGAGACCACACATTTGTCACCTTCTCAGAAAAAAATCAATTCATAGGTGCGTTTTCCAGTCTGCACTCCCAGGATAGAGACTGTGTCCTTTACCCCCTAGGTTGGGGATATCATAAGACTGCAGGACCCCTAGCAGGGAGTCTTGCCCCAAAGACCTCTTGTCCATCTTTTTGCCTCCCTTTAATGAAGGAAACCAGGTTTTGAGGCCCTCTCTTGCGGGTGGCCCCACGCAGTTACGGATGAAGTGTGTGTGCCCAGCTGCAGGCAGGCCCATTCTGTGGTGGGCCAGACCTCATGTGGAACACAGTTTTCCTAGAGCTCTATTTACCTGGGCTTTGTGGGAGGGGTGAAGAAGAGAGAAACAGTACCCTACCGCCTTTCTATCACCCCCAAAGTCCCACAAGGCCCCTTGAAAGTCAGCCAAAGCTAAAACTACCACCAGGGCAGCTGGCTAAGGAACCAACTCCCCATTCCCAAAAGCTCTGAGTCTAAAGGGCCTGGGGACCCATCAGCCTTCCTACCCAGTCTCCAGAAAGACTCCGATGCCGGTGCTGGAAGAAACACTTTGAGAAATAGGAGCTGAGACTTGGATACCATCGGCCCGATTTCAGAGCAGTGAATGCACAGGCCCACTGCCCCCTGCGGGTGCCAGGGGAACCTGACGGTCAGACGGATCGTGTGTGCTGAGCTTGGAAGGTCACAGAGCACGGGGAAGCAGGAATTGGAAGTTAAAATTAGCAAGATTGTGAAGAGCTTTGAATGCCGGGCAGGAGCCTGACTTCCACCTCTGAGAAATGGGAACAGGGTGGGGACAGGCACACAGCTGTGTGGAGATGGCCTGGAGGGGAGGCAGGGAGAAGGGATCGCAGCTTTCCTGGGTGCTTCTTGGTGCCCTGCTGAGAAGGGCCAGACATGTGGCCATGTGGTGTGGCCCAGGCTTTGGGGGTGCCAGGCTGGCCTCGGAGCCTTGCAGTGGTACGGGCTGGTAGGGGCTGGAGGTGGGCCAGGTGCCTGTGGCCGCCGGCAGGGAACAGAGCGGAGGGAGAGGAAAGGTGAGCCGAGGCCAACCGGCGAGATCAGGATCCCCAATGGAGCCGGGAAAACGCAGTATCGTTGTCCTCGCATCATGACCTCTGCCCGACACGGTGTGGTCTCGGGAGCGCGGGGTGTGGGAGCCCTTGGCCTTACTGCTAAACTGCACACGTGTCCCAGGTCTGGGGGGAACGTGGCTCCTAACCTCAGTTCCCCTGAGGGGCGCGGGCCATAGCGTCTCCTCCGAGGGCGGTTGGCACCGCAAGAGAAGCCACTGGAAGCTGGAAGAATTTCCCACAGCTGGAGAGTCCCCAGCACGTGGCTGGGCTTGGGGAGAGGAGGCTGCAGCCACCGCCGGCATCCGGCCCGGAGGAAAGTCAGGTCTGGGGCCCCTGGGAGTTTCCTTAGCTAGGATAGTCAGAAAACCCAGAGCTCTGGTTCCAGTTCAGACCGGCTCACTGGTTCTTCTCTCCTGAAGACTGTCTTTGTTTACAAGAGCGTGTGCATTTGTTTCCATTTGGGATTCCGCGGATGAGTGTAGTGAATTCCAGGGTCTGCTTCACGGATCAGCTCCCCTCGAACACACGCACACTCTGCCCTCCAGTTGTGCTGCCTTCTGTCTGTCTGCTGCCAGCAGCTGGGGAAGGAGGGTGCCCCCAGCAGGCGGGAGCGGGAGTGGGGGGGCTGCCCCCCACGGGAGCGCCAGGGGGTGAGATCCTGCAGCCCACGGTTATGGAGACTTCCAGGACACCAGGCGCGTGGATCATCTCGTTTACAGTTTTACAGCAACCTTAGATACAATTATTAGCCCCATTTTACAAATGCAAATGGCAGTTCAGAGAGGTAAACACACACACACACACACACACACACACACACACACACAGGCAGAGCGAGGATTTGAACCCAGCTACCCAAGGGCCTACCCTGAACCATCATTAGTGGTCATCCTGCCATGGTACTGCCACCAGGGGCCTTGCCCCTCCCCTGAAAGAGGATGTGGACTGAGAGGCAGGAGAGGCCTGCAGCCCCGGAGCTGGGTGACCTGTCATGCCCCTCCCAGGAGACAGCTTGTCAGGGCTGCCTCCATGAGGCGCCTGAGGCTGGAGCAGCAAGGACTCTGGGGAGGCGTCATCTTCTCGCATCCCCCAAATCTGGCCAGCTGCAGATGCAGGGAGCTCAGCCAGCCTCAGGCTGTGGAGGCAGAAGGCAGGATGTCAGGCCCCGCAGCCTGGAAGGACACCTCACCTGCCTGCAATCCTCTCTTGATAATTCTTCATGAGATCTCTGCCCCGAAGCTCCAGCAAATCTCTGGGGTGCTGCCCAGCCACTGTCCCCTAAGCCTCCCTCCCACCCAGAGTGTGCCTCTGAAAGGAGGGTCTAGTCTTAGGGGAAGAAGCCATCTTCACAGACACAAACACACCTTCCAGAAATGCCAAGGTCAGAGCAAGGGATCACAAAAACTGATGACGTGAAGCAGTCAAGCCGAGTCCTGGGAAGTGAGGCTCCAGAGCAAGCTCTAAGCTATGGGAACCCACCAGTTCCTCACCAACCTGGGAAAGCTGCCTGGAGGAAGCCAGCTTCTGAGTGCTGCTGGGTATCCCCAGGAGCTCCAAACTGCATTCCCAGAGGCCTCTAGCTCCCAACAGCACCGTGGGCTCGCTGGCTCCCTCACGCCCCTGCACACCCCATGAGGCCACATACCTACCATGATGCCAGACGAGGGGGCAGGAGGAAGAGAGAAAGAGAAGCTTTGCCAGGGAGGAGTGGGAATACAGGCCACCTGGGGAACAGCCACCTCCAAACCTTCAATTCTGTGGTCTCTGACCATAGCCTTGCCCCCACCCAGCTCCTTCCCCAGAAGCTGACCTTGCCTAATGCAAAGAGAATCAGGACATAGCCCCCACCCCCCTATACAGGCTTCCTGTCTTGCCTCCCGAGGTGGGCAGCGTGCAGAGTCCCCACAGCTTCACCACGCTCAGGGATTTGTGCTGTATCCCTTCTCCTCCCTCAGCGCTCCCAGCCAGCACGGCATTGAGGCAGAGTACACGGCCCCCCCACCCCCACCCCACGTGTCTCTAATCCACCTCCTCTCCCCAGCTCAGGGCCTGATCCTCTCTTTCCTAGACCACAGCAGTATCTTTCTCCACCACGAAGGATGCCCCTGGCTGCCAGATACAAGATGGCCAGCCAATAGAGACTCAATCAAGTAATGTGGAATCTTGGCTCTTTTTCACCTGTTGTGTGGATTTGGGCATTCTCTGTGCCCAAGTCACTTTGATTCTCTGGGCATCCATTTCCTCCTTGTAAGACAATAACCTACAGGTGTTACATGTATAGTAATACAGTAATACAGTAATATGAGTTCTTTAATTTTCTTATGAAATTCTTATGAGAAATTAAACACCATACAGTGACATTCTTGGCACAGCCCTCAGTGTTGGCCACCACTACTCTGCAGTGGGCAGCCAGGAGGCAAACCGCCCCAGCACCAGCCAAGTCAGCCACTCAGCGATGTCAGACTCGGGTCAGCCTGCCTTGATTCTTGGGGCTCTCCCCTGAAGTGTCTAAGACAACGGTCATGAACACCGACAGCACATTCTCACAAGGCAAAGTCTAAAGGCAAATACCACTTACCTCAATTTTCTCTTTTTATCTGGAAGAAGCTTTTACCTGAAAAACCCTTCCTCAGGGGGATTCCCTTGAGTTCCATCATCTAATTAGGGTCACATGCCCATATCTAGGCTGGGAAAGCGGGTGTCCAATATTTTCAGCCCTTTACCCAGAGGATGGTTCTACCAGCAAGGAGAAGGAAGGCTGCCATTCTGCTTACCTGTCCTTTGATCATTTTCCTCTCCAACCCACTCGCCATCCTGCCTCCAGAGTGATCGACGTCATGTCAGATATGGTTGTGTTGTCCCTGCTTAAAAAGTTTTAATAATTGACCTCAAGATAAAGGCCATTGTCCTTGGTGTGGCATATATGTCTCCTACTGTATGATCACAGCTTTTCTTCCCACCCCAGCCAGTTCAAACTTCTCACCATTCTCTCACACTGGGATGCCCCTCCCACACCACCCTCCCTCCTAAATCTGCTTCACAAAACTAAACTCCTGCTCATTCCTCTGAATATAAGCTTCTCTGCAAAATTTTTTTGGCCTCCTTGCCTCCTTGCTCCCCAGTGAGGCCACATACCTACCATGATGCCAGACGAGAGATGTTCATTCAGTGTTTGATAAGGAAAGGAAGGAAGGAAAAAGAAGGGAGGAGGGGAGGAAAAGAGGAAGGGAGGACTAGGATGATGCCCTGTGTACCACTAGCCCCTGACCCTTCCATGAGTACTCACTACTAGAGTAGCCCTCTGAAGCCTCCCGGGCATGACATTTTGTCCCAGGCCATTGGTGCAGGTTGAACCAGAGACCATACTCTTATTATTATAAGATTCAAACATTTGGGTTTTTCTCTTTGGGGCAACTCCCTCACCCTATTTTCCTATAGTCAGTGAGACATGCCAACTATTTTTTAAGAGCTATAGTGCTGCAATCTGGTTGGAGGGAGCATTTTCCATTTGTTTTTTGAGTGTCATCACATTGGATTTGGCTCATCTCTCCAGCCTGACTCTAGGTCTCTTTGACCTTTGACTCTGACATCCATTCTTTATCCCTCTCAATCCTGGTTACACCCTCATGTGATAAACCTGTCATCTATGTCTTCATCTCTTTAGCTACTAAATCATTAAACAGGACAGAACATTCTGCTGAACCCTCCCTCCATCTGACCTCAATCTTTTTCAAAATTGACACCCTTTGGGTGTGGTCATTCACCCCTGGAGAGACTGAATGGGGACAAGGCCTGGCTCATGGTAACCTCAGAAGATGGGAAAGTGAGAAAAACCTGCCTTAGTCAAGCCTGAGGGAGGGGGAACAGGAGGGGGAACCAGACTGATATCCAGGAGGCTCAACATGGCTGCAGAGTTGCATCTTCCACATCTCTGAGGCAAGCATCCCTCCTGACCCTTCCTCTTCCTGTGTTTCTCCTTTGTACTGCCTGACTTCTATGAGTTACCTCACTTTTGAAATTCCCAAGAGAAAATCTGATGGGGCTAGCTAGTCACTGTCCAATATGCAACACTCCTGTGGGCAAAATCTTACCTCAAGTGTAGCTCATGGGCAGCTCATATCCCCTGTGTCCAGCCAATAGATGGCCTCTGTGGACTCAAGTCTTGATTCCTGGACCAACCCTTTGTGGCCAGAGAGGAGCAGGGTTCCAGACCATAACACCCAACATTCACTAACAAGTTGCTGTTCAACTCAGAGATCCCCTGACTAGCCCTCTGGCCCCAACCTGTGGGAACAGGGGCCACAGCTCATAGGCTGTGTGAGAGCTGGAATCTGGGAACTATATGCAACCCTGGAGCAGCCACTTGCTAGGGAGAAACCAGTTGTCATCAGGGGCAGGAAGCACGGTCGAGCCAGTCAAGAGAGCAGACAGGTAGCAGAGACTGCCCAGGCGAGCCAGCCTTGGAGAAGCCTAGGCAAGTGGCCAGAGAGGACTAAGCCCATGTCTGTAGCAGCCCTGGTGGGCCAGATTGCACAACACGGGGTTCATGGAGGAAGGGGATGCAGCTGGCTGGTTAGGACAAGACACAGAGCCAACACTTGGATGGAATGGAATTCCTAAAATGGCTCTAGGGCAAAAGGGACCTTATGTGAGACTGGGTTCAAGGCCAGCCCTTGTCTCTAGATCTGGGGCTTTAGGTGACAGCAAGCCCCAAAACAAGAGGTAACTGTGCTGCCTTATCCAATTCTAGACCAACTGGACTCCTTACATTTCCCAAAACCCTTGCTGGGATCTACTCCTTGATCAACCTTCCAGGTAGCTAGACATCCACCTGGTCTTAGTTGTAAGGAGAGGAAAGAAACAGGGTCAGACAAGGGCCAGGGTCTCCAGCTGGCCCCACTAGGGTGACTTGAAAGACTTTGGGTGAAACAGACAGTCCCCCACCAATACCTCTCACTTCATAATCAATCAAAAATGAGCATGAAGGGGGCCTGGGTGGCTCCGTTGTTTAAGGATGGCTCTTGGTTTCAGCTCAGGTCATGATCTCAGGGCTCAGGGTTGTGAGACTGAGCCCCTCATCAGGCTCATGCTGGGCATGGAGCCTACGTAAGGCTTTCTCTCTCCCTCTCCCTCTGCTCCTCCCCACCTTCTCCCTCTCCAAAAAAAAAAAAGGAATTTCACTAGTCTTTTCTAGCAAAGTCAGGGCAGTGCCCAGTAGTGACCACTTTCTACAGATTTGCAAACTTGTGTTTTTACCCATCCAATCAAGGAGCCTACTTAGGCAGGATACTTCTACCATAATCCATCTTCTTTCCAGTTTTTAAATTCTCAATGACATTTGCTCCAGTTTCCTGATACTCTCCCAGCTTCCATGATGACCCAGAATTGTGCAATGCACATGTCTCCAGGCCTGCCAGTCATAACCACAACTTACCAACAAGATATCAGCACATCATTGATTACCCTAGGGCAGTTGTTGGGTATTGTCTGAGTAATCAAGTTCAAAAGGGCAGTGGTGGAATTAAACATCTGCTTTGGTTCTGGATCATTCACCAAAGGGAAGTGAAGATTCAGCCAGGGGCAACAGGAGGCGGCCTGCTTGCACTAGGGGGTGGTTAGCACAGGAGCCAATGTCTCATTTTGTAAGATCAAGTCCAAACTCCTCAGCCTCATGTGAGGAAATGACTCTTCTATAGGCCAAGGATTTCCAAAGTATTACTACTGCACGTTTTGAAACATGAACATAAAACCAGTGATGAGATTCCCAAAAATGATCTCACGTGAAGGATGAGAGGGAGGTCCTGGGCTCAGAGAAGAGAGAGGCTACTGGCTTCAGCCAGAAGGGCTTGCTCATTATTTAACCTTAGGCATCGCTTCCTCTAAATGTGTGGGAAATCAGAGGCCTCCCTGGGCTTGAAGCTGAAGACTCCAAGATCCTTGGAGGACTGTGAACTTGGACCAGGGCATCTCATTGTCTCCTGAAGCCTCAGATTCTCCCCTGCACAAACTCTCCCACAGCATGAAAGTTTTGACCCTCTTTTTTTTTTTTTGGATGAGATTTTTCTTAACAGAAAACTCATTTTTAAAAGTTTTTATTTATTTATTAGTTAGAGAGAAAGCACAAGCAGTGGAAGAGGTAGAGAGGGAGAGAAAGGGAGAAGTAGACGCTCTGCTGAGCAGGGAGCCCAACACAGGACTCAATCCCAGGACCCTGAGATCATGACCTGAGCCAAAGGCAGATGCTCAACAGACTGAGACATCTGAGCGCCCCAAGTTCTGACCATCTTAATAAACAAAATAATTTCACCAACAGAGAAACAGTGAGATGGATTATAAAGTGATATAATATATACAAAATTTATATGCACTTAATACATCCATAAATTATATTTAACATAAAACATCATTTTATTCTGTTGTTAAAATTAAAGCTGGAGTTTTAAGTAACATGTGCTACTTTTACAGAAGAAAACGCCAGATTACTAAACAAAAGCTAAAGACATTGATTTAAGAGCCCTGAGTGTTTACCAGTTTACATTAATGCTCAATTTCTTTTCCTTCAGTGGAAGTCCAGCATTAATGTAATTGTCTAACTCTTGATTGTTTGGTTTGTAGATGTAATACAAGTAGCTTTCACATTTGCCAGGACCCTCTCTCTGTCCTGTCTTCCCTCCCACCTGCCACCGTCTGATCCTGCTCCCTTTCAGGCCTGGCTTATCCCCCAGAGGGTCTGGAGGGTCTGGATTCTCCTCCCAGAGGGTCTCTAGGGTCTGAACTCACTGCTTACCTCACCCTACCTCCCATCATCTCTGTGCTTGGCAATCTGACCTCCACAGCCATCAGTGCAGGAAATGTTCCCCAAGGTCACAGCGGCCTCAGGTGCTTCCAAGACTATCTTATTTGATTTTACTGTCCTGTCCCATGCTGGGCAGCTCCCTGCTTCCCCAAGGTGCTTCCTCTGGAGTATCTTTTTAGCCCTCCATTATCTCTCATCCTAGACTGTCCTTAGATGTTGCATTCCCCAACTTTCTCTCCTGAGTGCCCTTTCTTTTTCCTTTCTGGACAGACCCTTCCACTGATTCAATGCCATTAATTAGATGACGACCCTCTCGAGGTCCAGATTGAAACCCCATCTATTGTCTCCTGCCCACGCCACCACCCCAGTCCTTTCCTCTGAGGTTCATCTCTTTCGGTCATTCTACCACCCAATCAGTAGTCTGGGTTAGAAATGTGGGGAATATTTCCACTCCGTTCTTTCCCTTACCTTCCTCATTCAACCCACCTCCAAATTTTCTCACCACCTCCCCCTTAGGAGCTCTCAAACCCATGTCCTTCTCTCCAGCCCCTTTTTAGTTCCAGGGATCATCTGGTCTCACCTATGCCCCAGTTGTAGTCTCCTAACTGGTCTTTCTACTGGTTGTCCCACCCCTGCCACCCCATATCCCCCATCTCCACCCTTATTCCAACCCACCATCCACATAGGAGTGATTTTTATAAAATGCAAATCTGATGATAGCAGTCCCCTTTTGGATCAAAGGATCCTCATCAGCTTTGGGAGAAGATGGCCATCCACAGCCCAGCCTGTAGCCCTCATGCCTATGAAGCTAACTGCTCACCTCTCCAGATGGACCTGCCTAGTCCATCCTCCCCAACTCAGGCAGGTAATGGTACCCAAGCCTCCAGGTCTTATTCTAAAATCCAACAACTCTGTAACTTGGGCTGACCAAAGAAGGCCTCACTAACCTCTGGGAACAAAGGAGGTCACCCTACTGAAAATAACCCTGGCTTTCCTGTCCCGTGTCTAACAAGAATTTGGCATCTTACCATCTCTACTCCAAAAATTTCTGGGAGACCCCAGGAGTGTCTCACTTATGTTCACATACAAGTCCAGTTGCCACCTAGTGGTCTGCTGGGCTCTTGTGGAGGGTGGCATGTTGCCTTCTCAGCATGCAATTCACCTATCCTGCATGTACCAGCCAAGCAGTTTGAATCTTACTGACTCATCTCAGTTGTAAGGGAGGATCCTGATTGGTTCAAGCCAGGATTTCTCAACCTCAGCACTGTGGGACATTTGGGGCTGGCTAATTCTCTTTTGGGAGCGGGGAATGAGGCTGCCCTATGTGTTGCAGGATATTTAGCAGCATCTCTGGTCTTTATTCACTAGATGCTAGTCACACACACTCATCCATTGTGACAACATATCTTTAGGCATTGCCAAATGTCTCCTGGGAGGCAAAATTGCCCCTGGTTGAGAACTACTGGTTTAAACTAATTACACGTGTCATTCCCTTCCGCAGTTGCTGGTTTGGATATCTGACATCAATTGGTCCAATGAGAATGAAGTTCAAGAACTGTGTTCAGTGTTCAGTGCTTCGGTTTTCGCATCTGACTGATGTAGCCTAGGATTGGAGGTGGCCATCTTGCAAACACAAGGGGAACCAGCTGTAGGATGAAGCCAACCTCATGGTAATAAAACAGAGATGAAAACAAATCAAGTCCTAAGTGACATCCTTGGATCTCTAGATTAAACTGCCTGAAGCTCACTGCATTGCTGGACATTTCCAGATACGAAGCCTATAAATTCCCTTTATTGTTCATATTATTTATAACCCTGTTACTTGCAACTGAAACTGTCACTGCTACATCTGGCTCAGGCCAGATCCATAGCCTAACACAGAACCCTGTACCATCACTTGCTGTTTCTACTAGTGCCTTTTCACACTGGGCTCTGATCTCCAGCCTGAGCATGGCTCCTGGAGACAGTACTTCTCAGTGGGCTCCGAACCCTCAAGATGGGAAGCCATCAGCAAGTCCAGAGCAAAGAAATAGATTCTCTCTCTTCCCTTTTGTGTTACATTCTGGGAGAAGATCTCAAAGCTCATTGCTCTATCCACAAAATGGTTCAGTGTTAATGAAGTGGATATTTTGCTTTAATTAGCACTGCAGCTGTCTCCCAAGGGCAAGATGTGAGTTCATGGGACATGGCCAAGGACATATTTAAGTGGTAGATAGCACCCCATATTAGACTCTTTTAGCCTCTCCAAGGCCAACCAGGAGCTTTCTAATCTTAGAACACATTCCTTCCCAGAAGGTCTCTGAGTCTCTTACTGAAACACACTTTGTTTTTTTAGACCAATATTGATGTATCAATTAGTTTGTGCCAGTTTAGCCTGCAGTAACAAACAATCCCCAAATCTCAGTGGCTTGCAGTAACAGGAATTTTCACACTTTCAATATTATATTTGTAAAATAGGCATAATGGTTCTATATGTAAGTTTATTCAAGATTTATAACCCACCCTTTCATGTAATGGTTGCTGTATCCCACAGTTCTTTGTTTAAATTCATCTCTTGATCATTTGGCTTCCCTGACCGGGTAGTTTTTCAAGAAATGCTTAAGAGTGCCAGGGTCTCAGCATATTTTCATCTTTGTGAATGACTGCTGCCTTTAGACTTGAGTAACAATTTGCCTGAGCGAGAACCTGTTATGTCATTCGTCGCTAAACTCTGTAGACAATACTCCACTAACTTTTGCTACTGAATGTTACTGGGGATAAATAAACTTCGGACCAACTGACACTGTTTTCTCCCTTGTGAGTGACTTGCTTTTTCTGCCCCTATGCCTCTATGATTCTTTCTTTAGCTTTAATACCTAATTACTTCACTGAGACATGTTCTTTCGAGAACATGATGTGCCTTTCAAACTGTACATTCAGATCTCCCTCTATTGGACAGTTTTCTTTTCTTTTTGATTTTTTCTTCTCCATTTATTCTACTTACACTGAAACAACAATTGCATATACTCTGAGGGCTTTTGTCTATCTTGAACACTATCTGTTTTTTCTATCTGTTCTCCAATTCATTTTATGAGATTTTTCTCATACTTATCTACTATGCATCTTACTCTGCCTTAAAAAAAATCTGTTTTTCTGATTAACAATAAGGCTTTTGTCTTTCTAACCCATTTATTGTCATCCTACATTTCTGGGTTTGTTTGTTTTTTAATCTTTATCAGCTCACTATTGATCTCTCTCCATTGTCTTAATGTTGCTTCTTTAATCTCTTCTCTCTTCTCTGAGCTTTTTCCATTTCCACTCAAAGAATTCATGTTCTTATTAATTTCTTTGTCATCATTTGGGGTATCAACAGGGTATTTTCCAAAGTGTTCCTCTGTTTCCTGAAGTAATTCTTTTTCTGGAATACATTCTTCATCAGCTCCTTACTTGTTTTATGTCTTCTTTCTCTGTTGTAATGGAGTTTTGATGATTCCATTCTGTTTTTTACTCATCTTTGGGGGAGTTTTTTCTAGGCCAGTATTTTCCTTGAGAATTATGTGGGGTAACTATGGATGAGTATACCAGGACAGCTGGCAGCCTGAATTTTGGCATGACTTCCTTACCAAGAGCACCATGTTGTTTTTCCAGGGTCACAATATTCCTGTTTCCTGTGACCCTCAGATTCCTTCATTCCACCTTGAGATGTGCAGGAAATCTTCTGGCAGTTACCTTTTCTTTGAATGTCCTTCCTACTGTTTTTCTAAAATAATTTTCAAAATCCATTGTACTTAAGTAATATGTGCTCAGTGTAGAAAATTAAAAAATTCATACAGGACAAAAAGGAAAAAAAATCACCCATAATCTCACTTCCCAGAATTTAATATACTAACCAAGGGTTTCCAAGGCTCCATTTCAGACAGTCCTCCTCAAAAACGGTTCTCATTGTTTTAGTCTTTGCCAACCTGATAAGTGAACCTTACCTTTCCATTTGGGGTTTATTTGATTGTTATTAAAATTTTCATATATTTATTTGTCATTGTATTTCTACTTTGCGAATCTTTATCTTCTTGTTTTTCCCTGATTTTCTCTTAATATGTCTATATTTTCTTAATAATGTCTGCAGGATCTTTGAATTTTAAGTATTTGGTTGTGTATGATGCAAATATTTATCTAGCTTATTATTTGCTTCATATTCATCTGCTAAATAATGTTGAGCACCTATTCTGCACCAGACACCTTGTTAGATATAGAAAAATCATCAATGAACAAAAGAAGATTAAAAAAAAAACTACGTTCTCATGAAGCTTATACTCTTAAGCAGGAGTCCATAAACTTTTCCTATAAAAGGACCGGAAAATAAATACCTTCAGCCAACAGGCAGACTCTATATAGTTACTTATGTAAAAGAGAGAAAATTCACTCCTCTCCACCCAACTCCAATTGCTGGGGCAGTGGGCACAATTTGCATTTGTGGTTGTCAGCAGACATTCTTGGGAGGAGGAGCAACTATCCCAAGGAGGAGGGGGTGCAGCTGCAATGGCCAGTTTTACTCTCTGTCCCAGTGATAACCAAAACCTAACAAAAACTGACTCTGCTCTTCCAGGACATCCTGGCCATCTCGGCTAGAGCAGCTGGTTAGCAGGGAGGCCCCTTGCTGACTTGCTGTCCCCTAGACTGAGATTCCACCATTGGATGTTGGGAAGTAACTAAAAGCACATAGGTGACAACTGGAGGGTCTCAGGAAGCTGGGAGGTAGGACACAGGGGGTAGACACTGGGAGCTGAGGGGATAAGAGAGATGCCCGAGAATGCTCCGACTGGATTTCCATAGCTTAGACTACTAACCCATACAAACACAGGCTGTGGGCTGAATTTGATCCACATGCTGTTGTCTGCCAACCCTCGTCCTAGAAGAATGAGACATATAATATATATATAGTATATATACATATACATATACATATACATATACATATAACATCAAATTATTGAGGTGCTACAGAAAAATAAAACAGGAAAGAGGAACAAAGAGTGCTGGTAGGAAGATAGGAATTGAACAAGAAAAACCTCACTATGAAAGGGCCATCAGAGGAAGCATTGAAGGAAGTGAGGGAGCCAAGCCATTCAGATGTCTTAGGAAAAAAGGTCTGGGCAGGAGGGAACAGCATGTGCAAAGGCCCTGAGGCAAGAGCATGCCTGGTGTGCCCAAGAACAAAAAGGCCAGCTCAGTTAGTTAAAAAGGCTTACTCCATTCTGAGTAAGGAAGGAATTGCCTGTAAGAGATGAGGACAGAGAGGTAATGGGGCAGATCGTGTAGGGCAGGAGTTTTCCACTCTGTCCACACATTAAAACCCCTGGGAGCCTTCCTATACTCCCAGAGATTGCCATTTAATTGGCCCAATTCCAGACATCTCTATTTCTGTTAGAGTTTCTAAATGATTCTAATGTGAAGCCAGAGTGAAGAACCAATGATGTTGAGCTGTGGAAACTGTTGTAAGGATCAGCATCTTTTCTAAGATGTATGAGAACACTGAATGGAGTAGGGATGATTCTGATGGAGTGTGATCTGAGTAAGCTGGGGAGGGAGAAAGACGTTTGGGATTCATAATGGATATCTGAGTGAAGATGTTGAACGGGCAGGTGAACACACTAGTCTGGGGTTCAGAAAAGAAGTCCAGGCTGGGGACATAACTTTGCTAATCATCAGAACATAGATAGTCCTTGAAGCCATAATATTGAATGAGATAACCAAGGGAAGAACTGTGGAGGAGAAGAGAAGAAATTCAAGGAATGAGTCCTGAGACCTCTCAACATTTTATTTATGATAAAGGTCCTAAGGTCCTTTAGAGAAGGTCCTAAATTTGTACATAGTTAAAGCTATGGGTTTCGCCTTTGATGTTATATTTTAAAATTCTTTCTCACCCAAAGATTACATAGCTATTTACCTATGGTTCTCTCATGATTTAACTTTTTTTCTGTTTA
Source organism: Vulpes lagopus (assembly GCF_018345385.1). NCBI lineage: Eukaryota > Metazoa > Chordata > Mammalia > Carnivora > Canidae > Vulpes > Vulpes lagopus. The sequence goes on from NC_054828.1 coordinate 83,271,037, forward strand.
ATTATGCCCAAATCTTTATTCCTCAACACTAACTCCCAATCAAAAGAATCAGAACTCCTTAGAGCAATGGCTGATTCCAAGTCTAGGGCAGAGAAAGTACAAAATGAGCCTGGAACATCTTGTGCCAGAGTACAAAGAAGTGCTCAAAAATGAATAGGAACAGGTCAGGAGGCACAGGACTCACTGGCCAAATCGGCAACAATTTGAGCATCAAAATGAATAATGACAGTAATGGATGATGGCCCAGTGAAGAACATAGAATCCATGAGTCTACACTGACAGGAAAGGAAAGAGAGGGAAGAGAGCAGAGAGAGAAGAGAGGGAGGGAGGATGAGAGGGAGACAAAGTTCTTGCTTATAAATAAATGCCGACTCCTGGGTGGCTCAGTGGTTGAGCATCTGCCTTTGGTTCAGGGCATGATCCTGGGGTCCTGAGATGGAGTCCCGCATCAGACTCTCCACAGGGAGTCTGCTTCTCCCTCTGCCTATGTCTCTGCCTCTCTCTGTGTCTCTCATGAATAAATAAATAAAACCTTTTAAAAAATAAAAAACAAACAAATAAATGCCAACCAATAAAGAAAGAATGGTAGAGTTAGAAAATCACCATCTTACAGCAACCCTAGTAACAATTAACTTAGGCAAAAATGGGTAACATATTTACATAGCCTCAAAGTATCCAATCCCCTATAGATTTTTGTACTAACCACCCCCCCACACACACACACACAAATAGAGTAACTTCCCAGAGGAGAAATCTGTTAAACACCACCTAACCAACTGATCAATCAAATTTGGCATCGTCAAAGATGGAAAAACCCTGCATAGTGTACCTCCCAAAATGATGCACGGAGGATGACACAATGTGTCCTACAAAATGCAGAACCTGATTTTAATCATGAAGAAGTACCAGATATACACTCATGGAGGGAGATTCTTTGAAACTACTGGCCTGTATATTTCAAAAAATACCAGTAACATGAAAAACAAAGAAACACTAAGGAATTATGCCAGATTAAAGGGAACTAAAGACATGGCAAGTAAATGCAGTGAATGAACCTATATTGGATCCTGACTGGAACAGGGGGAATGCCTAATGCCTATAAAGATTATTTATTGGGAAACCTGGTGAAATTAGAATATGAACTAAGCATTAGGTTAAGAAGATTGTATCAATGTTAAATATTTTTTAAGATATATTTATTTATTTGAGAGAGAGAGAGAGCACGAGCAGGGGGGTGGGCAGAGGGAGGGTGAGAGAAAATCCTCAAGCAGACTCCCTGCTGGGCTGAGAGTCCCAAAGAGGGATCAATTTCCTGGCCTGAAATTATGACCTAAGCCAAAGTCAAGAGTTGGACACTTAACCAACTGAGCCACCCAAGTGCCTCTCAATGTTAAATAATTTTAGTTTGAGCATTTCATTGTAGTTGTAGAAAAGAATGGTCTTGTTCTTTGGAGAACCTCACTGAAGTATTTAAGGATAAAGAGTACCTGTTACCTGAAATTTACCCTCAATTGTTACAGGAGAAATGAAACAAAACAAAACTATGGTTTCCACAGTTAGGAAACAGAAAAGGCCTGGGTTTGAATGTATGTGCTATATAGATATATAGAATAAAGCCATTGCACAAGGTTAACTATTGGTGAATAATGAAGGATATGATGGAAGTTATTGTACCCTCGTACGCCTTTTCTGAAAACTTGATATCTTTTCATGACAAAATAGAAATATGCGTAATTAGAAGCTAAAACTTGTTTTTCTGTGCATCTTGAGAAAGGAATCTAACTTAGCCATTATTTATTGACTGGTGTATGAAATACCTCAATAATCAGTAATAAATTCTCACATACTGTTCCTGCCTTCCTAGTCTGTCCCATGAATCCATCTGTTTTTATGTACCAGGGAATCTGTTTTAATTGTCAAAGTCTTTAATTATATTTAATATCTGGTAGGGTTAAGTCCACCTCCCTTGCTCTTCTTCAAAATTTTCCTTTCCACATTTCTAGTTTTCCAGAGAAATTTATAACCATTTTGTCAAGATTTCCTCAAGAAGACAAATCTCATTGAAATTTGGATTAGAATTTGTTCATTTGTAGATTAATTGGTACAACTAAAAACTTGTATTTTGATTCTTAGAAGAATGCTTGTCTCTCCTTTTGTTTGTCTCATTTTGGGTTTTTCTGTAAAGACTTTTTGTTTTCTATGCATAAATCTTTCCCATCTCTTAAGTTCATTTGCATGAATTTCGTTGCTGTTGTAAATGCAATATATTTCCATGATGTGTTCTATCAACTTGCTCATTATTGCAGGAAAGATCTTGGTTTTTACATCTATATTTCTCTAGTTTGTGACTGCTTCCCTCTACTAAACTCATTTGTTAGCTCTATGACTGTTTCAATGGATTTTTTGGAGATATTCAAATTACAAAAAACCATATCCCCCAAAATGACCACAATAATATTTCCTCCTTGGGAATATTCATGACCTTTATTTTATCTTCTTGTTTACTTCCCATTGCTAGAACTTCTGCAACATTATAAGTAATAGTGACTAGACAGAGACATCCTTATCTTGTTCCTGAACTTAATTGGGAAGTCACTAATGTTTTCACAGTTAATTATGATGTTGGTTTGGTTTGAGAGAGATTATCTTTGTAATATTAAAGGAGTGTTCCTCGGTTCTTGCTTTATTTACAAAAACATCACCTGGAATGAGTGACAATATCTTGGAATTTTTTTAAAACTCTCATTTACTGAGCTCTGATTATGTACCAAGCTCTGTGCCAAAAGTTTTATAGTCATTAAGTAATCCACAGATGACCCTGACTTTAGACATTATTTTCCAAACTTGAAGATCAGGGAAATGTCCAAAAGTCCGCAGTTAAGAAGTGAAAAAGATAAGATTTCTACTCATGCTTTCTGTCTTTAAAAACTTAAGCTCTTAAAATAGTGATAATGTGGTTTTTCACCTCGATCTATTAACATAATTAATTGCATTCAGCAATTTCTTGCTATTGAACAACATTGGCATTACTGGCATCACCCCTCCTTGTATGTAGCGAATTGTTATTTCACACATACGGCTGCATTCAATTTTCTAATATTTTGTGTCTGTATTTGTGAAATTGGGTTGCAGTTCCTCTTTGCCCATCTGTCTGATTGGGTTTTGTGTTGTGGGGACGATGCTCACTCAATAAAGTGATTTGGGACGCTGCCCATCTACTTGCAATTCCTAATCCTACTTATACAGCACTGAGGTGATCTGTTCCCTGAAGGTCTGAAAGAATTCACCTCTGAAACTCTGAAACAGTCTAGGCTTAATACTTTTTTTTGACAGTTGTTTCAGCAGCGTCTGGGATTATTCATCTAATTCAGCTTTTCTACTTCTTCTCCAGTCAAGTTTGGTAATGTGTCTCTCTTCCTAGAAAACTATCCACTTCATTGAGATTTGCAAGTTTATTAGCATAAAGTTATAAAACCCATTTCTTTCTATTTTTCATTTGCTCCCTATCATTTCTCATGACTGCACTCTCATATTTTTTTCTTGATTAAGCTTGCCGATGGTTTCTCGAAGTCACTGGTCTTTTTAAAGAGCCAGACTCTGGGTTTATTTATCACTTTACATTTCCTATTTTCTAATCCATTAATTTCTGGGGGTTTTCATGATTAGCTTCTCCTTGTTTCCTTGGGTCGTGTTGGTGGATGACGGTGGTGGCTTGCTTTTCTCTTTTTCTGGTGTCTGGAGAGAAATGCCTGGCTCATTTATTTTTCTGCGTTGTTATCATTAGCATTCTGTTCTATACTGCCTGTTAAGGATGTTTGTATTCCCTCTCAGACCCAAGAGTGACTTAGAAGAGTGATTTTTAATTTCCCAAGTGGTTCAGTGTTTTTTCTCTTTGCTTCTCCTTTGGTTTTTAATTTCTAGTTTTCTTGAATTCCGGTCAGAGAATGTGACCTGTACAATTTGTACATTTTAGAGTCTATTGATAATGTCTTTATGACCTGGCATAAGAATGATCTTTTAAAATATTCTCAACAGCAACTGAAGGGAATTTCTATCCTCTGCAGAATTCTCTGAGATGACCCCTGAGCAAGCTGGAAGGATGGAAGGCCATGTGACCTCAAACAGTCCCCAGGGGCCAGTGAAACCTAGCTTTCTCAACATGGGAGACAGAGAAAAGAGGCTGAGGTTGGGGTCCTGGGGCTAGCAAAGGCATAGGAGGGAACATCCTGTCCTTCTGTGGGCCTTGAGGCAGGACCCAAGGGTAGCCTGGAAGCTCTCCATTAGGACACCCATGGCAGTCAGTGTGAGGTGGCACGGGGACCCTTCTAGGGGACTGCTGCTTGGAGTCCCAATTTTGTCTGCTTTTTAAACAGGAAAATGCAAAGAGGCCCAAGTAGCACCTCAGGGTGTCCATCCGGAATCAGCCAGACTTGCCGATAATGGGCCTGCTCCTCACTGGCCTTTCTCTGCCCAAGTGTGACAATAGAGCTGGGGTGGGGGGGCGGCATTTAATCCTGACCCAAAATCAGAGAGGAGAGAATTGAAATATCATTGGCTCCATTTGTGCTAAAAAAGACAAAGCGCAGTAACTTGGCTTCCAGAAACCAAGACATGTATGTGTATAGCCAACATGGAACTCTCATTAATCTCAGAATAGCACATCCCAGCCCATCCCAAACTGTTGTGGCCAACACGCTGTCACCTGACCCCTTGTTTGCACCTCTTTGGGACCAGCCACCTGCTTTCTCCATGTACTCAGAATCCTTCTCCCCACCTCTCTCTTTTTCTGTCCCTCATCCTGGGGCCCTCCTCTGTCTTCTCCAGACTAAATGATGCCAAAAGATCTAATCCCTTTGGTGCTACCCCCTTTCCAGACTGAGCCCCGGGCCTTCCTTCTGTAGCCACACATTGGTGCTAGCTCACAGGATGGTCTCAGAGGCTCCTTTACCTCTATCTCTCATTGTTGTCCCTCCACACATTATTCAGCAAGACAGACACATTATTTAGTCCCACTCACTCTTAGGTTGAAAACTGGAGCATTGCTTTTTTCTCGCTCTCACTCTCAGATCATAAAAATTGCTTAAAGTCCCCAAACTGATTCAATTCAGTAATTGAAAGTGTTAAGCCTGCGTGGCCATAAAGTCCTTAAACCTGATTTTGATTTTGTCTCCTACTTCAGCAAGGGCAGCCACCTACATTTGGGGAGGGGTGGGGGGTGCATTGGGCCTAAGTCTTTTTCTCACTGTCACTGCCTGTCATTTCTCTACCTCTCCCACTTAATAGCTGTGGCATTGGCCCCTCCAGGGCTGGGGGGACAGGGAGAAGAAGTAAGCAGGTGGGTGAGTTCTCTCCTGACAAGTACTGTTGTTGTTGAGATTTAAAGATGACTTTTCCTCAACATCTTAAAAGCCATCTACGAAAAACCCACAGCAAATATCATTCTCAATGGGGAAGCACTGGGAGCCTTTCCCCTAAGATCAGGAACAAGACAGGGATGTCCACTCTCACCACTGCTATTTAACATAGGACTAGAAGTCCTCGCCTCAGCAATCAGACAACAAAAAGACATTAAAGGCATTCAAATTGGCAAAGAAGCCAAACTCTCCCTCTTCGCTGATGACATGATACTCAACATAGAAAATCCAAAAGACTCCATCCATCCCAAGATTGCTAGAACTCATACAGCAATTTGGCAGTGTGGCAGGATACAAAATCAATGCCCAGAAGTCAGTGGCATTTCTATACACTAACAATGAGACTGAAGAAAGAGAAATTAAGGGGTCAATCCCATTTACAATTGCACCCAAAAGCATAAGATACCTAGGAATAAACCTAACCAAAGAGGTAAAGGATCCATACCCTAAAAACTATAGAACACTTCTGAAAGAAATTGAGGAAGACACAAAGAGATGGAAAAATATCCCATGCTCATGGATTGGCAGAATTAATATTGTGAAAATGTCAATGTTACCCAGGGCAATTTACACGTTTAATGCAATCCCTATCAAAATACCATGGACTTTCTTCAGAGAGTTAGAACAAATTATTTTAAGATTTGTGTGGAATCAGAAAAGACCCTGAATAGCCAGGGGAATTTTTAAAAAGAAAACCATATCTGGGGGCATCACAATGCCAGATTTCAGGTTGTGCTACAAAGCTGTGGTCATCAAGACAGTGTGGTACTGGCACAAAAACAGACACATAGATCAATGGAACAGAATAGAGAACCCAGAAGTGGACCCTGAACTTTATGGTCCACTAATATTCAATAAAGGAGGAAAGACTATCCATTGGAAGACAGACAGTCTCTTCAATAAATGGTGCTGGGAAAATTGGACGTCCACATGCAGAAGAATGAAACTAGGCCACTCTCTTGCCCCATACACAAAGATAAACTCAAAATGGATGAAAGATCTTAATGTGAGATAAGATTCCATCAAAATCCTAGAGGAGAACACAGGCAACACCATTTTTTAACTCGGCCACAGTAACTTCTTGCAAGACACATCCACGAAGGCAAAAGAAACAAAAGCAAAAATGAACTATTGGGACTTCATCAAGATAAGAAGCTTTTGCACAGCAAAGGATACAGTCAACAAAACTAAAAGACAACCTGCAGAATGGGAGAAGATATTTGCAAATGACGTATCAGATAAAGGGCTAGTTTCCAAGATCTATAAAGAACTTATTAAACTCAACACCAAAGAAACAAACAATCCAATCATGAAATGGGCAAAAGACATGAACAGAAATCTCACAGAGGAAGACATAGACATGGCCAACATGCACATGAGAAAATGCTCCGCATCACTTGCCATCAGGGAAATACAAATCCAAACCACAATGAGATACCACCTCACACCAGGGAGAATGGGGAAAATTAACAAGGCAGGAAACCACAAATGTTGGAGAGGATGCGGAGAAAAGGGAACCCTCTTGCACTGTTGGTGGGAATGTGAACTGGTGCAGCCACTCTGGAAAACTGTGTGGAGGTTCCTCAAAGAGTTAAAAATAGACCTGCCCTACGACCCAACAATTGCACTGCTGGGGATTTACCCCAGAGATACAGATGCAATGAAACGCCGGGACACCTGCACCCTGATGTTCATAGCAGCAACGTCCACAATAGCCAAACTGTGGAAGGAGCCTCGGTGTCCCTCGAAAGATGAATGGATAAAGAAGCTGTGGTCTATGTATACAATGGAATATTACTCAGCCATTAGAAACGACAAATACCCACCATTTGCTTCGACGTGGATGGAACTGGAGGGTATTATGCTGAGTGCAGTAAGTCAGTCGGAGAAGGACAAACATTATTTGGTCTCATTCATTTGGGGAATATAAAAAATAGTGAAAGGGAATAAAGGGGAAAGGAGAAAAAATAAGTGGGAAATATCAGAAAGGGAGAAAGAACATGAAAGACTCCTAACTCTGGGAAACGAACTGGGAGTGGTGGAAGGGCAGGAGGGTGGGGGGTGGGGGTGACTCGGTGACAGGCACTGAGGTGGACACTTGAAGGGAATGAGCACTGGGTGTTATTCTATATGTTGACAAACTGAACACCAATAAAAAACAAATTTATTAAAAATTTAAAAAATTAAAAAAATTTTTAAAAAGCAAAAAATTTCTACCAATTTCAAGAATTAAATAATGTATATAATCACACTTAACATGAAACATTTAGGGCATTTTTATTTCTTTCCTGGCTTTCCCCTCAGGTTAAATTTTTATTGGAATAATTATTTATTTGGAATTTACACTTCTTTTCCTTAAAGAATTAGCCATGTTCCAAAACATAACCATGAAACATAACCACATTCCAAACAATGATTTAGATATTATTTTTCACAGCTTTATTACTCACAGTTGGTTTTTTTGTGCCACTCTTTTCATTTTTGGGTTCTTTATTTTGACTCATTTCTCAGATGATTGCTAAACCTTTTGAGGCATTGTTTTTCAGGCAGATTAAGTGAGTCCTTACGTGTCTAAGAATATCTTTCTTTTGACCCACATATGAATGACATCTTAGTTATGTACAGAATTCTTCACAACTGTTGGTTCTGAAAATTTTACAGAAATTGTCTTATTCTCTTCTGGAGTTTAGAGTTTCATAAACATAAGTAAAGTCTGCGACAAGCCAATTTTTTCTGCCTTTGTGCTTCTACCCTACCTACATACCGAAAGTGTTATTATTTTATCCTTGGAACTGGAGATTTTGTAAAGCTGTAAGTATGAATGGGTCCCTTTATTTTAATTTTGCCCCTTAAATCTGATGGCTCACAACTTCCTTTGCATCAGAAAAATTTTCTTCTATTATTTCTTTGATTATAGAAATAGTAGATTACAGAAAATAACTAATAAAATCTTTAATTAGAACCTTTCCTTTTGGAATTTCTTTTTGGTTCAGTTTGATTGAAATACAATTGACATACAACATTGTATAAGTTTAAAGTGTAGGGTAGCCCGGGTGGCTCAGCGGTTTAGCGCCGCCTTCAGCCCAGGGTGTAATCCTGGAGACATAGGATGGAGTCCCACGATGGGCTCCCTGCATGGGGCCTGTTTCTCCCTCTGCCTGTGTCTCTGCCTCTCTCTGTGTGTCTCTCATAAATAAATAAAAATTTTAAAAAATTTTTAAAAAGTTTAAAGTGTACAGCATAATGACTTGATTTGCATATCGTGTGAAATGGTTACCACAGTAAGTTTGGTTAACATCTATCACCTCATACAGTTACAAGAGGGAGAAAATGTTTTTCTTTTGTGATGAGAACTTTTAATATCTACTCTTTTTGCAACTTTTAAATATACCACACTGCAGTGCAAACTATAATCATCATGTTGCACATTACATCCCCAGGGCTTATTTATACCTAGACATTTACTCTTTTTGACCACCTTCCTCCAATTTCGTCTCTCCCCTGCCCCCACCTCTGAAAACCACAAATCTGATCTCTTTTTCCATGAGTTTGTTTTTAAGATTGTACATATAAGTGAGATCTTCCTCTATCTTAATTAGAAACTCTAAATGAGTATATAAGATCTCCATTAGTGGTTGGCTCATAATAGGCTCACTAAATATATGTTGAATGAAGTGAGTGAACAAATGCATCTCTTTTCTCCTTATTTGTTCTCTTCATCTTCCTCATATACAAAGGTTGGTTCACTCAAATTCTCTGTTTCTTATGTTTTCTCTCTTCTCTAGTCCCTTTCTAATAGATACCTACTATTTTAATATCTAATCTATTCTAGTTTTCTAATATTGTTTGCTTTCATGCTACTCATAGTTTATACTTTTAAATTTTTATAATAGTGATTTTTCATGAAAAGGAATTTTTGTAATTGAGATTATTCTTTTCCCATAGACACAAGTAAATTTGTAGAAACTATAAAGATAAAGATAAGCTATAAAGATATAATACTTCATTTCATTTTGTTTTCTCTTTTTTTTTTTTTTTGCAGTAACTGTTCCACTGAGGAACATCTGTTCAGTTTCCAGTTGTCCCTGGGTTGCTAGTCTCCAAAACGTTCCCCCAAAAAGGCCCACCTCCTACTATTCCTGCCCTTGTGGGTTCTCCACAGTGAGCCAGGGATGACCTGTGAGACTGATGGAGTCTTGCAACTATGCAGATATGATGGTATATGACTTTGGAGGTGAGATTCTAAAAGGCACCATGGCTTTCTCCTTGTGTTCTGGTATCTCTCACTCTGGATAAAGCCCACCATTGTCATGAGGATGCTCAAGCAGCCCTGAAGAGTCCACCTGGGAAAGGAATAAGAGGTCCTGCCAACAGCAGGTGCCAACTTTCCAGCTGTATGAGTTGAACCACCTAGGAAGCAGATCATCCCAACCTGTCAAGCTTTCAGATGACAGAAGCCCAACTGACATATTGGAGGACCACCCTCATGAGAGTCCCCAGGACAGAGCCATCACACCATCCCTCCCTCAAATTCCTGACCCACACAAATTGTGAGAGATCGTGTTTATTTTTGTGTTAGGCCACTAAGTTTAGGGGTAATCTGTTGGGCAACAAGAGATAACTGATATAGTCCTCTTCTTTTGAACTACTTGCTCATTTCAATAAATGTTATTTTCCCTCTGTTTACCTAGTATTGAGATCTGAGGTCAGTTCTGCCAGAGAGCATGTGGGTCTCTCTTCAAATCTCATTCCTACAGGAGGGAGAAGAGAAGGACTGAGATGTGTCCTAGCTTTACTTTTCCTGTGCAGAGGTCTATCTGTTCATGATGAGCACAGAGGTTTCTATGGCTTGGTAAGTTTGGTTCTAGATGTTTCCTCACTGTGTGGAAGCATTTTTCATGTGGGTATATTTGAATGCTAGCTAGTGGCAGTAGGGGCTTTTCTCTGCTCCCAGTCATTATAGCCAGCAAACTCCCCAGGCCTCCTTTTCTCCATTCCTGCCAGCCATGAGGTCACAGTGTTGGTCTTTTTGCTTGCTTGCTTAGGTCTCTGTGACCCCTCCAGCAGTCCCTGGGAGGCCCCAGTGAGTTCCCATTGCAGGGCATTCAAGAACCAAATGCCCCCTTTCCTGCCATGAAACCCATCAATCTCCATCAAATTAGCTTTCCAGACCATAGACTGAAACTACATTCTCAATGGAAATATATGGGCCAGAACAGGAATGAATAGCCACACAGGAAGAGCAACCTTTGGGAAATGGTCTGGCATTGTCTTGTAAAGTTGAACACTCACACTCATGTATCCAATGGCCTACTTCTAAAGAGACTCTGGAATTTGTTCATTGGGACACAAGAACATTCATGGCAGTCCTGCTTCTGGTAGGAAAAAAAAAACCTGGGAAACAGTCAAATGTTCACCCACTGTAGAATGGATAGATAAAATCAAGGTATGTTTATGACATATAAGGAGATATTACATAGTAGTGAAAGAATGAGCCACAATTCCACATAATTTTGTGGAATCTCAAAATTCATAATGTGGAGCAGAAACAGCAAGTGCAAGAAGAATAATGCCATTTACAAAATGACAGGCAACACGAAATACTACTTTGCCTAGGGTTACATTTCAAGGCGGGAAACAGAAAAACTCAAAACTGAGAAAGATGAGAAGAAAGGAGGGGGCAGCTGAGGCAAGTCTCACGGAGTTGGTGCCAGGCCTGGCCGACTTCATCGGCTCATCCTGAGGGGAGGTTGCAGGATATTTGCTTTATTGGTATTCTTTAAACCTCTACACATTCTTACATGCTCTTCAGTATGTAATAAATACTTCACAAGGTGATAGATCGAAAAGAAAAGATTCCAGTTCTAACAGCTTTACGACTCAGGTCTTTCCAGTGGGGGTCGTTGGAGCCTGGACATCCGCTCCCCTCCTCCACCCTCCCGTAGAGTCGGGAAGGCAGCTGCCCTTCCCCCTGCTGGAAACCTCACCCCTTCCTCAGGGTCCTCAGTCTCAAGAAGCCCCTCAGTTGGCCTGATTGGCACCTGGTCGACATCTCCTGGGCCCACGTTCAGCTTGTCCCTGGACTGCTTTAAATATGAGGCAATAAATTCCTTCGTGTGCATGAGCTAGTGTGAGTGGGATTTCTGTCACTTGCAACTAAAAGCATCCTGAATAATACATAAGGTTTGCTAATTGAACATTTCTCAGAAGGTATGGGATCTGTTCTGACATGTATAAAAAGGTCTGAGAATTTTTTTCTAGATCCTTCAAGGGAAGGGGCTGGTTTCTGAGTAGGGGGCTCATTCACCGACTCGGTACTAAGGGCAGTAGTTGGGCCGCTTCTGGCCTGAGGGACAAAACAGCCAGGTCTGTCAAGTGGTCAGGGCCCAAAGCAGCTGGGGCTGGTCACGGGCCACTCAGGCTTTCTTCCTGGGCCTTAGACGCTTCACCTGTGAAGTGGGACACTTGGGCCAAGTGAAGGTCACGTACATTTTAACTTCACGGTCTCTAGATCCCTATGTGTTAAGCGTTTACAGACTGTGAGGGTCACTGATGAGTCACAGGAAATTTTAGTGCTGAGGGTCACTAAAGAGGCTGTGTTCTCCTTGAGGAAACAGGGACACGCAGCACGGTCAGCAAGCAGTAGCGGGGAGGCTGACTCAAGGACCAAGGTTCCCGGCACAGACGGCAGCCTGCATGGGCTCCGAGGGAAGTCACCTGAGGAGGGGTAGGAGCAAGCGGTGCCCCCCTGAGCCAAATGTTTGGGGATTCAGACAAGGCTGAGAAGGTTCTCTGGGCTTATTTCTGGCCTGGAAGTCTGACGTAGAACCAAGGGTGGGCTGGGGAGAGGCAAGACTCTGGGGTTCAGATCTGGAAGGCAGGCCGAGGACAGTGTCCAGCAGGGGAGGGGGCGCTGTGTGGAGCTGCAGGGTTCAGGAGTTCGGGAAGCGAGCACTGTCTGGAGGGTGTGCTGTGCCCCCTCCCCTGGAGTGAAGCTCTCTTGCTGGATGCAGGAGTGAGGGTCATCAACCAGACCCTCTTGGGGGCTGAATATTCAGTCTGGAGAAAGCTTAGGGAGGTTCTCACAATAGGCCTCCAGCAGCTGCCCCATTCCATCTGGCGACTGGTGTTTAGAAGCTACAGGAGCTAGCGATTTGCAGCTGGGCCGAGGGAGGGAGGTGGGAGGTTAAGAGTGAACTTGTTCAAAACAGATTTCTCTGCTGCCTGGGCATCCTAAAGAGGGAGCTGGCTTCCAGAAGGGCCCCCTAAAACTGACCTCAGCCCAGTGCCCAGGGCAGCCAGTTCTGGTAGGAGGCAGAGGTGGTGAAGAGCCACATCATCCAGTGGGGATGGAGAGGTGCTATCCTAACCAAACCGAGGAGCCCCACAGCCCTTCATCCTTCTTCCACATGCCATGGTTGGCCCTGCCAGATCCATGAGTGCTGCCCCAGGTAAAATGGGTTACGAGGACCCAAACGCCCCTGCTGGCCCCATGGCTGGAAGTTCCCAGCAAGTGTGTGCCACCTGGTTTGCATATTTGTTTGCTGGTCAGGAGGGGAAAAGACATTTCCCTGTGGGAGGTTGCTGCCCCAAAATGGCTTGAAATCCTGTTATTGAGTCACCAGTTCTGCTACAGTCTCCCATATAAGTCCCCACAGGTCTGTCATCCCCCTGAGCCATTGGCCTCATGACAGCCAGAAGGGTCAGAGCTGCAAATGCCCACAAGGCTAGGTGTTCCAGGAGGGGGCTGGAGGAGGCACACCCTTCCACCGTCTTCCTGGTCATTTGGGAAGCTCCTGTCTCACTCCAGGGACTCATGGTCAAGCCAACAGTCACACACTCCACTGCTACCCCTGGGAGGCAGGCACATGACCTCACTGGCCATCAGGCACTCCAGTCCCTGCCTGCAGCCAGAGCCTTCCTTGGGATTGTCATATGATCCATGAAAGGGAGTTCTCTTTCTCCTAGGATTTTGTGGACTGGGGTGGTCCTTGGCCAACCTGCCTCCCACTCACTCAGAATGGAGCCAGATACACACAATGAAGGACTCAGGGATAAACCTAGAGAGAGCATCTGGGTAATCCCATATAAACCCCAGGAACCTGTTGCCTAAAGCCAGAGCCTCTTCTGGCCTTGGCAGCTCTGAGAGCCAGTGGGTCCTGTTTCCTGTTGCCCGTAAACAAACATCTTTACTGATGCAAGCCCTAAACGCAGGACACAGGGGACCACCTGGACTTCCACACTCCCCCCAATGTGATACCTGTGGCTCCGTGGGCCCGACTCCAACATCTTGAGGCCCCAGCCCTAGAGCGTCCCGTTCCGCAGCCCAGGAGCAGAGGCACAGATCCTGGCCGCAGCACCTCCCATTCCCTGGGGTGGGTTGGCTTGGATCAAGGGCCGCTGGCCTCAGCTGGAGCCCCAGTCCCCACCTCAGGAACGCAGATTTCTCTGAAGAGTTGCTCCACAGCACGTAGACTTGGAGGCTCATTCCTTAGCTTGAAAGTGCAAGAGTTATTCCTCATTCAGACAGAATGTGAGGGACGCCTGGGTGGCTCAGCAGTTGAGCGTCTGCCTTCAACTCAGGGTCCTCCGTCCCACATCGGGCTCCCCGCAGGGAGCCTGCTTCTCCCCCTGCCTGTGTCTCTGCCTCTCTGTGTGTGTGTCTCTCATGAACAAATAAATAAAATCTTAAAAAAAAACAAAAACAAAAAACCCAATGTGAAATCAGAGCTAATGATGGGATGAAGTGCTTTTGAACCAATGCACAAAAATTAACGTAGTACTTTCCAGTCTTGTGGAATCGAGGAAGCCAGGGTCCAGCCTGGGTGGGGGAGGACTAGAGGGACATTTTCAGCCAGCAGTGAGGATGGGATCCACCCATTCACATTTGTCCCGAGCACATGCCTGATTTGTGTCAGGCTCTGGAGCAGAAGGAGGCCCACATCAGTGAGGCTTGCAGGCAGTCCAGGGCCCCAGACCCGGGGATCCGCCTGTCCGAGACGGACACCCGGTGCCACTGCTGCAGGACACAGATGCTCGTGTGCTTCCCCAGCCCTCACCCCCTCAGCGTGTTGTGACAAGGAGGGACAGAGACGGGGAAACCAGTCAGCCATTCGTGAGTCAGGCCTTTGGCAGGAGGCCCCCGACCCCAGGGCATCTCTGACTCAGCCTGCTGACTGACAGATGGGGGACTGACAGACAGGAGGCAGTGAAAGTGCCAGGAAAGGGCGGCACTGAGGGTAGACTCTGCTCCCAGCTTCCCCAGAAAGCCTATAAGAGGCACCCCACCACCTCCAGGCCCAGCCCCACGGGGTGCCCCATGTCCAGCTTCCCCTTGCTCCTACTACTCACAAGCCTCCTCAGCTTGAGAGGCTAAACAAGATGAGTGACCCCTGAGGGACAGACCAAGGCACCCCCTTTGCTGTGGTCCCCTAAATCCAGGGGAGACATCCGTCTGCCCTCCAAAGGACAGGACGCTCCAGGGAGGGTGGGGTGGATGCTGAGGGCTGAGGAAAGATCACTTCCTGGCCCTCAACCCTTCCCCACCCAGCCACAGGCCCCACCCCATAACCAGTTCTCTAGGTGCTGCTCACCGCCAGCGCCAGTGTGGGGCCAGCCCTGACCCCGAGGTCGTTTTCTTAAGCCTGCATGGCTCATCTGCGTCCCCCACCCTGTATTGATGCTGCCAGTTTGACCCCTCGGGACACACCTTACACTCACTTCTCCAGCCTGAGCCCACACATGCCCTGACTCTTTATGTTCACGTCACTCCGCCCAGCCTCCCAGATGCACCTCGCAGCCTGCCCCTGCCAAGGGCCCCCCCACACTCACCCCCAGCCTTAGGATCTGCTGAAAGCCAGAGACAGGGCTGCATGGAACTGTTCTCCCTCGAGTTATCTCAGAACCCTAGGAAGGGATGGCTTTTTCTTCTGTTCATCTCCTTCTCTGCCACCTCACAGAGAGAA
This sequence comes from Vulpes lagopus, assembly GCF_018345385.1. Classification (NCBI taxonomy): domain Eukaryota; kingdom Metazoa; phylum Chordata; class Mammalia; order Carnivora; family Canidae; genus Vulpes; species Vulpes lagopus. The sequence goes on from NC_054828.1 coordinate 83,286,416, forward strand.
CGGAGTGTCTGACAGCTTCTGCACCAGCCCCCACCCCCCCCGCCCCGGGGCTCCTGAAGCAGCCACCCCCCTGCTGCCTGCACAGGAGCAGGAGAGGCCCGGGCTTCCTGCAAGCTGCACCCAGGGGCCCTGCCTGCACTTTGTCTTGCTGGGAGAAAACCCCAAGAAATAACATCTGCTCAAGGATTCCAATTCTCTAGCTGTGGGAACTTGGACAGGGTACTTAGCACTCTGAGTCTCAGTCTCCTAATCTGTAAAGAAGAATAATTGGGGCCTGGGATACAGATAAGGACCAAAGAAGACCATCTCTCCTTATTTTACTATTACTGACCCCAAAACAGAGCACTGATTTGCAACTTCCCTATACATCCCTGGACCCCTTTGAAAAGCTCTAGAATCTAGGAACTCTCACTCCACAAGCCCGCCATGGATCTCAGGTTAGAAACTAGCTCCACCGATGCAGTCTGGATTGGACTTGGGGCTCAGCACTGGGGGTTGGGGCTCAGTCCGATGCCAGTGACCATGGTCATTCAGCTTGTAACAAAGTACTTTGTCTATACCACTGATTACCCCTCCAAGGAACAGCATCTTCAGTTTGTGCAAGGCAGAAAGGAGTTCCCATGTGGCTTTGGTCTCTCGTCTAGCCCGGGCCTGGAGATGTCAGAGCCAGGGGAGGCCAGTAGGGTATGCAGCTCCCCATCAATCCCCCCAGCAGGCTTCTTGCTTCCCCACAGCAACTTGACGCGGGTGCCTCCAGGCGGTGTGACGTCCTCAGAGTGTCACGGTCCCATGCAAGCCTCCTCACCTCCTTGCATCTCTTGCCTAAGACAAATCTCCTGTCTGTTTTTATGTTTAAGTTTGGTATGCATGAAATACAACAGGCCTACAGAAATAATGCATGTGAATATATCAATGTATAGCACAGAAGACATTTCATAAGCAGATACTAGTGTAACTACTACCTTAACCATCGAGGTCAAGAAAGAATGCTCTTCCTGGAAGGGACAGGTCCACATGGTAATCACTGCCTTGCTTTTCGTTAGAGTTTTACCCCTCTACATATGCATCCCTAGCAATATACTTAATTTTGCTTTTTTAGAATCCATAGATATAGATATACCCCAAATTTTAATGTCTGGCTTCTTTTGATCAACTTTTTATTTGTGCAACTAATCCATCCCATTTGTGCCCCACAGTTTGAGGATCTGAGTTGCTTTGTGGCAGTAGGGGCAGAGCCCTAAGGCAACTCTAAACTTCCTGCTCCTGGGGGATCACTGTGTGTGACCCCTCCCCTGTGCATGGGACTGGGACTGGGAATACATGCTGTCCTACCCTGGCGATTAGGTTCTATTACACGGCAAAGGTGAAGGGAGTTTGCAAATGTAATTAAGGCTCCTGATCCACTGAATTCACATGAATCCGAAGACAATCCTGACATAATCAGATGTGTAGAGATCAGCTGAGACACCATCCTGGTGGCCAGGAATAAACAGGCTGCCATGTGGTCTGGGGGGTCAGGAATAGCAGGCAGGTGTCAGGAGCTGCGGATCTAAATTCTGGCAACAATTGGTGAGCTTGGGTGAGAATGCAGCCTCACGACACCTTTGGTGCAGAATCAGCTAAGTGATGCACAGGCTCCAGATCTGTGGAAACCATCAGACTCTAACATCTGTCTCCAAGGCCTACATGCAGAGCGGCTCGAGGATAATCCCAGGATAAAGTAGCCAGTCAGCTAAGGGAGCTTGTGCCAACCCAGTTTCCAGGGGGCATCACCACCTTACACTTCCCTCACCGTGGGTGAGAATTCCTGTTGCTCCACTTTCCCACAAGTGCTTGTGCCCCTCTCATGCCTTCCCATGCTCTCCTCGCCAGGTGCCAGGAGTGGACTGGAGCCCCAGGTACAGCAGCCAGGAGTCTACCAGCTGGGAAGGGCAAGCACCCTGCCAGCTGCTAGAGACCTTCGTCGTCTGGAGTTAGCCCCTCTCTGATGAGCCTCTGATTTACATCTCATTTAAGCCCCCTCAGTCATGGGCAATACTAATTTGATCCTGCTGTTTTGTGGATTAAAAAACTGAGGCAAAGATACATGATGTTTCTTGCTCAGTAGAATTGGGCTTGAAGTCACACAGACACCAAGGACATTTCTGCAACAAGAGAATTAGGGGCCTCCTGACCTAGTACTTGAGGGTGGCAAGGATTGGAGTGACTTGAAGAAGAAGCCAAGGCTTGGTGCTCTTCCAGATGGGCCACCTACATAGCACCACATGAAAAATATGGAACTTCTTCCTGCAGAAAGCCTTCCCTGATTTATTCCATCCCGCATCAGTAATTTTCCTGCTTCATCTTCTCGGGTTAGACCCTCTCTTAACACTTTGTTCATTACAAGACCATTGAGATTGAGTTTTATAAATACCATTGACACCTGAAGTGAACTTTTGAGGCATTATCTGCTTCTCTTGCATACTCCACTTCCAAGCTGCCTCATCTATGCAGGGTGACTCTGGCTCCCTGGACATAGTTGGCCCAGAGGGTGACACAAGCTGGACCAATCAGATTCTGTCTTCCAAGAGACTGGAAGGCCCAATGCCAAGGAGCCTCTGGAGCTGTCACACTGGAGAGAGGTAACTCCACAATGCCTCCCCCCTCAATTGCTGGCATGTCCAGGACAGCTTTGCTTTTCTCTTCCAATGGCTTGAAGTTCAGGTCTTCCTTGGGGAGTCTATGACACAAACTGACATTCTCCCAATAAATCCCCCTTTGTGCCAAAGCTACTTTAGTTTAGTCTCTTGTTTGCAGTAGAAAGAATCTGATCTAATGTTAGAGCAGGGAGGAAGGCTAGCATTCAGCTCTTCCTTCTCAGGTGGCAGAACTGAAGCCCAAAGAGGGGAGGTTGGTGGTCCTGCATCTCTCATAGGTAGAGGGTGATAGAGCTCGGAACAGACCTCAGTCCCAGACTCCCCGTGCACAGTCCAACATGCACAATGTTGACTCTCAGAATCACAGCAGGGCTCCCAACACCTGCCTCCCTCAGCAGCAGGTAGTTGTGCTGGGAGTCAGGTCAGGGAAATGAGAGGAACACTGTGTTGGGGAGATTGGAGGGGAGGGGAAGAGGTGGGTCACAGTCAAGTGCAGCATGGAGTACATATTTGTACTGAGAAATCTGCATTTCTTTTTAAAACTAACCCCTGCTCTAATCGGCATATGGAGTTATTCACAAGTTATGGAACTTAATCAAGACTTGAATTATGAAATTAACATAGAAGCGGCATCTGGCTTCTGACCAGGCACAGGTGTGCAGGTTGTATCTCGGGTAAGTTCAGCATCTGTTGGTGTAAACACCTTGGGAGGTGCCACGAAGTGACACCCCTCACAAAAGGGATTGATGTGTCTTCCCACCCCCAAGCAGGGGGAAACAGCATAGGCAGGTTAGAACTTGAAGATGATTTTTATGTTTGTTACCAGAAGATAACCCCCCCCCCTTTTTTATAATGGAACTGGAACTTGGCCTTATGGACTTTTGCCTGAGATGTAGGTCTTTGGGTAGGGCCTGGTGGTCTTGAAGTTTAGTTGGGATTTGGTGTGGTTATGGATTGGGTTGGGTACCATCTCTCCTACCCTCATCCCAGGGCAACCAGTCAGAGGTAGCCACCCTCCTACCCAAGGAATAAACATGTGACACAAATCAGGCCAGAATCCTTGCAGAGGGTTGCCACATGACCACTGCAGTTACAGGCTCAGGGTAAGACTTTCTCACTGCACACCTTCAGGGGGCACAAGTCATGATGCGTTCTACATCACATTTAGCTCAAGAGGGCTCTAAGCCTGAGTCCCAGAGGAAGAAGCTGTGGGAAGTAAGGGCTTATCAAAATGTCAAGTCTACACCAGGTAAGGCACAAAGGGCTTCTGTGGTGTGGATAAGCCAGAAAGGAAGGGAGCTGTAGCCAAGCAGGTGGACACTGCCCAGGCACAGCTGCCTCCCAGACTCCCTGCATTCCCTCCCAAGGAGCCTGATGCCCTCGGGTGAGCCAGGAGCCCAGCCATGTGGCTACTGCCAGCCAAGGAACCCCCTCTGTACCTCAGACAGCCTCCAGGACAGACCAAGTCCCCTGCAGGGGTGTCACAGTGCCACACTCCCACAGAAGTCTTTGTGGGCTCACCTGTCCCTGGTCTGCTGTGCGAAGGGGGCTCCACTGAAGGGAGCCAGAGTCAGAGCACCAGAGCTTGGTGGGCCGAGGGGAGGCATTCTTATTACCTGGAGGGGGCAAAGGCCAAAAAGGCTGGAATAAGTGTCTTCTGGGAGGCCAGGGTCCCTAGGAGGGGGGAGGCGGGGCAGGCAGTGCAATCTCTTCTGGTGAAAGAGAGGTCAGGTCAGAGATGAGGTGCTGATCCCACGCCCCTGTCTGCTGCTTGTCATCAGTGCAGCGATGACTCGCTCAGCCCTCCAGAGCCTCTGCAAGGCTGCCTCAGCCTGAAAACTCTGAGGCAAGTCAGGTTTGTTTTTCCTTTAGCCCCCAACACAGTCACAGAGTCATCCCCCCTTCCCTCCCGAAGCCCTGACCCCTCCGCCCTCACCTGCTCGTCGCGCCCAGCGCCCTGCGCCCCCCTGCCCTGCTCCTGGCTCCCGGGCCCTGGCCACCGCAGCCGCCCCCCTGGCCACCGCAGCCGCCCCGAGCCCAGGCTGTTTTGGAAAAGCGCTGGGAGGCGGCAGACTGTGCGGTCTGTGAGTTCCCTCCAAACTGGCGCCCCAACCCCTGGACAAACGGCGGCCGTGTCTGCCTGTCCACAACAGCCTGTGTTCTCCTGCCAGGCCAGGAGATCCCGGGGGCTGGCGGCCGGGTGGGGGACGTCGGTGGCCCGCGGGGCCCGCAGGGGAGAGACACGGACAGACCGGGTGACCACAGGCCAGCCCCCCGCCTGGCTGGGCCCCCGCACCCCGCGGCGGGCGGTCAGCCCCGGGGCAGCCCGAGGACCTCGCTGCCTGCACCTCCTGCGGCCACACAGGACATTCCACCAGGAGGCACGGAATTTACGCTTTGAAAAACTACTACCTTCTGCTGGCACGGCTCCTGGGGGAAGCCGGGGCTGTTCCCCGCCGCTCCTGACTGGCCCTGGAGGCTTCTGTGGGAGGGAGCCCCCAGGGGGCAGGCAGGGTGGGGTGGGTGGCCCCAGTTCTGGTTCAGGAACTGCCCTACCCTGTGCTTCTGTGTGGCCACGGGAAAGTCACTGCCACTCCAAGACTCTGCTTTGCCTTATGGAAAATGGGGGACTCAGCTGTGCTCTCCCCCTCCCCAGGTGGAGGTTAGGGCCCCAGGAGGGCAGACCCCAGTACAGTGGGGAAGGGCCGGTGTAGCAGGACCAGGGCACAAGGCGAAGGATGCAAAGGATGCGGTGCACAGGGCTTGCTGGAAGTCCTGCCCTGGCCGTGTGGTGCAGGAGATGCTGGTGATTCTTTTCGGGGTGGCCCAGCTCTGCGCCCAGGTGGCCAGGTGGGGAGAGGCCCTACAACCCTGTCTGGGCCTGAGGACTCTGAACCGAAGCTGGGTCTGACTAATGAGATCTCAAAAACCCCAAACAAACAAACAATGCTGTAGCCAAAAAAAATAAAAAGCCTTTTCTGGGTCAGCTGGGAACATGGGTGTGGGGGAGATAACCACCCTAGGCTGCAGGGAGGGGATTGGGTGCCACAGAGGATGGGACCAGCCTGGGCACTGTAAGACCCTGCCCTTGCTGGGGCTGAGGCTGAGGCTGGGGCTGGAGCTGGGCCCTCCTTCGCTACCCCTGGCCCCTGGGTCCCAGAGTCCCCCCCGGATCGTCCTTGTCCCTGCCCTGGACAGCATGCCTTTATACTGGCCTCACCTCTGGCCTCTGTGAGCGAGGTTGCAGGGCACCTTTTCACAGAGTGTGATAAACAGGAAAGGGGACATGGTTTCAGGGGTCAAATGCACTTGGGGAACCCTTTTGTCTGTGTCTACTTTACACTGTGAAGCCCCTCACGTGCCCATTCTCAGGCTCAAGATCCTGGGAAGTCCTGTGGTGAAGGAATCTGCCCATCTTTACTTGACCCTCCCCTCAAACATATTTGATCAGGGAACTTATTCTCTCCAGCAACCACCACATAATAGGCTCTTGAGAAGTGCCTTGTGGGGCATGAGGCTGGAAGTCAGGAGACTTGAACTCTGCTCCTCAATTGGCCATGTGGCCATGGACATGAGTGTCCTCACTCAAGTAAACAAGATGGACTCTGAGGACAGGCCCTCAGCACTGGGTTGCCTCATCCAGCACCAAGAGGCCTGGCTTAGCTACTCATGGCCAGACTCGGCCGGCAGAGCCAGCTCCCAGCTGCCCTGTCCCCCAACAGGCCTTGGGGACCAGTGGCCATAAAGTTACACCTCCCCCTCACCCCAGGGGGATGGGTATGTCTCAAAGGACAAACTTTGTGGAGAAGAATTTCCTGCCTGACAGGTAGGCATTGCAAAAAGGAACAGGGGTGGCCCAGAGGACCCTGATAGTGATGCTGAGAAGACAGAGACAAGACAGCCAAACAAGAGTGAGTCCCCACGGTTTATTATGGAAGTCTATAAAAGAGCCAGGTTGAGTATTTCCAAAATCACAAAATGCACAACATTCATTTTTTTTAATATGCAACATGGAATATTATATACAGATTAAAACCACATGACAGCAAAAACACTCACACGGCACCAGTTTCATAACAAAACAAAACACACAAGTGCTTTTTCAATATTAAAACAACTGTGATAAAAACATATTAATATTTTGAACCATGTTTACAATAGAGAAAAAATTCATATTTTACTAAATAACAAATATTTAACAGCAAAAACTTTATACTAAATATCTATTTTGAATTATAACAAAAATAGTACTTATAATAGTTTATAAAGACAGACACAAAATTATAACATTTATGAAAAAAAAGTTTTGTGTATAAAATAATATTATAGTGATCTGGGCAGGGTCAGGATGGTGCCCAGAACACAAACGCCAGCGCCCAACATCGAAAGTGCTTCAATCTGCAAGCCCATGGCAGGAAAAGTGTTGTGGGGTTTTGTCTTTTTAATGTCAAGTTACAATAGTTAGGAATGGTAAGTGAGGAAACATCACCCATCTAGCGCTACCTCTACTGAACCGGCACACAAATACACAGACACGCGTGGACAGAGACGAGACGGCCACATTTCAACACTGGAACCCTCCTGTCAGCCAGTCAAGAGCTTCTTTCAGTTCTGTTCTTGTTGCTTTTGAGACCCAGCGGGGCAAATAATCCTTCCTTCCTCCTCACAGGGACCCCCTCAGCCTTTCCCTCTGCCCCTCCCAGGCCGGTTACCCCAACACAAGGCCACCGATGCCTCCCAGAGCCCACCAGCCCCCCAGCCCCTTACCAGGGCTAGGCCTGGTGGACTTCCTGTCTAAACTACCACTTACTGCATTCCTGGATATTCAGTCAAAAACAATTGGTTCAGGGCAAGCTGGGGCAGCTTAAAGGAGCATGAACCTTCCAGACACTGAGGTTTTTTTTTTTTTTTTATGGTTAACAAATTTTGGTGCACCATGAAGCTATTTTGCAAGCTTTGATGAGTCTTTACACATTTTTGCCTACTTTTCAGATTCTGTGTGTGTGTGTGTATGTGTGTGTGTGTTGGGGGGATGGATTGAGAGATTTTGCTAAATTTTTTAAAGTGTCTTTTTGCCAATATGTCTTTTCTGCGCTGATATTTTAGTAGTGAAAAAGTAGGAACTAAATAAAACATTTGAGAACAGGGTTACAGAGCAGTCTGCCAGCCATGAGCCCATTCTCCTAAAGCCTACCACAAGGGGGTGTGGGTGGGGACAAGGGGGGGTGGATCCTCCCCCTGAGCACCATAGAGGGGCCACGCAGATGCCCACAGTAGTCAGTGCTGTGGGGAGGGACTAGAGGGATTGGTATCCTGTACCCTTCTGTGTGTTTTTTTCTTGTAAAGAGGATTCACTGCTTTTAGAACATCAAAAGCCAATAGAGAAACACAGAAAGCAAAGAAAATCTGAAAACAGTCAAAATCATTCAGAGACTCATCAAAGATCCCCAAATCATCCTCGGGAAGCATCCCAAATTGCCAACACTTGAAATGCCAGTGGCAGGAGCTACTCCTTTTTCCCCCAGTCATCCCCTAACCAGCCGGTTTTCAACCAAATCACTTCTGACAAATCGCACATACCCTCCTCCTCAGCTCTGCAGCCCCCGTGCAGTAGCTGCCTCGGGACCAGGGCAGAGGACCCGAGTCTGCACAGCAGAAGGGCTGCCTCCTATGCTCACCTCCCCTTGCTTTCATCTTGTCCCCACACCCCTGAGCTGGGCTAAGCAGACAGTGGCATTGAGGTGGGAAGGACTTCAAGGACATCTTTCCAAGGGCAAAGGGCCAAGGGTGAGGGTCAAGAGAGGGACCACAGAGGCCCTCACTCCCTGTCAGAAGAAAGAACCCGTATACGTCCCCATGCTCACTAGCAGGAGTGGGGGGCACCGGGGCAAACAGTGGCCAAGCAGGAGCTTGTGGTAGCCTCCAAATCCCCCACATGATCAGGGTTTTTGACAGAGCAGGGAGGGGGACAGTGGGCCATCTCCCCATCTCCATAGAGGGCAAAGGCAGAGGGACTGGACTTCACCCAGGGAGTGAGGCTCTGAGGTTGGACCCACAGGAGGTCTGGAGCCTAGGGGTGGGGGAACTGCATCATTTGCAGAAGTCCTGCCCTGGACAGCTGGGACGGAGGCTAGGGGACAGACGAGTTGCTTGTTCCAGTCCCCAGGAACGCCAAGATTCGGTTATATCAGTGAATAAATATGGGATGGTGGGGAGGGGGGCTGGAGGGGGCGGCAGGGGTGCAGCCCAAGAGCCAAAGGCCTTGTGTGTGTGTGACAGGGGAGCAGAATGGGCTCAAGGCTGCCTGGCGGGAAGGTGGGGACATCAGTGTGTATGCCCAGGGCCACCAGGGAGGATGCTGGGAGGACAGGGCCTGGGGCTCCTTTGCCCCAAGGTCAGAAGAGAGAAAAAGTAGCAGCAATAGGTAATTTCAAATGTCCAAACTGGTGAAGGGGTGAGGCCCCTCCAGGCTGATTGCAGCACCCCCCCCCCCCCGCCCCACCAAGGGTGACTTGTGTTCTGTTACCCAGGATGCTATTCTTCGGCAGCCACACCAGGAGGGGCGCTCCACCAGTCTGAGTCAAAGCAGGAGGGACAGGGGTGCTAAAGACAGCGCCAAAGGGGGCACTTCTTCTCCTCCATCCCCAGCGTCAACTACCTGCTCTCAGACTAAAAGGGTCCCAAAGCAATAGAGAGGTGGGGCCAGTTCGGGACATCAGGAGCACATGCTGCAGCCGAGCCACTGACATTTAACACTGTAATGGGCAAGCGGAGCGCCCCACCAGCCCCTTCCCAGGAGCTAAGCCGGGGGGAACTGGAGGGACTGGACAGAAGTAGGAACCAGGGGAAAGGCCCTCCCCCCACAGAAGGATGGGGCCCTTTGGGCTTTGGGTAGGGTTTACTGGGGGTGGAGGGAGGGGACAGGGGAGGGGGCAAGGTACAGGGGGCCACTCCCCGCTCCCCGTTCCTACCCTCTCCCACACACAGGTTTCGACCCTTCTGGTGCCTGCGGCCCCCACCCCTCCAGGCCTGGCTGGGCTGGGGTGGGGGTACCGGCTAGGCGCAGTTAGACTGTGGCACTCAGCATGGCCTCCGTCTCCGGCAGGATTTTGTTCTGGTTCGAGTCCAGGCCAAAGAACTTGACGCTGAGCCCATCCACGGGGTGCAGGACAGGGACCAGGGTGATGCGGGGGAAGGTCCGGGTGGCCAGCTCAAAGCGGCTCGTGCTAGCCAGCTCCACCGCCAGCACCTTCAGGAACAGCTTGGCCAGATGCTTGCCCAGGCAGGTGCGGACTCCGCCGCCGAATGGGAGGTAATGGAAGCGGCCGTCCTTGTCCTCACTCCGGGCCTGGCCGAAGCGGTCTGGATCGAACACGTTCACGTCTTTGAACACGGGCGCTGTGTCGTGGGTGTCCCGGATGCTGTACATAACACTCCAGCCTTTGGGGATCTGGAAACCCTGGAGGCAAGATGGGGGCAGGGGTGGAGTATGGTGGTGAGAGCCAGAGGACAGACAGCGAGAGGGCCGATGACTTCCTGTCGGCCATCCCCCACCCCCTGAGCCCAGATGTTTCTAGAGACCCCCTTCCCCCCGCCCTAGGGTCCCCCAGTCCTGCCCAGCATCCCTGTCAGCATGTTAGTCCTGTCTCTTGTTTACGGATGTCCACGTGCAACTTCACATAGGACATCCCGGTTGGCTTCATCTGACTCAGCATTTGGGGCAGGGTCTCTCCCATCTGACTGAGGTACCCTGACAGGAAGGCTGGTGTTGCTGTTAGTCAGCACCCACCCCTGATGCAGTGTTCCCACAGGGGCCCCGGAAGCCCCAGCCCTGCAGGGCCCAGCCTCACATCCAGCTCGAAGGTCTGCAGTACGGTCCGGTAGCCACCAGAAATGGGTGTGAACAGGCGCATGACCTCCTTGATGACACAGTCCAGGTAGTGGAGCCCGCTGAGCGTGTCGAGGCGCAGAGTGCCCTCACAAGGACAGCCGCCACTGTGCAGGATGCCCTGGGCCCGCAGCTCCTCCCGGAGCTTCTCCAGCACAGCTGGGTGCTTCAGCAGCTGCATGATGAGTGAGGTGCTGGCGCTGGCGGTAGTGGCATAGGCTGCGAAGATCAGCTCCAGGGTCCCATCCTACAGTGGCAAGAGGTAATCCAGGTTCAGCTGGGCGGGCCCAGCCTCGGGCAGCCCCCCTCTGCCAGTGGTCCCCCACGCCCCAGGGTCATCCAGCTGGGCCCTGCCCCTGGGCCCCACATTGCTATGGCTTTCAGACCATGATGGACACAGGTCACAGGGCCAATCCCCTGGCTGCTACAGCCCAGGGCAGAGGCACTAGCCTGGGAGTCCCTTGGGGTAGGGCTGCTTCTCACTCACTGCTGGATTCCTGAGCCAGCCTGAGCAGGCCTAATCAGTGCAGTGAACAACCAGAAGAAGAACAAATCCCAAGAGGCCAGGCTCTGTGTGGGCAAGTAGGCTAGATCTGCAACTGGGCTTTCCAACTGACCACTCTGGCCCCTTTCTCCATCCCCAGGACATCTGGCAGGAGGTCAGATGGGGTTGGGGAGGTGATCTGAGACCACAGCCATGGTGACCTGTGCTGGGACAGCAGTGAGAAGGCTAAGGGGAGGCAGCCCCCAGAAGACTCAGACCCTGCCAAGGCTCTCAGGAGAGCAAGACACCTGAGCAATGGGTGCCCCAGGCAAAGGTCCCAACAGGCCATTTTGTCCCAAAGCCTGTATTCTACAAAGGAAGGACTTGGGTCCCTGACTTGCATGGCACCACCTATGGGTCACAATACTTCTTGTGAGAAGGGAAGGTCACTGGAGCACCCGATGGCTCACCAGGGGAAAAGCTGCAGTCAGACTAGGGGTAAGCACAGAAGGTGGGGATGGAGAGGTATGCAGTAAGTCTCCACAGGCACCTGGCAGACATGCAGGTGGCCTAGTCTAGACAAGGATGAGTTAACAAATCCCTCTTTGGGTGGTGCACCCACCCTAAAAAGAGGCAGGCAGGAATCCTTCTTGGAGCCCTGTGTGGACAGTCTTGGTGCTAGCAGCCCAATTGGGCTTAATCACTGCCAGGCAGGCCAGGAGACAGCTTCAAGTGCCACCACCTTGAAAGGGCTGGTGGGATAGGAGAGACCAGAGTGAGGTCCAAATCTCCCTGCTCATCCCCAAGGGCTGAGGCTGCTCTCAAGCAAGGGGCTTCCCTTCTAGGGACCATGAGATGCACCGAAATGGTGAATATTTGGGGTCGAGGGAGGTGAGGAGATCAATAAAGCTGCTGGCACTGAGACTGTCCAGAGGTTGCTAGAGGCCAATTTTCAGCATCTTCTCCTAAATGGTATATGAGATGGTTGGGGGCAGAGGGGGATGGAGAGCATGGAGCCCAACTGCTGCGGGGGACCCACTCAGTACCAGGACTGGGTGCACAGAAGCTGTGGTGAGGGGCAGCCCCACGTATTGTGGGTATTTCTCATCCTCCCCATCAGAACACATACACAAAGCAGGCTGGCTGGGTCCCCCAGCCCCAGGCAGTGATGACCACCACAGCTGCCCAGAAACAGTCCCTGTGGGGAAGGGAGCAGAATGGGTAGAAACAGAACATGGGGTGCTTGTGCTGCCCACCGGAGAGGCCGCCCCCACCTTTAGCTCCTGCATGGTCATCTCCTTTCCGTGCTCCTTGCTGCTCTCAATGAGGATGTCCAGTGCATCTGAGTAGTCCTTGCCCTGGGTGCACTGCAGCTTCTCCCGGATAGCTTTCTCCAGGCCCTTCTGCAGGATCTGCCGTGCCTGAATGCCCTGAGGGGAGAAGGGGGCCATGTGGTCACTGGAGAGGAAGGATAGTGTCACCAAAGGCCCCCTCCCAAATCCAGAGGGACTCCTCCCAGAACTTCCCATCTCAGCTGCAGAGAGCAGCAGGCGAAGGCTCCGCCCTCCCCCATCTGCTGACACCTGGCCTCTGCCTGTGTGACTGGTGAGTGTCCCATGGTCAGCCACCCTTGCCCTCAACGTGGGCTGGTGGATGTCCATCTCCTCTCTTCCCAGGTTCTAGGTGCTCACCCGCCGGTAGCCGCTAAAAGGCAAGTCCACAGGCAGGGAGAAGACGTTCTCCACAAATTGCTGGTAGACTTCGAAGAGGTGACCAAGGTCCTCTTCAGGGATGCTGAAGCCCAGCAGCACACGGATGGCCATGCGGAAGGTGAGCTTCTGCGTCTCCTGGTACACGTTGATGGCCTCAGGGTGGCTGCTCCAGGCCCGAAGTGTGTCCTGGATCACCAGCCGGATCTTGGGCAGGTAGCTCTGCAGGGCCTCGTGACTGAAGATCTTGGAGAAGACCTGGAAGGCAGGGGGCGGTTGGCCAGAGGAGCTCTTCCAGGGCCCCACGGAAGCACGCACCTAGGGCTGTGGTCACAGATACACCAGGCCCTCATTCCCACCCAGCTCCACTTTTCATCTCCAGACACAAACCTTGCTGGCTCCCCTGCTCCAAACCCCTTCCTACTGCGTGTGCCTTGGAGCAGAGGCAGGGGAAAGAGGATGAAAGCACAGTGCACGGGCACTTTTATTCAAAGTCAGGACCTTCCATGTTATTCACAGGGATATCTGAGCTGTCATCTCCTTTCCTGACCCCCAGAAAAAAAGCATGAGCTCCAAAGAGTGGCAAAGCCCCCGGGACTGGGCAGTCCAGCAGCCAGCAGGTCTGCAGAGGAACTTGCCCCTCCACAGCAGGGGCCTATTCCCAAATTCCCAGGCCTCAGGGCAGAAGGGCCCAGGAGGAATGGAACACAGATGCGTGGACTGGACAAGGAAGAGGTGGAAAGCAGGAGGTGGCTAGTCTCCACTGATGGAAGAACAAGAGAATCTGAGGCTAGACTGCAAGCAGGACTTCCTGAGACACCCCCCACCACCACCACCAATTGCTCCCATTCCCTGGGCAACACCTAATGGGTGGAGATCCTACGGATCTGTTAATAGCTGTGCCATCAAAATGTCTTCAACATGGCTGAGTCAGGAGGCAGGGGGATGGGGACAAGAGTTTTCTACCCCCAAAATCACAAGGCTAAACAGAAGCCCATTTTGATTTCTTGCATCTTCCTGGTCCATTTTAAGTAACCAGTGGTCCCCATTTCCACCTTCTCTGCCTTCCAACCTCATGTGTCCTCAGTAACCCCCTCCTGTCCCATCCTTGCCCAAATGCCCCAGCACGCAGTCTCAGGCTGCTGCCCAAGGTTACAAGAAAGGGTAGAAGGTGAGTTTATTTACTGATGCCCTTGCGTCTCACTCGTTAAGAAGGACATCCTCTATCCACCCCACCCCAGAGTCCGGAGCAGAAGGGAGGCACCCCCACCATCACCGAGGGAAAGGTCATTGGGGAAGGCGGAGAGGGGAGGGACAGTGCAGAGGAAGGGGACACAGAGTCCACTAGCTCCCTTACCCTGCCCCGCGCAAACCACACACACGCGCTCACCCTCCCCGCCTGTCCCCCAAACACAACCACCGCACAAACTGTAAATGTGAGAATTTCCCCTGCAGTCAGCTCAAGGAGGAAAAGGTAACATTTTCCTGGCCTCAGCTCTGCATGGCTAATGGGAGGGCTGGTTTGCAGAAATAACAGTGCCGGTCCTTCAGTGGCCCAGCCAGGCATTCACAATAGCACTTTCATTCCCAAATTCCCGGTGGGCAGACGGAGGGAGGGAAGGAGGCCGGCGAGGGGCAGAGAAGCCAGCACTGTTTGGGGCTGCTCCTGCCACGAAGGGACAGCTGAAATGCAGAAGGACGGGAAGTGGCCAAGGGCAGCCAGGGTCTGAATGGGTCACTCACACCTTGCTCAGCTGTGGGGGTCCCGGGAACTCGCGAGGGAGGCTTCAGTGGCCACATCCCTTCAGAGGGTTCTGGCTAAAGGCAGTGCTCTCTGCCTCAGCCTGCCCCTCATTCTGGTTTCCTTAGAATATCCAGTTCAGCTCCTGATCAGAGTCTAATGGGGTGGGAATGGGGCCCTGTCCCCAGAGCCTAGTGTTGGCCAACTATGGGCCCTTACAAAACAGCAAGGTGCTCATCAGGGAGGCAGAAAGGTACTTTGTGGCTACCAGGCCTCGATGGGGAGACTGGAGGTGGAGGCAGGCAGAGATAGGGAGGTTGTACCTGGCCTAGAGCTGGTTGGCTCAGGGCCACCTGAGGAGTATGGTCATGGAAGGGGTAGGGGCAAGGACCGGCCAGGGCCCCCAGCCAACAAGACACCCCAGCCCAGAGGTGGGCATGTGGAGGAGCCATGCAGACCTAGATTGGTCAAAGTCCAAGCCAGCTAGGCTCTAAGTGCAGTGGGGTGGTGGGGAAAGGCAGGCTGGCCACCCAGAGACCTATGTTTTAACCCAAGACCACACACCAACTCACTGCACAACCGTGGCCAAGTCATGCCCTCCAGCCTCAGCTTCCTCACCTATGAAATGGTAAGATTGAACAGGGTGACTTCTGTGGCTCCTTTCAATATACAGAGGACATAAACACCAACACTTAGGTGTCCCAAACTAGATGCTGCCCCCTCCGAAAAGCCCAGAACCTGGCACTGCCTGAATCACCTGGTTAAGTGCCTACCAGGCCCCCACACAGACACCCTACACAGGCCACAGTGGCCCAGGAGGGGCCATCCCAGGGTTACCAAAGGAGGCTCTTTGAGGACCCACGCGCACTGTGAGGAGTCACCCGCCCATGAGCCCTGTCCTGCCCCAAAGGTTACATTCTCTGCGCCCTCTAGTGATGGCCAGTTGAATTGCTCCTCTGCAAGCCTTGGGGTCCAAGGAGGACAGGAGGACCCAGGGGACATGTGACTGGGGAGATGGACTCCAAGGGTAGGGGTTCCACGCGTCACTCCTAGGTAGACAGGGGTCCTAAGCAGAGGCTGGAATGACCCCAGGAGGCCCTCTGCCACCCCACACCTGCCGGCCTCTGGGCTGGGGCTTCTGGAAACGTCCAGGGCTCTTTTGACCCAGCCCAGGACTCACCACTGGCAGCCAGCAGGTTACTGTGCTCTCTGGGGCTCAGCTTCCCCACTGGCTTCATGAGGGTTCTAACTGGATATTCTTGGGTCCCTTCCCGCCTAGCTGCCCCATCTAGGATTCCTCGCAGAGGCCCCCTGAGGAGGGGGAAAGGAGAAGCAAAGCAAAGGGAGATAGGCAGGCACTCTGAGAGTCAAGGGACTTCCGCTCAGAGGTCATGCAGGCCATGACCCTACTTCCAGCCCAGCTGTTCCATCTGTATCAGGGCCTCCCAGGCACTAGAACTCCAGGTCCTCATCCCTAGGTCAGTGCCCAGGATTAACAACAGAGGCACTTCCTGCAGCCAGCCAAGGCAGCCCAGAAACCACCACCTACCACAAAGGCCAGGAGGGGGTGGAGGTGCTGGCCAGGGCCGCGGGAGGCCTGAGCCATGTCGGGCAGCCGGGGTCAGGACTCGGGCACATGGGAAAGTGCCCAGCAGAGCTGCTAGTGCAAAGAGACAAGAGAGGAAAGGTTCCCAGCCCCCAGAGCCGACTGCCCTGACCACAGTTGTAATAGGAGCCAGAGCTGCTTTGTTTCCCTCAGGAGCTTCCCTAGGAATTCCCAAAAGCCAAAAGGGAGCAAGAATGTTGGACAAAGGTCATCGGGAACCAGCTCTGGCCCAGGCTAAGCCCTGCAGAAGGAGCAGCAGGTATGGACTTCCCAGCAGCGTCGGTGCCCGGAGAGAGAAGGCCAAGTGTCACGGGAGAACCGGGAACTCCCAGGCACAGAGGCAGGGTGGACGGGCTCCCACCTTGAAGGGCGTGCTTAGAAACCTCCATCAGTTTCTCCAGCAAAGTGACAGGCTCAATGGCCTTGTCCCTGCTTCTCTCTCAGCCCTGAATGGGAGGGGGTGGAGGTGGGGCACCAGGGGGCTGGTCAAGGCTCAGATTCTCCATAACTGCTTCTACTAATGCTTGCTTCCGCCTCCCGCCTCTCGCTGGGTGCCCCTGGGAGAAGGGCTGCTCACTGGAGCCCTAGGGCCCTGCGTGCTGACCCGCTCAGCCAGATAACCCCGCCCCTTCTCAGCTGGTGGCTGTGGCTGAACAGATGGACAGACAGCCTCTGGACAGGCCTCCTCGGGAGTGGGAAGAGCTGGAGAGGGAACCTATTCCTTGGGCCAGTGACTCAGACTGGGAGGAATGGAAGCGGCTGGCTGCCCGGGAGGGTGGGGGCCTGGGCAGGCTACCCGCCGCCGAGCAAGGAGCCAGAGCCCCAGCCGCAGCCTGCGGAGTGGAAAGAGCAACAGAGGGCAGGCAGGGCTGGGGCAGGAGCAGCCGTCAGCACAGCGCTCGGTGACGCCAAGGTGTGTGCTTTAGACTCAAGTAAGGGGGAGGACGAGAGAGGACGTCATCTTCCCAGATGCCTGGCATTTCCACTGGGCCTCGACTTCACCCTGGCTGCCTCCACTCTGCCACTCTGGCTGGGAGGGGCTGGCCCAGACCCCCCAGGCTGTGCACGCTTCTGGGTCCCAGACACCTATGGGAACAGAGTGCCTGTCCCCCATTTAACTCTAGCTCTGTCTCCCCTAATGGCTCCCCCCAAGACACAAGCACATGGTTGGGGAGGGAGGGCAGCACTTGGCAGCTACCTGCTAAGCCACAGAATCTGAAAGGTTAGGTTCACCCAGACTCCCATCCCTCTTCCAGCCATAGCAAAACGCCTCAGAAAGCTGAGGCCCAATGGGGGAAGGGCCCTCCCAATGGCCCAGTCCAGGCCATGACCACCAGTGGCCCCGACCCCATCTCCCCCCACCTCCAAACCCCACTGATTCAAGATCCACCCTCCACCAGTCCCGGGGGCTCAGAATTTATCTAAGAGCCCTAAGGGGACCCTCCTTTATGGCCAAGCTTATTCTCAGGGGAAGGCCAGCTGTTCTGGTTACTGTGTCCCCGCTTCAGCACTTCTCATCTCCTGGAGACGCATCCCCAACCCCAGCCCTTCAGTCCGGCAGCCTGAATGGATACACTGGCAGGCACAGGGGGGCTCAGGGCCAGAGCAGACCCCAGCCAAGCCTGCCCACTCGCTATCAAGGCCAGAATTGTCTCCCAAGGCTGGAAGAGTGAGCAGACACATCAGCATCACAGCCTTGGACCCCTCCCTGCCCTGGGAGGACAGAGAAAAGGGGGTAGAGGGAGGGGATGAACCCCACGCCTGGCCAGACCACTCACCCCCTGCCTGGCACAGGGAGCAGTGTGGAGGGAGGCACCCACTCTAAGGCGCTCTGGCGGCTGGCTGGCCGTGGGCTCCCTCCCCCACTGACCTTCAGAGAGATCCGCTCCTGCCACCCTCCCCCTCAGCAGCCCCTGTACCCACTGGCTGGTGCTACAGTAACTTTTGAGTGAAGGACTTCTTGGGCCGGCAGAACAAAGGCCCTGTGCCCATGCCAGGGGGCTGGAGCTGAGCTCTCAGTCGTTGCACTGCCTGGCTGTGCCGCCCACCTTCCTATCCCTGCCCTGCCTGGCAGGTGGGAACTTCTGCCCTCAACTAAGCTGGAGAGACTCTGCAGCCAGAGGCTGAGCACTTGTCCAAAGGCCATCAAGAGCCAGTCTGAGCCGGCCTCCCCGAAGACCCCCAAACCCTCCTGGTTCTGCCCTCCTGCTGAAGCACTTCCTGGACTCTCCACCCCAACACAAACCCCAGGATGTACAGGGTTTCTGCGAGAAATGCAGTGATCCTGAGCCTAACCTCCAACCCTACCCAGGACAGGCCCAAAGGCCAAGTCAGTGAGGAGTGGTATGTGGTTAGGCAGGGCTTCTTACTCCTGCCTCCAAAAGCCTGGGAAGCTGTTCCCCTCACCTTAGCCTTGAGTACAGAAGTCCCTGTAGCCAGGAGTCTGGGTTGGAGGGGCAAGAAAGCCATGCCTGGGGTCTCTAGGACACCAGGAATTCAGGATGAAGTGCATCCTCTGAGATGCTCTCCACATTTTGACAGGGCTACTGTCTAAGGCCCCCTAAAGCTGCTGGCCTTGGTGCAAAGGCACTCAGAGGAAATACCTGATTCTGGGCTGTGGGGCTGTGCACTTAGGGGGCTTCCATAAGTACCCCTAAATTCCTCCTCTGTGTCTCTGACAACCTCCCCACACCCTTCCACCCTACCACACTTCATCCACCCTTCTAGGGCAACACCCCAGCCTCCCTGCATGCAAGGAGGGATGACATCCCTCCCCCATCGATCAGAGACACTCCATTCAGGCCCCCCAAGGAAGGACAGAGTCTGAGGTAGTGCCTATAGGGACACAGACCTGGCCTCTTAAGAGGATTCTGCTAGACTGGGCAAGACTTTCTGGACTTTCTGCCTGGCAAGCCCAGCCACCTTGGCCCTAGACCACCAGGATAGGAGGGCAAACACCTGGAGTGCAGCGATGGCTGTAAGGAGCCCCTTCCCAGCACATCTGGTCAGACCTCCCAGAGAAGGGGTGGGCCACCAGCCCCAGTGGAAACAGTGACGCTCCTAGCTCCCTGCCAGCCGGCCCCAGCACACCTGGGCCTTACTTCCTGTGAGTACATTCTAACCAGGCCTGGGCCTGGCCCAGCTGCCTGCTCACTAGCCAGGTCCACGACTGCAGCATGGACTGGATAAGGCAGTGTGCACGGCACATCCCCCCACGCTGGCCAGGCTGGGTCCTCGGGACACTGACAGACTGTGGGGTCCAGCAGACTGGCCATTCTCTCCAGGACCAACATCAGCCCCTGAAGACTCTCTTCTCATCCATCCAGCTAGACTCTACTTCTTGAGGCAAGGACCAAGTTGCCCACTTTTGTGTCCAGCTGACCCACAGCCTTCAATTTGGTTCAGTAAACCTAAGTTTATGGAACATGAATTAGAGAGATTTGGGGGGAAGGACCCTTTTGTCCACCCATTTCCCATAGGACCCAGACACATGCCACATAGCAAACATGCGCTAGGACACTTAGAGGGAGGGCCCGTGCACTGTGTTCCCAAACCTCTGTCAGGATGAACTGTTTTTTGGCGGCTTCCTATCCCCAAGGAGCTAGGGGATAGGGTGCCCCGAATAGGGAGACCATCAGTGCCTCTTCTGTGGCTCTGTTCCAGGGCCACTGCCCCTGCCCCATCTCCACCCCCATACCCCCTGGAGGCATTCCTCTGGCAGCTTTCTCTGTGCCATCTTCTTCCCCCCTCCCAAATGGACAATGTGAGCCAAAACCTTGGGGCTTTCCAGATGGGCCCTGCCCACCTGGAGGCCCACAGCCAAGTCAGGTACAAGGTGGGTGGAAGCACAAGACAACAGCCCTGCCCCAAAGCCCTCTGCTCCCCCAGGGTCTCAAACTCTGGTCCTGACCAGGCCTTCTCTTTCCTCCCAGCATCTCCTCCCCACCCCACCTCCAGCTCTGGCAAGCCCAGGTGGGCAGAATTCAAGTAGGGCTCTTCTTGGTGGCCCAGAAACAGCTCTTCCCATGGATGCCTGTGTTTCATGCCCTGTCCTGCCTTTTCTTTGCTTCCTGACCTGGTTCAAGTCTCTCAAACACGCCAAGCCTCAGTGTCCCCTTCTGCGAGAAGGGGACAATCAGTGTTTTCCTGTCAAAGCCTCTATAAAGATAAAATGAGGAAGCAGACATAGCCCCTGGAGCTGGGGTTTCAGAGTCTCAGGCTGTCTCACTCCTTGGAACGGGCTTCGGGTGGAGTCATAAAGAGTAAGAAGAAAAAAAATAGCGTCTTATAAGCCCCCTGCCAGCCACTCCCCATCTGTCCCCTGGACGTGTGAGCTGTTTCCTGCTCTAGTGAGGCAGATGCGGGAGACTACTCTAGAAGCTCCCTCCCAGTCCCTGAAATCCGTGCTCTACGGGGAGGGGGGCTGTCTCCTCCGTCAGACTTTGCCTCCTTTTGTCTGCCACGGAGAACTACTCTTCACAGGCAGTTCGAAGACCGCAGCTACTCCGAGGCGAATTCCTACGTTCACCAAGACCTCTTCGCATAGACTCCCGGTGGAGGGGGCTGCTCACGGTCGCCCCCACCCACCCCCGACTCTGCCACTGCTCCCGGATGAGCAGAGGCTGCGGCCTGTCTCTCCTTAAGGCTTCACACCGGGATGGGTCCCCCGACCCCGTGGAGAACGGGGAGGGAGGGGCGGCCGCGCAGCGCCCCTCGCCGGCCGCGCGCAGCCCGCGGCCCCCGCCCCGCCCCGCCCCGCCCCGCCCGCCGGCGACTCGGCTTTGGGGTTACTGCAGTTCAAACAGCACGTGCCGCCCGCGCTCCGAGCCGCCGCGGCGGCGGGGCGGCGGGGCGGCGCGGGCGGCGCGGCGAGGGGGCGGGGAAGCAGCTCGGTGCGCGCTGGCTCGCCGCCTCCGCGCCTCTTTCAGGCGCTCGGGAAATCCACGGGATAAACACCCACTTTCTCTTCCTCTTTGTGGGAGGGGGTAGGTGCGCCTTGATCCCCCGCAGCGCCGCCGCGGTTCCCCCACCCTTCGCCGTTCCTCCACCATCCAGACCTGTGCGGCGGTGACCCAAATTCCAGCCCCCGCGCCCCCCGCCCCCTCTTCCTAGGCGAGGCCCTGCAGCCGTCGCGCACCGCGTGCTCGGCTCCCCGCGCCTGCCCGCGTCGCCCTTAAGCAACCAGTGGCAGAAGGGCTAGGTTTGGTTTTACAAAGATCCGTCTCCAGTCTTCCGAACTCCTGAGGGAACCAGGGCGAAAGGGAGCATGGTGCATGGAGCACCGTCTGCCCGTTTCTCTTTTCGGTTTTGGGGAGCGCGCGAGGACAGGCGTTGGACGACGCCCTGCTCCTTGCACGTTCGAGCTCTGTGCACCTCGCCTCCCCGCAACAGCCACCTCCGGACCTGGCAGTGGGAACGCACAGCGCGCCGACAAACCCGCAGACCCGGAGGAGGCCTGCGGGCTCCGGATCCTGCAGCACAGCCGTCTAGACACGGAGCTGTGGGATCCTCGAGCACGGTGTGAAATGGGGGCGCAGACTGGGGTGGCGGCGTCCCTGGGGTTCCACAGACTCCTCTCACCCGAGACGGGTGCACGGAAGAACGGGGTCAGAGCGGGGTTGCGAGGCTCCCAACCCAGACAGAGCTCTTACCTTGCGCTTGTTGCGGTGGATGTCGCCGATGGAATTGGCCACCGTGTTCGGGCCCAGCAGCATGCGCGTGCTGCGTGGCCACTCCGTGCTCACGAGGTGGTGTTCGCCCATGAGGATCTTGCGCACGTTTTCTGCGCCTGTCACGCGGATCAGCGGCCGCCCCAGCAAGTGCGTTTTGAACACGTTGCCATACTTCTCCCTTCGCGACGACTGGAAGCCAGAACCCTGGGGGAACCACGGAAGACACCCGTCTCAGGGCGTCCATCTCCAGATGGGATGTCCCGGAGGCCCAGCCCGGAGGGCCCGCGGAGGAGGCGCAGGGGATCCCGCCTGGGCCGCCAGTTCTCCTGCCCCCCCCCCAAACACGCACACGCACACGCACACGCACGAGGGTTTTATTTTTCATAGTATGCACAAGAACTAGGAAGTAGGGCCTAGAGGATAATAAATAACGCAGGAAGGCGGGAGGCCCGGGGCACCCCTCGGGAGGGTGTGTTTTGGTAATGACTTGCGGGAGGAAAAAGGTATCCGGACGGCGGGACCCGAAGCTAGAGCCTCCGCCCCCTCCCCCCCGCTCCCCCGCCTCACGCTCGGGAGACTCTCGGAATAAATATTTCCAGGCTCCCGGCCACGGGCTGGCGAGACCCCGCGGGGTGGCCGCAGGCCAAAGATTATTTATAGCGGAGAGCGGTGCGTGCCCAGAGGCAGTCACTACGGAAGGGGGCTGGGGTTTCCTCCGTCCTCAGGGGCGGGCCGCGAAGGGCCCGGCGGCTCTCCTAGGGATCTGCAAGGAAGGGTCACGGGGCCGAGAGCCGCGATTCCCTAACGCAGTCTGCCCGGGGGATAACCGAGGAGGATTTTCGTCGCCGCCCCCGAGTTTGGAACGGGAGCTCGGAGGACGGCGCTCCCCGCGGGGCGGGGCGGGGCGGGGCGGCCGTCACAGGTAACCGGATCCCCCGCGGCCGCAGCGACCGCGCGAGCCCAGGACGCCTAGGCCCCGGCCGCGGCGGCGCGCAGACGAGCTGGCTGAGCGGGCCCGGCGCGGGTACCGGAAACCGAGGGGACCTCCGCGGGGCGGGGCGGGGCGGGGCGGGGGCGTCCCGCTCACCTTTGACGTCGGCGCTCGCCACCGCACCCCGCGTTAACCCTTCTCCCTCCGGGGCGGCCTCCGGGTTCCCAGGGGAGGGGCGCCACCTGTCCTGCGCGCTCGCCGGGCCGCCGGCGACGTGCGGAGGCACATCCCGCACCTACCGAGTCCTGCGCCCCCGGAGGGACGGCTCGGCGCCCCCTTTGCCCGGGTGGGTCCCTCTCCTCCCTTTGCTTTCTTCTACGGAAAAGTATCCTCCAGCTAAAAGTGTACACACCCCAGCACTGCCGAAAAGTGACTCTGCAGAACCCGGAGCCCTAATCGCTTTTCCACATGTGCCTCCCGCCCCGGCGCGCGACAGGGAGCGAGCCCAGAGCGCCCGGGCCTCCGAGAGGGGGGCTGGGCCGCCGGGGGACGCCACCCCACTCCCGGGCTGGCGGCGCCCCCCGCCCTGCCGCCGTTCTAGACGGCGCCTACCCCTTTAAGAGGAACCTGGGCGAGGGTGGAGGTGCGACCGAGGGCGGGGGGGGGGGCGGGATTCCCTCCCTCCGTCTGCTGTACCCGTCTCCCTCGCTCCGTCTCACTCTCCGTCTCTCCTCTCCTTCTTTTCCTCTGTTTTTCTTTTCTTTCGACACAAAAGTTGGGTTGTGAATTTTCCGAGGTCGCCGCCGCCTCTCTCCCGCCGCCCCCTCCCGCCTCTGATCTGCCTAACTATAATTAAAGTGCGTTTTTTGTGGCATTAATAAAGAGTTATTTGTCCGCCGTTTCCACGGTCTTCACAAAGAGGACTTTCATAGGGGCAGCCGCGCGGGCCGCGAGTCCAATTTATACAAAAATGTTGTATTTTTAGCCCTAGGCTCTGTTTAGATGGCGCACGGTGGAAATGGAGAGCCCTTGGAGGTCCCCCCGTAAAATCTGATAAATGACTCCAAAAAAATAAAGCTGGGATTCAGAGGGCTCCCATTAACCCCTTCAGCGCTCTTCTACAGGCATCCCCCATTTCCCTCCCACCGCGGGGTCCAGGGCCCCGCGGGCTGATGGAAGGGGAGGCGGAGGCCTGGTCCCCCGTCTGCTGTGCGGGTTGGACGCGGAGCCCCGAAGGCCCTTGCGGGATTCGGAGGAAAGGTCAAGGGGACATTCGGGGTAGCAGAGAAAAGGTCAGGAAAGGTGGGGGGGGGGAGGAGGCGACAGGCCACAGATTCCGCAGATTGTCTCTAACTAGACAGGAGCTGATGCCCGCGTGAGTTATTTTATTTCCTAACTTCTCGGCCAAAAGCCTAGACCACCGCCGCAGTTAACTCTTTAAGTGTGGTGGCATGGGAGAGGCTCTGGGGATTCCTTTACGGAGGAGGGTAGCCCCGTTGGTTAAGGCGGACCCCACCCCCACTGAATGGACATCCCCAAAAGAGATGGACAGATTCTGGGACTTGGGAAGACCACACCGCAGAGGAACCCGGCGCCCCCCTCCCCGCCCCCGCTCCGCTGTCACTCGGCGCGGGGCGGGGCTGGGCGGGGTGTGTGTCTCTGTGTGTGCGCTCGCGGCTTGCACGCGTCTGTTAATTTCAAGCTACGCTTTCTCACTTCTAAACCCACAGGTCCCTGCTGTCGCCTCCCGCCTCACCTCTCCCTTGCCGGGGTTGTCTTCAGGACATTCATCCTTCTCTTAACTCCCATCAGCATCCTCCGGACAAAACAGGTGCTCACACGAACAGAACACACACATCCCGCGGTTAACCAGAGGCGCCCCCCCACCACCACCCAAAAGAAAAAACCTGGTGTGTATCAAGTTGTAAAAGCGTTTGTCCAGCACTTGACGAGGTTAATTCCAGGTTAATCTCCCCATTACTTACCTGTGTCTGGTCCCCGGCGCACCCACCGCCATTATCACCAGCCGTGTGCGGTTGTGTGGCGTCTAGCAACACACACACACACACACACACACACACACACACACTTTGGATTTAATAGACCAATCCCAAATTTCTCTCCTCTGCTGAAGTGTCCCCACCCAATAAGTAAATAGACCCTTTTCCTTAAAAGCCGAGAACCCTCGGGTCTCAGGCTTCTCATCTTCCTTGGGTCACCTCCTTCCTCCCCCACCACTAAATACACTTCCCTGGACCGTGGACAGGGCAGTTGTACCTAGCGCAGCCGACGACGCGGCAGGAACACAGCCGGGGTCTTAAAGGGGGCAACTCTGGCTGCCACTGGCTCCTTCCTCTCCCCGACTCAGTTTTCGGGTCCCAATGACACGTCCAAAGCCCCCGGAAGCCGCCGGCGACAGGGGCCTGGAGCGCGAAGGGGAGGCGAGAGGTGCTCAAGCCCCGCCGCCCCCTCCGGCTCGCAGCGCGCGGGGAGCCCGCTGGACCGTCCACGCACCCTTGCTGGGCCGCCCGCGACTGGAGAAAGTCAATCTTGGGAGCCCTCTCGGGTCCAGGGGCCTCTCCGTGGCAGCCCCCAGACTTTGCGCACCCGGCGCGGATGGGCTCCGAACCACGCCACCGGCGGGCAGGGGAAGCCCGGGCGGCACCCGCAAAGAGGAGGGAAGGGGCGGGGCGGGGGCCGGTGCCTTCAGGCTCCCGGCGCCCCCTGGCCGGCCCGCGGCTCCAACGGCCCCGCGCTCGCCGCTAGCGGACCCCGGAGAGCAGCGGAGCGAGTGCAGCCTTACCTGTAGCAGCCAGTGGCCGGTCTCTCCGATGAGCGGGAAGCCCATGGAGCCCTTGGGGATGGGCAGCTTGCAGCTCTTGTCGCGGGTGGCAGCCCAGCGCAGCTGCCACAGCTGCTGCGACACGGCCAGCAGCAGCGTCACCGACACCAGGCACGCGGCGAGGGTGGCCAGCGCCGACACCAGCTCCAAGCCCTCAAAGAGCATGTTGGCGGCCGCTCGGGGGATTGGCTGTGTCGGCCGCGGCGGGGGAGGGGAGGGCCGGATGAGAAGGGACGCGAGCGGCGGGGGAGGGGAGGCTGCGGCCGGGGGTCCTGGCACCTCCAACCGAAACAGAGAGGGAGGAAGGGGCCGAGGGAAGGGGAGTGGAGGCTGCGAGGGGAGCGGAGAGAGGGAGGGAAGAAATTGCCTAAAAGAAGAGAGAGAGAGGAGACCCGAGGCGAGTGTCTCTCGGAGTGTAACTTTGTTTGTTTGTTTGTTTGTTTGTTCCCTTATAGCGGGTTTAGGGGCTGCTCGAGGGGTGGTGAGATGAAGCCGTGAATCAAGCTGGTGGGTTAGCTCTCCCCGCAACCATCACACTCGGAAAACTTTGCAAAACTTTGTCCAGCGGGAGCCTCTCTCGTTAAGAGCTAGCGGAGAGAAAGTGCGATCGATTGGTCAAAAGTTTTCCCCTCAAATTCCTAGGTGGAGAAAAAAAGGGAAAAAAAAAATCTGAATGCAAAAATTCCAACGAACGCAGGAACTTTGGGGGCGAGGGGGAAAGGCTCCCCCGGCCGAGGCGAGCGGCGGGGCCCGAGCCCGGCGTCCGCGGGCTGCCCCGGGCTGCGCGCCCGAGCCGCAGAGCCGCCGCTGCACCCCCGAGGCGGGCGCGGCGGGCGAGGCGAGGCGGCGGGCGCGGCGGCCGGAGCGCGGGTGCGGAGCCGGTGGACCGCGGTCGGGACGGGACGCGGCCGGCGGCAGAGCGGCGCTGGGGAAGCGGGCGCTGGGGAAGCGGCGGCGGCGGCGGCGGCGGCGGCGGCGGGCGGGGTGAGGCGGGGTGGGGTCGGGGAGGAGGTGAAAACCGGAGCTGGGCTATTGTATCAATTAAGAAAAGGCAATCCGTCCCGGGACGCAGTCTCTCGGCTCTGGAGGTGCTGCTGGGGGAAGAAAGGGGGAAAACAGAAAGGAAGGCAAAGGAGTGAGAGAGGGGGGAAAGCAGGAGGCAGGGTTTCAGGGCTGGTGGTTTTAAAAGCTTCTCTCAATGTGAATTTGAGTCCAAAGCGAGGCGATGCGTGTGTTTATATAGAGGCGGGAGGCTGCGCCGTGGGCGCCCCGCCAGCCCGCCCCCCCACCCCACCCCCACTCCAGCCCCCCCAGCTCCCCACCACCGCCCCCCCCCCGTGCTTACAAAGCCGGAGGCGTGGTGAGAGGCCGGCGGCCGGAGCGTGTGAGCGCCCGCCGGCCTCCCGCCCCGCCCCGCCCCGGCCGCCCGCCGCCCGCCGCCCGCCGCCGCCGCCCGCAGCCCGCCCGGGACCCACTTGTAGCAGCCGCAGGATCAAACTCAGTTCACCTCTCGCCTCCTCTTCCTTCTCGCCGGCGTCTCGCTGAGCCCGGCACCTACAGACGGACGAGAGGAGACACACACACACACACACACACACACACGCGCGCGCACGGTGCGCTCTCGCAGTGCCCGCTTGGCTGCTAGGCTACTTCCCTCCTCTGTTCCTCCCTCCCGGCCCCCGGCCCCCTCCTCCCGCCCGGGGCAGTCCCGTGTGGGCCGTCGCCCCAGCGGCCGAGGTCTCCGCCCGACTGCCCCTAGACTGAGGGCCTCCGAAAGCCCCTGGACCGTGCTTGGGGTCCCTGGCTCCAACCCCGCGGAACCCCGCCGGCTCCTATCCCCCGCGACCCCTCCACCCTCCCATTTGCCCCTCCCAGTTCCCCCTGGCCAGGGTCCCGCATCCCGGATCCGGGCATCCCCAAACCTCGGACGCCGGGGTCTCTCCGCCACCCCTGCCCCCATCCCCTGCAGAGGTCTCTCATCCTCCGAGACTCCGAGGTTTCCCTCTCCCCGTCCGCGCCCCGGGCCGCTCTCGCTGCAGCCCTTCCCCTCGGACCCCCTAACTTTGCAGACCCCTCCGCCCCCCGCAGCGTCGGAGGAACCCCGGGGCCGGCCTCGGTGAGTGTCCCGCGCCGAGGACAAATGCGGCAGCCCGGGCACCCGGAGGCGGGAGGAGTCCGGCACAAACGTTCATTGATACAAATGAGTAAATAAACACGCCGGGCGAGCGCGGCCACCTTCTCGGGGCGGCCGCAGAGGGCCCAGCGCGCGCGCCTGTGCGAGGTGTGCGTGTGGCCCGGGGCCGCACCTGTGTGCGCGCGCGTGTGTCCTCGGGGCGGCCCGACATCTGTGGCGCGGGGTGGTGTGCCCGCGGGTTTGTGTGTTCTCTCTGGAGCCATATGTGTGTCTGTGCATCGGTGCATCCGTCTGTCATCTGGCCTCTCCTCCCGCGTGGCTGTGATACATGGAGCTCCCCGCGCCAGGCGCGGCATCGTCTAGCTAGAGCCTGGCTCGCCCTCTCCCGCAGGTCCTTTTCTCCCCCAGCCCCCCTGTCTCTGCCGTTCGCTCTCTCGCACTCCCAGAGCAGAAGACTCGATATCCCACCTTCAGTCTAAAGTGGTGTGTGTGTAAACGAAACTAGACTCCCCTTTTAACACCTCCCCTGCACCCAATATCCTTCTATTTTAGAGTTCACCAGAAGAGAGTGTGTGTGAGCGTCTAAGGTGTGAGCATATGTGCTGTCCCTCCCTGTGCGAGCGCTTCGGAGGCTGAAGTGGCCACAGAGATCTGAAAGCTGGTCTCTTGCTTCCAGAGCTCTGGCATCTGGACTCTCACTCTCTGCCTTGGAACCCCACCTGGTGGACAGTTGCAGTGCTACAGATTGGGGGGAAGCGATTCGCGTTCCTCCCGCCCTCAATCTTCCTTGGCACTGGGCAATCAGCCCCATAGGGCCTGCCAGTCGGCTCCCAGAGGGCTGCCTTCCCTCCCCAGTGCCCTCAGATCCCCCCCACACACACACACACCCGGGGAAGCTTGGGGCTGAGATATTCACAAAGTTCCTGTCAGGACTACTGTGGCCTCAGAAATACAAAGCTAGAACACACCATCACAGTGAGGAGGTTTCACAGGACAGTCAACTGCACTGGGGACCCAGGAGTGGTGAGGCCAGCACCACCTTGCTCCCCATGTGGGATTGAAGCTGGGTGAAAATGGGGCTGGGGAGGGATCGTTGAGTCCCCACTATTTTGAAGAGCCCTAAGAGTCTATCTAGCCTGACCCCCAGACATAGCACTGGCCCCACGGTGGTGAAATGGGCAAGATGCCCTTGGGGAGCCCACCCATAGGATCACCCATCTCTGAAAGGATGCACATACATACATCTGTGAAACGATGGGCACACGGCCTTATCGAGGTACTGTCTATCTGCACAGGCAGATAGTGAGCACACACATATACGTAGGAAGGCATATGCACTCTGAGAAGCACCATCAACAAATTCACACAGCGCCCACCTCCCAGCCACCAACTTCAAAAGTCCACAAGAGTGTCTGTTCTGCGGGATCACAGCCCCAGAAGTCATTGTGTTTCCCCTTCCCTGCCCATGCTCCTGGAGATGGCTTTTGTGCACTTCCCTCCCCTCCTCCTCTCTAGTGGCAGAGTGGGAATTTGGAGGGGGCACAGGGAAGTCATTCTGAGTCCTTCTTGCTCAGCCACCAAAATGGGGTCCTGGGGAATGTCCACAGGAACAGCACAGCCCAACAACAATAGTTTCTGGATTTCCTAATTGGAACCATCTCTTTGCTCAAATCCCAAAAAGCACTTAGGACAAAAGAGAAGAAAAGCCATGGTGGTAGAGTTTTCTAAAATGTGCCAGAGATGCTGGAAAAAGTACAAACGCCGGGTGTGTGGAGCAGGCTAGCTAGGAGGGGCCAGGACAGAGAAGGGTCAGCGACTATCGTCACCAGTTGGATTCCATCAGAGGACATTCCTTCATCCACCTCAGATGGACTTCTGAACCCTGGCCCCAGACCTCAGTCTGACCTGTCACCCTGACCTAAAACAAACCCCGGAGCCTAATTTCCAGATTGACCCTTAATCCTGGTCACAGATTGACCCTGCCCCTGACCCCAGACTGAACCCCAGTCCTCTGGAACACCACCCAACCTCTCCTTTGGCCAAAGGAATGTGGCTGCCCCCTCATGCACTGCCCCAAAGGTGGGTCACGGCTCAACCCATGAGGCTCAGGGAGCAAGAGTGGGCTATGGGTCGGAATATTTTTCTCATCCTGGCCTGAGAATGATCACCTGTTCCCCTGTAAGCATCCGTCTCCCTCCAGGCTGCTGCAGCTAGTATCCCAGGAAATCCTGCACACTCACCCCCCCACCCCCACCCCCACCCCAACCCCGTCTACAATCCTTTTTCCTGAAGCCCAGGGCACAGCCAGGGCTCCAGCTACTGCCTGCAGTGCTCTGAAGCCTTGGCTCACAGCTTGTGTTTCATATCCCTGTAGGCCTCTGGACACCTCGAAATCAGTCAGAACACACTGGGGATCAGTCGTGGGGATGCTGGTTCAAATGGACTTCTGCATGGATAGACTTTGCAGTGCTTGGCAGAAGGGGCGGAGAGAATATGGGGGACAGGCTGCAGGCACTCCTGGAATATGCACGCAATGGGCAAGATACAACCTCTGTCTGCATCCTCTTCCTGGACTCTGAAAACACCCATCCACAGGGGCAAGTCTCCCTCAAAGCCCACTCCTCATCAAGAGCTCCCCAGGAATGTCCCAGATGTTCTATGCCCAGAGGAATCTGGAGGAGTTGCACCTTCCAAATTCCTTATACGTGTGCAGCACGTAGAGCCCACACATCTCTTCTGCAGCACTATTTTGTCTCATTTCCACACAGCCCATGAGATAATGCTCTTCTTGGGTATTAGATAGGCACATTACTTTTTTGTATTGTTGAGAAAGCTGAGGCCCAGAGTCCCCTTCCCCATCCTCACCGTACTGCCCTACTGTCTCTTCCTCCAAGCAAGCACACAGCCCTGTGAGACTTGAGATCCTGTCCCCCATGGCAGCTGCCCCTTTGTTTAACGTCCATTCTGACCATTAACACTAACGACAGAGTTGTCAATTTCACACTCAATTTTGCATAGTTTTGGCTCAGATTTTTAAAAATGTACACTTACTTTCTTTTCACTAAAACCACCTCTGCTTCTTCCAAACAGAGCCAGAGGATAACAGTGAGCAGAGAGCAGAGACCAGGAGGTGGTGGACAGGAAGCAGAGCTGGTATTCAGGGCTGGATAGAGTTTATGCAAGGCCTTCCAGGTTTCCCACCTGGACTGGGATAGTCTAGGCGCAGGGGTAGAGATCAGAATTTCACTTCAGGAAGTTCGATAGATGGCTCTTCGCCCCATCCTGCCTTGCTGGCATCCAGAAGTCCTGGGAAATCAGCTCTCTGCACCACTTCACCCTCCACAGGCCTCAGGCTGGTCCTCATTTCATCTGAAAACCTCTCAGTACATGCTTGCCACTGGCAAGGCCCCTTTCCTGAAAAACCCCAAGACCAGTGGGGAAGCAAGATTCTATTTGCTACTGAGGAGCTGTGTAAGAGAGGTCTCACCCCTCCTGGAGAGGACACCAGCTCCCGCTCAGATCTGTCCCTCCACTGCTTCTCCAAAACTGCAGGAGAAACTGCTACTCGAGTGGTGCCACTTTGGCCCTAGATCCAAACTCGTGGCCCTAGATACTCATCTCAGAGGCCTGCTTGTCTACCTTCTCCCACTCTATGCCCTCCTTCCAGAATAGCCACAGCAAGGCCGGCAGTGCACCTCCAGCGCCCGATCCTCAAGGACAGTGTAGAGGACACTCCCTGACTGTGCCCTGGCTATTTGGAGAGGAAGGGGGACCCTCCTGTCCTGGCTGGTTAGGGGTGGGGAGTCAACCGGGCTCTGCTTGAAAATCGCTACAGTGACATGAATGCTGCCTTTCTAGAACCCCAGGAACTATATCCTCCTCCATCCCCCTTCCTTCCAGTGTCAGAGGCTCTGAGGCTGTTGTTTAGGACATTCACAGACCCCTCCAAAACCACCACCTGCCAGGATCCCACCCAGTCCACCCACCTCTTGTGAGGCGCCCTCCTGCTCTTTGTGATGCCGTGGAGCCGGGCTGATTCCCGATTCCAGGTATTTATTTCTCATCTTCTTCCTTGTCCCTTAGTGTGACCTGCTCCTATCATCATTGGCTGTCTAGATTTTTAATTTTTTAAAAAAAATTTAGGTTTATTTGACAGATAACGACGCCTGTCCGAGTGTCTCTACCTTCCAGGGTCAGATGCAGGCATAGCCTGGCTCCTCACTCCCGACCTCCCAGAGACCACTGGCTGCAAAAGAGCCCCTCACCCACCCTCTTGCCGCCCTGGGAAGGAGTCGGGGGCACTTAGGAAAGAAGTCTGCTGCTTTCTCCTTTGCCTGAATAAGAAACGAACCTCACCCCCCAACCTCATCTCAGAAAGCTCAGGTTCAGAGACTTACCCAGAAGGAATTTGACAAAGAAATGGAAATCTCCCCACCCTCCCCTGTCAAAGCCCCCATACCCACTCCTTTTCCTTCCACCCCACACCCAACCCAGACGAAAGCAACTCAAAAAGGGACTTGCCGATGGAGAGAACAGGTAGGTACGAGGAACGCAGCTGACAGCTGTGTCCAAATCGGCACTGCCTGGAAAAGAGTAGCCTGCCCGGTGGCGGTGGGACACCGGCAGTGCCCCAAGCTGGCTGTGGCTGGCAGGGACACTGTCGCAGCGATGGCGTTCCCTCGGGCCCGGGGAGCCAAGAGCCCTTTATAGCCTGAAACCTGCCCTGGCACCGCCCACTGGGCGGCTGCAACCAGGCCTGCAACTAGGGGAGTCGCTGGAAGCTGGGAGGGCTTCCGCCCGGGACCCCAGGGCCAGACCCCCACGCACAGGACTCTGAGATTCCACTTCCTCCCATCCCAGGCAACTCTATGTCCTGGTATGTGCACAAGACTCTGTGTGTGTGTGTGTGTGAGTGTGCGTGCGCGTGTGCTCGTGCTTAAACGTCCATTCAAAGACCTCAGATCTCTTTCCCTCAGCCTCTTTCTCTGGCGGTAACAGTTTTTGAAAGGATGGGGAGAGCAGTGTGTTTCTGCTCAGTTTATCAAATTACACTCAGTGACAAAGGACTGAAGTGCATTTTCTTGAAACCTTGACAATTGGGATCCAGGAAGAGAAAAGAAAGCATGACAGAGAACTCAGAGCTTTTGTGGAAGGTAGAACACGGCTATGAAAGGCAGGGGATGTGGTTGGGTGGCTCTAAGTGAATTTGCCTTCATGTGGTTTGGTGTTCAAAACTGCCTCCCCCACCCGCTACCTAAGCTGCAAAAATCCCACGGATCCCAGAAATTGCAAGATTGTTGATTTTTAAAAGGAACACTATTCATTTTCACATGGGCTGAGTCAGACAAGCTGGAGCACAGCTTCCTCCCGCCAGGGCTCTTTTCCCAGCCCTCCGGGCCAGCGGGCCAGCGGGGGGAGGCCTTCTCAGAGAGGTCGCTTGTTGACCTCAGTGCCCACCCCCCCCCCACCCCCCACCCCCACCCCAGCTTCTCCTCAGGAGCCTGTCTGAGAGAGGAACTGGGCAGGCTTTTCCTGGCCAAAGCCCTGTCCTGCACCTGAACTCTGAGGACTGCTAGATGGGGAGGCCATGTCGGTGGTCTGGGGCCTGAAGCAGAGCACACAGGGGCATTGGACTGCTCCTTTTCACAATTTGGGGGCAGAAGGGTGGGTAGCCACCCAAGTCGCCAGCCTGAGATGCACAAG
The DNA here is from genome assembly GCF_018345385.1 of Vulpes lagopus. NCBI lineage: Eukaryota > Metazoa > Chordata > Mammalia > Carnivora > Canidae > Vulpes > Vulpes lagopus. Next base: position 83,319,762 of record NC_054828.1, read on the forward strand.
AGCAAGCCTGAGAGGAAAATACAGCCTCATCCAGAGCTTGGAGACCTGCTCTGAAACCAGCCCACTCCCCCTACTCTGCCTTCCCATTCCCAGCTGGCTTTTGTTCAGAAGTCAGCCAGCAGGCAGGCCACTGACCTACCAGCAGCCTTGCCCACAGAGCTCAGAGAGACAGCTAACCTAGAACCTCACTGGCACATATCCCCAACCTCAAAGCATGTCCTCTAGCATGAGCCACGGCTTCTGCTCTCTCCCAGAAGGAGATGGAGAGGCAGAGCTGGGAGGCCTTGTGTCTGCTTCCTAAGCAACCCCCACCTCTCTTCTCACACTTACACCAGCTCTGCGCTAACCAGTTCCCTTAGTTTCTTCCCTGGAAACTGATAAGGTGGACAAAGCCAAGAGTTGCCCGGGTCTGACTGTTCTGATGGCCAAGGCCCTGTCCTGCACCTGAACTCTGAGGAGAATGGTCCCTCCATGCTCTCACTTGATCTCCATGCCTGGGCCTGGCCACTCTGGAGGCACCAGGAGGTCCTTGGGAGGCCCTCTAGCCCGCCCTGCCCATCAGTATCACCACCAAAACTCTATGCTTCCTCTTCCAATCAAGTTTCAGTACCAGCCCCTGGTCTCACTCCCTGCGACTAGATGGCCACCCAGAAATGCCTTCTGTATGGAAAATCTGGGGTGCCTCTGCCTGTCTTAGTTTTCTCTCCACTGGTTTCTTCTTCTTTTTACGATTTGTTTATTTCCTTGAAAGAAAGAGCACAAGCAGAGGGAAGAAGCAGAGGAAGAGGGAGAAGCAGGCTCCCCACTGAGCAGGGAACCTGATGTGGGGCTCAGTCACAGGACCTAGCAACATGGCCTGAGCTGAAGGCAGATGCTCAACTGAGGGAGCCACCCAGGTGCCCCTTCCCTTTACTGGTTTCATTCCTTCCTCACTGTCCTGCTTTCCAAACCCATTCATTCTCTGCACTCACAATTAGGTGGGGTAGCTCGGTAGCTACAAACAAGGATTCTGGAGTCCTTTAGACCTAGGCCTCAAATCTGCTCTGCCATTTATTAGCAGAGCACTATTCTTGCCCTGTGTGAGCCTCAGAGCTCCTCCAGTGTGGCAAGTGGGTTAGCAGGGAATGAGAGCTGGGGCACAGAGACCTATCAGGAGACTGGGGATAACTCAGGTAATAGCAGCAGTTATAACAATAGTGATAATGATAGCACAATAACAATAGCTAGCAGTTAGCATTTCCTGAGTGCCCAGTGCTTCACATGTATTATTTCATTTAATCCTCACAGTGATCCCACAAAGTGGATACTACTATCCCCACTTTACAGAGGAGGAATCTGAAGTACCAAGTGGTTCAAAAAGTTGCCCAAGTAAACTCTGCCGCATTTTGAGAGTTAAAAATATAATCACCGTAGAATTCAAACTCAGGGAATCTGGATTCGTCTGAGCTATTATCCAGCATACTAAGAACTAAACCAACTGGTAGTAGTGAGGATAGAGAAATGTGGGAAAATTTTAGAGGTGTTTAGAGTTCTAATCAGAAAGTGGATGGATATGGCAACTGACTAGGGGTGGAGGGAGGAGGAAGGGGGCTTAGGATTTCAGGTGCATGGTGGTCTTATCTACTAGGCTAAGAAACTCAGAAGAAGGGTGAAGCTTGAGAGACAAGATGAGTTTGGTTTTCCCCTGGAAGATTCCAGGTGGTTGAGGGATATTCAAATGGAGCTGCGTGGTGGGCTGTAGGATATGGAAATCTGGAGCACAAAAGAGAGATCTGGACTGAAAAGAGATTTGAACATCATCTGCATTCAGGTACTAGGGGAAGATGTGGGAATAGAGAAGCCTGTACAGAGAAGCCAGCCCAGGAGAGAGTCCCAAGGAGTACCAGGTACAAGCAGAGGAGCAGGAGTCCCGGAAAGAAGGACCTCTTTTCTTTGCTCATAACACACATCCTAGTTAACTTCACTTGAGACTGATTATCCTATTTGTTTGTTTCCCTTTAGCACTTAAAATCAGAGTTATCAAGGAACTCTGCTTAGCAATTTCAGCCCTACTCAACTGAGGGCCACACAGACACACTCACGTACACATGCACATGCATGTACACAGAACTTCCTGATCTGTGGACCCCCGTTAGTAAGATTCTTTATCCAGCTGCCTTTTTGGGAGCACTTTTCGGTATCTTATAATTGTTTATAAAGCTATCTACTTCACTGAGGTACTTCAGCACATGACATGGTGACATGAACATTTTAGGGGCCCCTCCTAAGTGGGCAGGGTCTCATCTGTCCCCAGGCTGAGACTCTGTCCAGGCCGCCAGTCTTGCACCAAGTAGAGCTCTCCCCTTGCACTAGGGACTTGGCAGGGACTCTGGTCCTCTACCAGACCGTGGCTTCCTAGAGAACACAACCTGACTCCACTGTCTTCCTCTGTGCACTCAGGACAGAGACAGGAAGGGGATCTCTGAAGGAGTGGGGAGTAGGAGAACCTGGTGAGCTCAGAAGTACCACACTATTAGGTGTTCACAAAAAACAAACAAACAAACAAACAAACAAATGGGTGTGGGGAGGGGGAAAGTATGAGAAGAAAAGCAAATAATAGAGAGAGATACAGCCACTTCCCATGCTCTCTTCTGACCCACTGTAGGAGAGCCCATGTGCCAGAGGAGCAAACATGGGTGGCTGGTCAGGGGGAAGGCAGGAGAGAAGGGCAAGAGACAGGTGAGGGAAGGAGAGGAGGATGAGGGTGCTTAGGTAAGGTCTCTATGCAGTAATGCTAGTTATTAAAGCACCAGCTCCAAACCTCTGGGCTCAGCATGCCCTCCAAGGGGAGACAAGGCATTGCCATGGGGGGCAAGTGGCAACTGTGGGGAAAAGACCAGGCACAACTGTCACGTGGAGAGCAAATGAGCGGGGCAAGAATCCAATGCTTCTTCCTCTGCTGGGGGTGTGCGCACTTTCTGATTCTCACAGATGCTCCTATTGCACTCACATCCATGCATTCTTTTCTCACACTACACATGCCCATCCCCCTCCCCATTCTCCATAAGCTGGGGCAGGAGGTGGGAACACTGAACTCCATGGCCTTGCAGCTTCAGGCCCAGCAGGAGGAGGACCGGTCACTGTTCTCTGCACCTTAGGACCCAGATGAGGAGTGACTGGCTTGGCCTGCTGTGTGAGGGACACCTTACAAGAAGATGGCCTGCTGGGGGTGAGGATGGGAGTAGGGGTGAGGCAAGCTTCTCAGGGAGGGCTACACTCATGTAAAAAGACCCTGCTTGGCCCTTTTCCTAGGCCCCAGATAAGGGTTTCCAGCTCTGCCCAGCTGCTGATCTCTCTCCACCATGGCTCCTCTCGGACAGGGCCATGGTCAGTTTGGGGGAAGCAGGATGAGCTGCTGTAGGGCAGGGGCAGCCCTGGGCTCAGAGAAGCCATCACTGATCCCTCAGGGCTCTGTTACAAGAACTTGCACCCTCCTTCTCCTGTGACTGAGTGCTCCCTCTCAGCCTCCCCAAAGCAGCTGCAGTACTCAGTACAGAGCAATAGTAGAGAGAGGGACACTCAGTCCACAGTTAGAGAGCTGTCTGGAAAGGAGACATTTGGGCCAGGGGCCTCTCTCTGCCCACCTTATGACCAGCCAACCCAACTCAGGCCAAGGGGCGGCGGAATGAGCACAAGCCAGGGGTCAGTTCTGCCATCGACAGCTGGAGAGTCTTGACCATTTCTCTCTGAGGCTCAATTTTCCTATAAAAATGGGGAGAATAAGTTCTTGCCTTACTGGACACTTGGCAGTTGTGAGGCTTTAGAAAAAAAACGGGGGGTGATTTATGTAAACACTTGAAATGACAGGCTCCTAGCAGGGGCAGATTTGAGGAGAAGCTGAGGGAGCTGAGGCTTTGGGGTCTCACCTTTCTAGGCTCCTTCTGAAACCCTGGGAGTGGCCCTTGCAATTCATATTTTTGTATTATTTTCTTACAGATTTCAGTTTTCCCAACCCCTGGGACCTGAATGCTACTGCTCCCCCTTCTCATGTCCTCTTATTCTCAGTCCCCTCCAAGTATATTCCAGATGCAGAAGGAGAATTGCCCAGTCTGGCCGGCAGAGCTAAAATGAGCCCTGGGCCAGGTCCCATCCAGATAGAAGGTCTGGGTGAAACCACCTCTCTTGAGCAGGTTGCCCTCAGACTGGTCTCATGGCTGAACTGGGCATGGTATCTGTCCTTCCCCATCCTCCACTCACAGCAGCTGGCCCAACCCAGGGATCAGGCTAAATGAATTCCCTGGCTTCTCAGAAGTTGTGGCTGACTCTGAGCCTTGTGTCCCAGTCTGGCAAGCGCTTTGCTCCAAAAATTATGAACTCCTAGAGCAGCTAGTTGTAGGGCCGTGCATGCTAGACAACCCAGAGGCCCGGGTATGGGCCTTCAGGAGAACAAAAGCAACTGGGTTGGCTTCTCCATTAGCACCCTGTTTCCCTAAGGAGCCTTGGAGGGAGTGGGGACACAGGGCTCCATCCTCAAGTGTCTGGGAGATGGATGGGGCTGATTTTTTCCACGATTCCTCCCCATAAATCTGATTTGGCCCCTCATCAGTCTCGGCCAGTCTCCATGGAGGTGTGTGGTAGTGATGAATGGGCTGCCTGGCTAATGTGACTGAGGTGGCAGGGACTTGGGGAGGGGCTCTGCTCTGATGGATGGTCCTCATGAGGGCATATTGCATTAGACACCCATAATGCAATCAGCAGGGCCATTACGATACCAATTTGTTGCTCTTCCTCACCAGGGTGGGGCAGTGAGCTGGAAGATGAAGGACAATGTCAGGACTTTGGAGACACCTGGGGCGGGGGGGAGCGAATTTCAGGAGGGGGTCAGATTTCCCTGTTGGGGGATTTTGCTGGGGGGATAATATGAAGCCAAAGAAAGCCCAAGCTGGAAAGAGAAGAGAGAGGAAGTGAAGCCCAGAGAGAAGATGTGACCTGTCCAAGGTCACTTCTGGAACCAGAGGGAAGAGCTGGAGATAGCACCTGAGTCCCCTGCTTTCTGAGCCAGGGTAAGTGGGGATGGAGGAGACAATGGCATTAGGAGAGAAGAGCCTCATCACTGGCCTCTGTGTGGCTCAAAGCATCCACATTCCCCCGGAGATGTGCCGAGATGAGCGAAGCCCAGAACTGCTCCTGTGAAGAAAGCAGGTGGTCCACTACGCGGTGCTGCACTGGCCCCAGACAGCGCCCACTCCAGGCACCCGCCCCCCCCCCCCCCCCGCAGGTTATTTGTGATCTATAACTGTACCGTGAAGTTTCTCCTGTGACTTTAGTCTCCGGAACACGACACTGTCTCCAGTCTTTCCTTATCCTACAGGTCATCAGAAGAGAACCTTTACAACAAAACATTCCTCCCTGCTTGTGAAAGCTGTCAGCAGCTCCCTGTTGCCCTCAGGATGGGGCCTAGCCTGGCTCTCTGACTTGGGCCTTTCTCCCAGCCTGAGACCCAGGGCTCCCTCCACTCCGTCAGCCTCTTCTGTGGCGGCAAGAGCAGGCCGCAAGCTTTTAGGCTCCGGGGCCCTTTCCTTGGGCCTCACGGGCAGGAATCAGGCTATCGGATGCTTCAGTTCTGGGGAAGTTCAGCCAGGGCAGGCTTCACTCCTGCTATCTTTGCCCCGGCCCTCCTCTGGATCCCCTTGCTTTACCTCCAGGCTCACACTGCACTGTGCTGGTATTTATTTTATGCTCCGTCCTTTCAATGTATTAAAATGATAGCAAGTACAGAGATTGCATTCTTCCTCTTCAGAGCCCCCTGTGTCTATGTTCTCAATAAGTGTTTTTCTACATGAATCCTCTCATATATTCCAGGACTCAGCTCGTTTCCATCTCAAGCAACTTCATTCTGGCCATTTCTAAATGTTTCTTCCCTTCTGCCCAGAGCCACGCCAATATCTCTCTTAGCCTGAAAGGACTTTCCCTCGATGCCAATGAACTCTAGGCTGACACCTCAGAAAGGATGGGATTAAAGAGCATGACTGTTAGAATCAAGAGACTTTGGAGAACTTTCTCTGCTTACTGATCTATAGGTTGGAGTTTGGTCAGTTGTGAGGTTACACTTACCATTTGATGGCATTCTGTGCGCAATCTCTTTCCCTCACCAGATTTCTAAAAGATATCTTCTCCAAGTGTCTAAAACAGATTTCCTTACCTTCTCTCAAACCAACATTCCCCTGGCACCTGGCAACCCTGTTTCTGGCAGCTCTGTCAGTTTTTCCAGTAAATTAAGGGAACATTAGTTTACCTCTCCCACCTCTCTGGCTGTTTAGTTAAGCAAAGGTCAATTGATTTACCATGCATTTTGATTCTTGAATCCACCCCTCATCCCCATACTCATTTCCACTGTCCTCAGATTAGAGGAATCTTCAGATTGGGTAAGAGTTTGTTTAGAGATCATCTATACAATTAAATCTACTGCTATAGCCTATTTTCTCAGGTTACTTCCCACCCTGTTTCTCACTCATCTACACTTACCTGATGGCTTACAGGAGTCACAAACTATCAATGAGCAGCACCCTAGGTACCTCCTTCTGCCCCAGATGAAGGTAATTTTACAAGCTATGTCAAGGAACAGATAACCCTTGATACACCACTTCAGAGAATAAAGATAAGATTTCTCAAAAATATTCCTTCTGCATGCCAAAACAAAACCTGTTGAAAGCAGCACAAGAACACTATTTGTACAGACAAGTCTTACTTATGAATATTTATATGAAAATGCTAATCAAATGCTACCAAATAAAATTCAGAAGTTCATCAAAATAATAAGACATCATAACCAACTGGGGTTGAACTCATAAATGAGCCAAAAAATATTTCAACAACAGGGTCTGCTACATTAATAGGTAAAGAAAAAAGACTGATCACTTCAGTTTGTGTTGGGAAAAAAAAGCGTTTAATAAAATTCAACACAAATTTCTTATAAAAGCTTGCAATATGCAAGGAATAGAAGAAAACTTTAACCTTATAATTCACAACTGAACATTAGAAGCACTTCAATTAAAACAAGGGACAAATTCTAGCCATGATCTCTATTGTTCAACACGGTGTAGTTGTCTTAATTAAATTTTTTAAAAAGTCACAAATGCAAGGAAAAATCAGAAGTATGAATATAAACACAACAAATGAACAAACAAAGGAAAAAGACAAAAAACAGACAAATAGAGAGAATTAACTGGTGGTTGACAGAAGGGAGTTGGTGGGGGGAGGAGATGAGTAAAAGAGATGAAGGAGATTAAGGGTACGCTCGTGGTGAAGAGCATGGAGAAATGCATGGAAGCACTGAATCACTGTACTGCACATCTGAAACTAATATAGCACTGTATGTTAACTATGCTTGAATAAAAAAGTAAATGAGCAATAGTAACTCCAAAAGAAGTGTGAATATAAATAAAAGAGATAGCTCTTGAACAACTTTCTGATTTCTTTCAAGATTATTGATCTTTTGGAGCTTTCTCTCCCTTTCTGGAAAAGAAATATTCATGCAGTGGAATATACAATTTTGGCAATATGTATTTTTCTGGAAGCATCAGCCATCCTTAGGTTTGTGGATTTCTTTCCACAAAATTTACTTATATTTTAGTTATTTTTAAAAATTACTTCAAAAAATTTCCTCAACTCTCTGCTATTTCCATTTTCTGATCCTAATTTCGTCCAGGAAATAGGAAAGTATTTGTATTTTCTTACACTGGTTTTCCTTGATTAGGTTTGCTTAGTGATTTGTCTAGTTCATCCCCCTACCAATAAAATAGCTCTTTTATTTAGAAAGGAATAGGACATTGTCATGATTACAGCTGTTAGGACTGCCTACAATACAATCTCTCCGAGAATCAACAAAAAAACCTATCTAATAAAAACATGTCGTAACTTGTTCAGATACATGATAAACATATAATCAATAGCTTTCTTATGTTAGAATTAATAAATTAAAAATATAATTTAAAATACATAATGAATAATGTGAATATTTATGTGAATAATGTGAATTCATGAATAATGCAAGACTTGTGGAAAGAAAACATAAAACTTTACGAAAGACATAAAAGAAGACCTAAATAGAGACTTACCATGTTGGGATGTCAGTTTCTCCAAAATTGAATAAATTCAATATAATCACAATCAAAATCCCCATGGGATTTTTAAATGAAATTTCACAAATTAATTCTATCGCTCATCTGTGAGAATAAACATACAAGAATAGCCAAGATATTTCAGAAAAAGATCAATGATGGGAGACTTTTCATAGTAGATATCAGAATATATTTTAAGGTATCAAAAATTAAAGTAGTCTCCTATTGACACTGAAATAGAGAAATAGGCAAGTAGGATATTGAGTCTAGAAATAGACCCATGCATTGAAAATCAGTGAGGAAAGGATTGACTAATAATAGGCATTTAGGATCTTCCAATAGCCATTTGAGAGAAAAAAAAAGTTTAGAGTTGCATCTTATATAACCCCAAAATAAAATCCAGATAGATTGAAAATCTAAATATAAAACAAAAATATTTTTATAATCTGGAGGCTAGGAAAGCCTTTCTAACCAAGGTACATAACTCAGATACTTAAAAGAAAAGACTGACAATTAAATTACATTAAATTTCAAGATTCTTTATGACCAAAATAGGTGAATGTGAAGTTATAGGTTAGCAATTCTGAAACTGTAGAATGGGTTTGAATAAATAAGTAAATGGCTGGTAGACAGTGGGATCCAGGTTCTCATCACTGAAGAGAAGGAAAAGGTTAGAATTATCCCTCTGGTATTGGATTGAAGTTTGAAACATCTATGTAAACTCATTTGTATGTATATATATAATACATACCACACACACACACACATGCATACACACACACAGATACGTAAATACAGAAATAAATAGAGATATGCAGGTATATGTGAGTTAGTGTATATAATAAAGTATCTATCTCTGTCTGCTAAGAGCCCATAAACAGCACCCCAGTAGCAATGAGCACACCAAGCACCCAGATCTTGGTTTCTAAATATCATTCTACTGTAAAAGGAACGCTAAGGCTCCTTGAAGAATTGGGTAATTCTAGGACTGGAACAGGAAAAGCACAAGATAAACCTGAAGCATCTTATAGTTCCATAAATCTAAGAAATGTTAAAATAAACAAAAGGGTGGGAGTTTTTCAAAGGTAGAGGAGCCAACTTGAAAGAACTTTCCAATGGCCAAATTTGAGCAAAGAAACAAATAACATGGGTTGGGCTATAATCCGAAGTATAAAATAAATGCAGAAGTCCAGAGGATAAACATAGAGACCTGAGAGTGGAATTCAATGGGGAAAAAAATAATAGTCTTTCAACAAATAATGCTGGAATAATAGGACCTCCACACATAAAAGAATGAATTTGGACCTCTAACTTATACCACATGCAAAAATCAACTCAAGATGGATAAAAGAAGAAAAAAGAAAAAAAAAGATGGATAAAAGACAATGGATAAATGTAAGAATTTAAACTATAAAACTTTAAAAGGAAATGAAGGTATACATATTTGTGCTTTTGTATTAAGCAATAATTTCTTAGATCACACCAAACCACAAGCAACAACAACAAAAGATAAATTGAGACTTCATCAAAATTTAGAAACTTTGTCCATGAAAAGGCACTGTCAAAAAGTGAAAAGGTTCATAGAATGGGAGAAAATATTTGCAAATCATATTTCTGACAGGGGCCTAGTATCCAGACTATAAAGAACTCTTACAACTTAACAATAAAAAGACAACCCATTTTTTTAAAAAAAAGAGAGCAAAGGAGTTGAATAGACACTTCTCCAAAGATGATATTAAATGGCCAAGATCCACACAGAAAGATTCTCAATATCATTAGTCATTATGGAAAGGCATATCAAGGGGCACCTTGGTAGCTCAGTCAGTGAAGCATCCCACCCTTGGTTTCAGCTCAGGTCATGATCTCAGGTTCCTGAGATCCAGCCCCTTATGGGGCTCTGTGTACAGTGCAAAATCTGCTTGAGATTCTCTCCTTCTCCCTCCTCTTCTGCCTCCCTCCCCACTTGTGTTCACACTCTCTCTCTAAAATAAATAAATAAAATCTTTTTTTTTAAAGAAATGCACATCAAAACTACAGTGAGATATCACTTCATAGCCACTGGGATGGCAATTATAGAAAAAAAAAAAGCCAAAACCCAGAAAATAGCAAGTATTGGCAGGCCATGATGAACGCTCATACATTGCTAGAGGGAACATAAAATGCTAAAGCCTCTTTGGAAAACAGTTTGGCAGTTTCTCAAAAAGTTAAAGGCAGAGTTACCATATTACCCAACAATCCCACTTCTAGGTATGTATCCAAGAGAATTAAAACATTTGTTCAAAAAAAAAAAAGTATCCACCAATGTTCATGGAAGCATTACTCATAATAGTTTAAAAAGTAGAAACCACACAAAGGTCCATCAAACCTCAATGGATAAATGAAGTGTGGTATGTTCATGCAATGGAATATTATTCAGTCATAAAAGGAATAAAGGACATTGTATATACATGGATAAACTTTGAAAACGTTATGCTAAGTGAATGCAGCCAGATGCTGAAAGTCACATATTATATGGTTCCATTTATATGAAATGTACAGGATAGAGAAATTAATAGAAATTAATATCTACAGGATAAAAAGTGGATTTGGGGGATGAGGGAAGGAGGGAATTGGGAGTGATTGCTAGTAGGTACAAAGTTTCTTTTGGGGTGATGGAAGTGTTCTGAGATTTGATGCAGACAGTTGCACGATGAGTATAGAGAAATCCATTGAATTGTATGTTTTGAAATGCTGAATTTTATGTTGTGTGAGTTCTATTACAATACAAGATTACAAAGAGAAGAAAGTAGTCTAAAATAGATGCAAAAAAATGTGTGAATGTCTATACTGAGATAAATAAGTGATTTAAATAAATTAATTAAGATGAAGAGCCAAAACTTTCCTATGAGTTCCGAACAGTTTATCTAGATGCCCATTCTAGGAGGCAAAGCTTAAGCCCCGCCCCTCCCTGCTGCCATCTTAGTGGTGTACTGCTGTCAGTGACTTGCTTCTAAACAACTAGAATATGGAAAGGGATAAATAGTCGCTTTATGGTGGAGAAGCATGAAGGACACTGTTATACCCAAGTGTTCAAGGTTCATACCACTAGTGATGTTGTGTAACTTCCGACGTATCATGAGGACGCTTCACCTCTATTGTATTCTTTCAAAAAACCCATAACCCCCATCTACTTAAGAGCAAAACATCAGATGAATGCCAATTGAAGGACATTCTACAAAATGTCTAAACCAGCATCCTCAAAACTGTTACGGTCATAAAGAAATAAGGAAAGATAGAGAAACTGTCACAGACCAAAAGAGCTAGAGCAAATAAACACACTGTGGTATCCTAGATTGAATCCTGGAACAGAAAAGCTGGTGAAATCCCACTGAAGTCTGGGTTATGGTTTATAAAATTTTCACAAATGTATATAATAATATGTTAACAAGAGAGGAAACTGGGTGAGGGGTATAGGAGAACTCTGTATCTCTTTGCAGCTTCTCCATAAAGTGCAAGACTAGGAGAAGATATTTGTTCATATTTGTTTGGGTATCTAAATAAACAGGTCAAGGATATAGATCCGACCTCTTGACAGCATTCATTTCCCCCTGGTTCCCGGCTGACAGGACTCAGATTGGCTCAAATAGTGGTGCGGATCTCTTGATCTCTTGCCCGGGTCCCAGCTCCATTTATCTTTTCATTCATACACATAGTCGGTTCACTCAATACAATTAATGTGCATATATTATGTGGTAGAAAGTCTTCCAGATACCGAGGATAAAGCTGTGAACAAAATACTCTGCTCTCCTGTAGTTTACAGCGAATGAGCCATAGCTGGTCTAAACCAGAGGTAACTTCCCTCCCTTTGGCTGTGATTGGTTTTGGGCGTGGCCATGGGGTTCAGTTCTGGCCAATAAGATGTAAGAGGAGGTAATATAAAGAGATCATTTAAAATAGTAATTTAAATTTAATAATTTTGAGAATATTTTACATGGTTTTAGGGAAACAAATCTATAAACCCGAAGACAGAAAATCATGGTCTCCTAAGGAAGGAAGAGAGTTGGCCTGCACAGGCCTTTATCTCTTTGACTTTTCCTTGTCCTCCTTCTCCTTTCCTCCCGCCTGGAAGGTGGATGTGATGATGCTTGGAGGTTAGGCAACTGTCCTGTGCCCATGAAATGCTAAGCATGCTAAGTACAACAGAACAGAAAGACAAGAAGCCTGGGTCTCTGTTGCATAGCTGCTCTATAATTTCCTATAATGCTCATATTTAACTCTCCAGAATTCTTACGATTGAGAACATTATGTAGAATACAAATCTATGTATTTGTAAAAACATTTCAACATCTTGCTGTATTCATTTCAGATTTTAAAAAAAGAAATTAGACTAATGAATAAAGCAAAAAGCCTGCTGTGTATCCAGGGGGACCTCATTTTTTCCCTCACCCTGCAGAAATGACTACTAAACTGAATTCAGTGTTTTTCTCATGAATGTTTTCACACTTAAAATCATATCATGCTGTCATCATTCTTCAACTTGCTTTTTTTATTCAACAAGTTTTAAAAGATTTGTTCATGTTGACCCATGTGGTTCATTTTAACTGCTATACAGTCTCTCTTAGATGAATATGTCACCATCTATTCTCCCATTGGTGGAGATTTAGGTGATTTCTAATCTTCATCATTATAAATAATACTGGAATGGAATAAGACCTGTCTTATACATGTCTCCCTGTGGATAGATTTCTCTTGGGAATGTTCTCAGAAGTGGTATCACTGAGTGTGAGGGTATGCACCTCTTTAACTTTATGGGACACAGGCTCACAATACCTTGTTCAAAACTTTGTGGGCCAAATGTGTTTCAGAATAAGAATGATTTGGATTTTAGAAAGGCAGTACAGTGCTGTGCCATACATCATATTCTAGCAGGGCTTGGGTAAAGTATTCCATAATCAAATATATTTCTTTTTCTGTGGTGAAAAGTAAAAATATCCACAAAAAAATGGAATAAAGACCATAAATAATCTCACATAGAGTCAGGTTTTGCCACCACATATGTTAAGAAAGAACTTCCAGTTATCAGGGTTTTTGTTTTGTTTTGGTTTGGTTTTATTTCTGAATTGCAGATAAGGGATTTGAATCTGCAGCACAAAACTGCTTTTGAAATTAGTTGTATTAATATATCTTCCTACCACTGTTTCTTCAACCCCTCATCAGCATCTGTTAATATGGGACTGCAGGACTTTGCTATCTGATAGATGTTTGCATATTCTGTAAGTAAAACAAAACAGAAAATATAGAATATGGAAGGAGAGATCTCACTCACAACAGTGATGAAAACGTTAAACATCCATGGTTGTACGAAGTAAGAAATGTGAAGAATCCAAATGAAGAAAATGTTAAAACGGTTAGAGGAATATAAATGTGATAAGTAAATGGATAGATATTTTTCGTCAATGTTTACAGGCAGACTATGTTATAAAGATGCTATTTATCTGCAAGTTATCTTATACATTCAATGCAGTGCCAATCCAAATCACAATAAAACTTTTGAAACTTGAAAAAAGCATGTATAAAATTACCATGGAAGAATAAATATCCAAATATTCAGGAACAATCTGAAAGAGAAAAGCATGATGTAGAAGGGATTAGTAGATACTAAAACTGATTAAAAAGATTTGGTAGTTAAAACAATATGGTAATGGTTCAGAAATAGAATGATCATGGAACAGTAAATAAAGTCCAGAAATAGGCCCAAAGATAAATGGAAATTTAACATATGATAAATATATTTACACTGATATTTACAAATTAATCCGTGATGTTCTGGGAGAATTGGTTAGCCTTTGGGGAAAAAGAAAAAGCTGGATCCCTGCCCCATTCTTGACCTCAAAGTAGACTTCAAATTGATAAAATAATTAATATGTTAAAAATGAACTCTCAGATTTTTATCCAATCATCTGTTGAAGGACATCACAGCTCCTTACAATACACACACACACACACACACACACACAAAAGAACTATCAGAAGAAAACATGGGTCGATATTTGTATAATTTTGGTGAAAGGACAGTCTGACATGAAATCTACACGTCATAAAGGAAAAGCCTGATAAACTGACATTTGAAAACTGACGTTTTTCAAAAATGAAAAACCTTTCATGTGGCAAGAAGTGCCAGGTAGTGAGTATTGTGGCTCATCTCTTCAATATCCTTCCACCATTGCCCCAGTGTGTAGCTGCCATGCGGTTTGTTTGGGAGTGAATAGTAACACCTCTTTACTCCAGAGTCCCAGAACTGATTGTCTTATCCTACCAGAGTGGTTCCATTGGCCTTGCCACAGTGATGAGTTCAAGTAACCCGTGTCTCAGCAGTAACCCCACGGCATGGTCCTTGTCAAAAAGAACGGCACATAATCCAATTTAAGCCTCTAAATATTGGAGGCTACGGGTCAGAAGGGGCCTTACTCTCTCAGAGGGCCTTTGAAAGTCAGTTTCCGCACATTGTAGTGTGGCGGTGGAAGAATGACAGCCCGTCAGCCACCAGCAGGGAACTGAGCTTTAGGATAGCTTTGCCTCTATAAAAGGCAGGGGGAACAGAAGGGAAAGAAACAAGGCCCTGACAGTTGTTAGTCATCAAATCAAACCAACTCTGAACTACCTTTGGACTTTCAGCCAACAAATCTCCTTTTCTGAGTTAGGTTTTATGTTACTTGCAAAGTAAAGAGTTCTAAATGATATGGACCATGAACAAACTCAAAAGACAAACTGAGGAAAATATCTGCAAATGCAAATGACAAATAATTTAAATCCCTAAAATGCAAAGAACTGCAAATAAACACAAAAAGGAAAACAACCTTTTTTTTTTTTTTGAAAAGGCAGACTATATGGATAGCTGCTTCATATAGGTGGAAATGCTAATGACTAATACACATGGATGCTTAAGCTCCCTGTCAATTAATTTACACCAAACAAAGGGAAATCATTCTTTACTTATAAGATTGGCAAGGATGAAAAATATTGATGTTACTTGGGGCTGAGGATATATAGAGGAACAGACTCACATCCTATTGGAGACAGTGTAAATTGGTGATTTTCAAAAGAGTAATATACAGCTTCTCTTAACATTTATAATACTTTTGATCTTTAACCAACCAGTGTCACTGCTGAAACTTCATACTACAGAAATAACTATGCAAGAAGGCAAGGGTGTACACAAATGTCTTGCAATACTATTCACAATAGTGAAACACCAGGAACATCCCAGATATTCACCAGTTCAGAATTAAATAAACTCCAGAGACATCAATGCAATGGAAGTATTCAAAGGCTTTATAAAGGAAGAAATCCTATTATATTGCCATGAAAGATGTCCAAAACACATTAAGTGGGAAAGAAACCTGTAATATAATATACTATGGTTGTGTGTTTTTTGCATGTGAAAAAAGTATATACATATTCCAGTAAGTGGGAATTTCCAGTGGTTCTATGTGGGCAATGGGATCAGGGCTCCATGGCGGGGAGGTCTGAATTCTTTTAGATGCCCACATCCACATATCCTCGCACACCTGCCTTCACCCCCAACCCCACCCCTGCCGGGATGCATGGCCTGCCAGGGATTACAGGGCTGTTTTGGTCTCTCACCTGACTCACTCTGTTTCCCACCTGTTCCCTACTCCACAGTGTACCAGGAGTGGGCTCATACATGCTTGTAGACAACGTTAAAACCACAACAAAACTGACTAAAAGTTAGTTCGCTTTTTATTCTCAATACCCTTTCTAAATCCTGTCAGCTAAAAGATAGTCCTCCTAGCAGGGAGTGCTAGTGCTCCTTTCCAGGCCCCCTCCCTTGGTAGCAACTGTCTCTGCTCCAAGAGTGACTCCTTTGGTCACGACTGCCCAGGCCCCCTCCCTTGGTAGCAACTGTCCCCACTCCAAGAGTGACTCCTTTGGTCACGACCGCCCAGATGCCATTGGCGGGGTAAAGTGCTGCCAAGGATGCACACAAGTGTAGAAGGTCATCCCTGACTTCAAAGAGCCGAAATGCCAGACAAGACCACAGTTACTAGAAATCGTCAGTGTCTCTGGAGCTCAGCTTACTGCCTCCATGACCTGCCTCCCCAGAGCAGCCTCTCTCCTCCTGCTGCCCCGACAATGACAACGAGGGATCTAGTCTCACTCCTCACCTGATGCCCTCGTGCTGCCCTGCGCCTCAGGCCTTACCCTTTATTTCTCGGCCTGTGGGGAAAAAGGAAACTCTCTGATGCTTTGATCTTACTTCTCCCGTGCCCATCTTTGCCTCCTTGGGTCCCAGGGTCCAGATCATCAGTTAACCTTTCACTTTACCCCTGAGAATGACACCCCGAAAACTCCTTCCCTAAAACCTTGGAAACCTACCTGGGAAGAAAAAGTGAAATGGCGGCTCAGGCCTCACTATCTGAAAAGCCCTCGGCTGGGCAGAGCAGCTTTCCTAGGCCTGCGGAAGTGGTGTTTCCCCAGCAGGCTTCTCTGGAGAAGAGGTTCACTGGAGAGGGCAAGGCCTTACTCCATCAGCTTTAAAAATGAGCACTCCGTGGAATAGAAAGAAAGAAAAGCCATCCACTCGGTGAACCTGAGCCTTGTAACAGAGAGGGGAGTGTGTAGGGAGAACAAGAGGGAGATCCAATTAATTACCCTTAGAAGCAAAGGTAAAAGTTGAAGATTACGAGACCCATTTACAGGAGGAAATAGACCCATCATTGAGCCTAGAGAATGAAAGGATTGTTTAGGCCAGAAAAGCGTCTCAATGTTCAGATTCCATTCCTTTTCTGGAGCTCTGGAGAGAGGAAGGTCATAGCTTGGGCTTGGAAGATAACACTGAGCAGCGGGTTCAGATTGGGAGGGGGCCTGTTGTCTTGGGTCCGGTCCTGGCCCACATCCTGCCCCCACCCTGAGGGAATAGGAGCTTCGATCCTCTCTGGGAGTTGATGTGGGCCAGCCGGTGAAGGGGAGCCCCCCCTGGCAGAGAGGCCCCTCCATTACCATCACAACGGCTGATGTCACAGACCCCACAGAGCAGCTGGGGCCCCCTTGTGCAGGGTAACCCTAACCCCAGCAGTGATTGAAACAGATAGAGTGGTGGCTCTCCCACACAATGCCCTGGCCCCCACTTCTCTCCTCCTCCTCCTCCTTGCACTTCCTCAAGAGCTTTTGTCTTCTGGTCCCTTGGGCTGTGAGGCTCTCTCATTCCCAGCAAACAATGCCCATTAAATTTAAAATTGAGGCCTCTGGGGAAAGGGTCTGTCACTTTCTCTCCCACTAGCTAGTCCCTGTCCTCATCTACCTGGGGAGCAGATAAGCCTGGCTGTAAGAAAAGGGGCAAGCTGCTGACTGCTTCATATCCCTCTCAGGTCCCCCTCCTCCCACCCAGCTCCAGGCACCCCATCAGGGCTGCTATTCCTCTCTGGGTAAGGTCTTGGCTGAGCCCCTGCACCGGTCAGTGATCAGAAGCTGCAGGAAATATTCTGGAAGGAATCAGGTTCGGCCTGGCTTTGAGGGCCCATGTCTGTATTGGACCATTTTGTTCAGTCTCCCCAACTGGCTGGAATTGTCTGTATCCTCAGAAATCAGGGTCTTCATGCCCATATCAGTACCCTAACCTGGCTGGGTAGAGAAAGCTAGGAGTGGTGGCTGTACTGGTTTTTAGGTATGATCTGGGGATCACATGGGGGCTCCTGGAAAAGGTGGGTGGCAAAGCTGTAGGTCTTGGAAAATTTGCCAGAATTACATGAGACAGAGAGGAGGTAAGTGCTCAGAGCCTCTGGCTTTCCCTCAGATCTGTATTTCCAAAGGGATTTGGTTATCATTCAGTATTTTAGTCCTGAATCTTTCTTAGACATTGATGAAAGCCATGTACTTTCTACCCAGGAAAATGTGTGAATGCAAGCTGGCGAACACATGTCCACATGCACGCTCACACACACATATGGTCCAAGGGTTCATGGACCCGTGGTTAAGGACTCTTAAATTCTATTAGGAGGTAGAAGTTTTGGCATCTAAGAGAGAGCAGAGGATGTTCTAGGTGGTACTGACAGGGAGAGTCCATCTGAAGGACTGGCTCTACTGTGAGCCATTGGCTGAAGGGCTTGTACCTGTTTCACATATAGGAGCTCGAGAGGCCTTGCTACCATTAACCCTGTTCTGGGCTTGGGGAGGGGAAGCCAGGAGGTAGAGAAGCTCTGGACACTTGTGTCCAGTGCTCAGCCATGAGAGATGTTTTGGAATGGATTGGGGGGTGGGGGGCTTAAACCTTGCACATGCTATGGCTAGGTACTGGCTAAGCATTTTGACCATCCAAAGCTCATTCACCCTTCACAACCACCCTGATAAATCAGGACTACTACTCTGTGCCATTGATGAGGATTATGAGATTTAGGGAGATAATTGGTCGAGGTCAGACAGCTGGTGAGTGGCAGAGCAGAGACTGAAACCCGGTTGCAGTAGTCAGACTTGTTATTGAAGACATTTTTTCCATCCTCTTCTCATGGCTCCTGCACCAGCCGAGGGTGCAAGCAGGCCAGGTGCTGTTCTGCCATTTCTGGCCTTCATCCCCATGGTTTTGGTGTGCCTACTGGGCTCTGCACTTCTCCTCCCAGCCTATGCCAGATTCCAGTCAACTTTTCACTCTCACGTGGTCTGTGCCTCACATCTTCCCACAGTTACGACAATCTGAATTTCACTCCTTTAAGGCTGAGCTAATTAGCATCCTGCTTTCTCTATGCTGTCTTCCCGACCAGACCCATTCACTCCTGTAGCAGGCCATGGTGCCTGTCCTCTCCCACACTGAGCTCTAAAGTAGGGCTCATCTTTCCCCTTCCCCCAGCCTGGCTTTGCTCTGGATAATGCTCCATCTTTCCGTTTAGACTAGGACCTTTCCGTTGCAGGCCTGGTGTTCACTACACACGAGGCTTCAGGATGCCTAGCCCAGCGTGCCACCTAAACCAGGCATTCCAGAAGTTCCTCCTCCTGATGGTGATGACGCCTGTGTTAACCGTACAGACAGGAAAACCCAACCCAGTGCTTTGGGATGTTTCCAAGGGCTCCTTGCCTGGTCTGGCAGGTAGGCTTTCTCCCCCTAGCAGGCCCCAGCCTGCTCTAGTCCTCAGTCCAGTCGAGGGGTTGCAATGGCTGTTATCCAGTTCGCCAACCAGAGCTGTGCTGTGTGAAAGGGGCGGAAGAACCAAAAGACCATGAAACAACACCGTGGCTTTTGAAACAGGTACATAGGCTTCCTTGTTTAATAGCAGTTAAGAGAAGAAAATGTACAGGAGGAATAAACATGCTCTTTCCACACGGGAGGTTCCCACTAACCACGAGGCCCATCTGCATCAGTAGCTTTACTAGTGAGTCTTAAAGAAAAAAGTTCCCTTTAGAGTTCAAAACGGACTCTCTTAAATTTCCTCCATAAACGTACAACTATTTGTGCAAAATAAAAAAGGCCATTTCCAACACATTAGTGAAAAGTAATTTTGAATGCAGGCAAAGGAAAAAAAAAGAGGCAGTTGAAGTAACCAGGAAGAGGGTCCTGGGAGAAGAGAGGCTAAGGTAGAGGCACCTCTGTAGCAGGCCCCAGGGAGTCTTGAGAGGCTTTTATGAGGAAAGTCATGGCTATTGCCAAACTTGGGGATAAAGGGCCCTGGGTCTGGGGCTCGCTCAGAAAGCACTTGTCAAGTATGCAGTGAAGCTAGGCTGCCTTTGAGGCCTGAGAGACCGTTAGGCCTGGTAAACAATAGAAACACCGGGGAACACTCCTTGGAAGCTGGACGCTCCTCTTGTCAACAGGAACTCTGCTGGTTCCAATTTCCAGGTCCTGTTCTTCCTCACCCCCAACAGCTTCATTCATGGCTCACTCAGAGAGATTTCCTATGAATGTTAAAACTATCCAAGCTGCCTACACGATGACTGAAACTCACTAGGGTCCCAAACCAGAATGTCCCTTTAGAAACACGGGCCTGATTTCCCCAAAAACTTGGGTAAGTGTCACGCTAACTCTAAGGCCAGCAGGCTTCTAGCCATGGGTGTTCTTGTTCTCTTACTGAGACCTGCCAGGGCTCTTCCACATCTCTGGGCATTTGAGGTTAGATCTTAGGGGTCTGAGGGGCATGGGCACATGTACACAAGTCCTGTCAAGGGCTGGCCCACCTAGAGCCCGGAGAAAAACTCAAAAATCCTACTTCACCAATTCAAGCTACTTGGACATTGCTGCTCTGGGATTGTTGACCTCCCCTTGCGCAACAAGAGGGCATCTCTATAGACAACTCGGTAGCAGCATGTTGCTTTCCTCAGAGAAGACTGCAAGGAGACTGAGAGGGACAAGATCTACCAAAGGGTCCTCCCCTGAGCCTGGGACTTCTGTGTGTGAGGTACAGAGGCATTCCCATTCCTCCACCCTGTTCGCTTGTCCTACAGCCATCTTTCTGGGGTACAGGCTTGAGACCAGACCAGCAACGATGACTCAGAAAAGACAAAAACTGTGACATGCTTAAGGTTCTCTTTGTCTCACATCCCAGTCTCAGTACTCAGAGCTGAAAGTGTCTGGCTGCAAACTGGGGACCAGTGAAGGAGTGTGTGTTGGGCCCTTCTTAAGCAACAGGACTTCAGATTAGTGTAATCATTTTTTGCTCTCTCTCAATCAAGTCCAGGCCTTGGGCAATTGCATCTTGGGTCTTATTCCCATGGGTCCCCCACTCCCCATTGCCTTTGAAATTCTGGGTGGCAGCACTCATCCCTGACCCTCCTTCCTCCTGAGACCCCGGGTCAACCACCTGGGACTCAAGGTAAGCCTTAAAAAGCTTTTTCAGAGCTTCCAGGCAGCCTGGCCTCTTCAGATTTGTGGAAGGCTCATGTCTGCGTGCATAACCTCTCTCCCTTGGTTTGCAAGTCGGGTAGGCTATAGGTGGTTGGGGTGGGAAATGAAAAAGGAAGCACTGCCCTCCCTAGAAGCAACTCAGTAGCTGACAAACATAGTGAAGAATTCTGTTTGATGAGTTTCTCCTCCCACTAATCCAAGCTGGAAATGCCTGTGTGGCTTATTTGTCATTGTTTGGGGATGCACAATTATACTCTTGTCCATAGCCATGGGAGCACCTGCCTGGAGAGTTTTAAAGTGCAGGTTCCTCTGACTGACCTCACAGCAAAGCCCTTGCACTAATGTCAGGAGCTCATTTGCGACAGTGGACACAGCCTCCAAGCTACAGTCCAGACTCCCCTGGCAAGCTCCAGAATGTGTGGGATCAGTTTACAGATGGGGCCAAAAGATGGCTATGGGGATCTCAAGAGAGGATGGAAAGGCTTGGGCTTCCGTAAGAGCTTCATATCTAGCATATGACTTAGTAAGGGAGAGCTGGGCCACTAGTGACAAACTACTAGCCATGGTTGGCCCCGTCTACTTCATGGTGACAGTGGCCCCATCCCCACAGGCATCCTGTCTAGCAGCAGCTGCCCCTACAGCACAGAGCTGATAATATTCTTTTAAAGATGGCGGCCAGAGGGCTGGTTTTAAGATACAAGGAACACTCCCAAGTAATCTTCAGGTTTTACCTCAGGGTAAAGCAAGGGCCATTTTCAGGCTTCTGGAATCTGACTTATCCCAATGACACTACTGAAGGAGGCCAAGTCTGAGACTCTCTGTGAAGAGCTCCAGAAATAACTGTTGATCTGTGCTCTGAACCAAGTGCCCTGACCCTGAAAAGAAGACACGAGATGAACAGGGAAGGGACCAAGGCTCTGATTCCATTCACACTGGCTTTCAAGAGCCAATAAAACTCCTCCTAGTGTGGCGCAACCTGCAGTTAGTCATGGAGTCCAATTATTACCACTGTATACTCAGCTCTGTCTTGCCCCAGAACAATTAGCAGTAAAAGCACCAGGTCATATCTGGGCTAAACAAACTGCCAACCTTGGGGGATTGGAGTGAAGGTGTCCTCTGGCCACATGCCATGCTTGTTCCGCAGCCAGTGAAAGTTGGTGGACTGAAGAGGCAAGAACCTCCAGAACTGTGTGCTGCTCTTTCATACCCTAAGCAGTGATGTTTTCCAGGTCCCCTCCTTGTATCAGGAAGAGCCAACCTCACCTATGTGGTGAATGGGGCACCAGGGAGTGAACAGGAAATACTTTATTCTCTTTTTGCCTACTCACCTTACCTCCCAGAGCCAAGTACCCATTTCGTTTGTGTCATTCCTGAGCCCCAGACCTAGAGCCATGATGAAAGGTGGTTCACCATCCTGGGACTGGTGATACCACCATCTCTAGGCTATTACAGATAGTGCAGTGTAACTTCCCCTAAATCCCAGCCTAGCAACCTCTCACGTACTTGCTTTTCCTTGTGCCTCTTTTACTATAGGGAAAGATTATGCGAATACTGTACATATGTTATTAAAAAAATACATTTGCTCTCTTTGAAGAAGAATGCACAAATGCAGGGCAGCCAGGGCTGGGTCCTGGACTATGGGGCTGTCGTGGGTGGCCTCTGTGGGCTGGAGGCCAGCCTTCATGAGTGGTGGCTGCTGATGAGTCCCCGGAGCTGCTTGGCCACAGTGTCGATCAATTTCTGCTTGTCTCGCTCATTTTTCCGAAACTGTGCAAACATGTTGTTCTTGCGGCTGGTGTCCTTCATCCTAAACGGAAAAAGAAAGAGAGAGAGCAAAGTGTTTGAGGAGATGATGGTGGAACAAAAACTGGCAGGAGGCAGAATGGCACAGTGCGTCTTCGCCTCCACTCAGAGCTGAGAGAGTCTGGAATATTTCCATTGCAGGCCCGTACTTACCTACTATTTGGAAAGCTGTCCTGCTTTCACCTTTGGAAGACAGTCAAAAGCCAGCTCTGGAGGGGCTGACCCCCTATCATCCAGACCCACCCTACCTATTTCCTTATTTTCTATCTCCAGTTATGCACCTGTTACAGGTATGTGGAGCATGCTAAAGCCCTGATGGTCAATAGGCTCTTAGAATATCTAGGATCCACTTATCATCTCATGAGCTTATGAAATTCTGCTGGGATCTTAAAGCTTGTATTTGAAAGATAAAGCAGAAAAATCCTCTCAACTAGCAATTCCAAGAGGAAATGAATAACTGAAAGCCACTGTGTCTTTCTAAACTTCAGCACCTGGTTACTCTCTCCCATCCCTAACAAAACTAAAGGCTCAACTGATCTCTTTTGTCCCAGAGTAGGGACAAAGATCCAGAGGCGGTGGCTGAGTCCATGGTGCTGAGGAGAGCAGGGGGACCGTCCTTTCACTGGAGCCAGAACTTTAGGCAAGAGAAGCCCCTGAGAACTTGAGGGCTGTCCATACCATCAGACCTTTGACTTCTGCAGAGCTTTCTATTACCAGGTCCTGCTAAAGCTCCAGAGATGGCATATTCTTAGAGCACAAACCATGGGTAGTTCTGGCCAACGGTTGTGGCCAGATGGAAAGACAACCAGGAAGCATGGATAAAGTCAAGACCAGGCTGGGGCTTCACAGAAACACCCAAGTCTGAGTGAGCCATTGTGATAGAATGTGGGAAGGTACTAATCCCTGCAGAGTTCATAACCTCTGATATCTGCCTGTTAACTCTGGCCTCAGCCTCTGCACACTGGACCTCCAGGCCACAGCTAGTTCTGGTGTTAGAGAATTAAGAACACCACCCAGACCAACTTCTTGGGGTTGGTATAGGTAGTCTTCACCACCATCCCCCAGGAGCCTGGCTGGCTCTCTGACTTCACAGTTCCCTGGGCTGCATGGAGACAGGTCAGAAGAAGGGCTGGGGGGAAGGAACCTGTTAACCTTGGTAATCTACCTCCAGGTAAACTTCCCAGGGGCCTTCAGCCAAACCTGGTCCATTTTTTTCCCCTATGGGGTGGCTCTTGTGCACAGGGGCAGATTTGAGGCCAATGGGTTAAAAGGCTAGAGATGCTACAAGGGCATTTATATTCAGGATATTCTGATAAGCATCAAAACTGTGTGGTTGGGGCTGACATTAACAGCCATAAATGAGTTGAGACTTTTCTCTCAGATCTAAGCTTAAGGGCTTGCAGGTTGGAATTCCTTAAGTGAACTCAGAACACTGAATATTGGGTACAACCACCCACATGTGCAGGTCTATGCTTGGAGGTGAGGAAGAAGGAGAGGTGACAGATGTTGGTTGATAAGAAAGCACAGGATCCTCGAGGCTATGGTGATCACTGTATTTAATCCCTTGCACATTAATTGCACAATTATGTTTGTGGAACTTGCCTGGCTTTATTTATTTATTTTTAAAAATTTATTTATTTATCCCAGAGGACTCCCTTTCCTTTGCTGAATATGCTATGAATCTAAACAAAAACAACATAAAACAAAAAAGAAAAAAAGGAGGAAGGAAGAAAAAACACTCCCTTCACATAAAGGGTGGTCGTTTTAAGGTCCTACGTGATCATTAATTTCATGACTCCTCGAAGCTGCCCAGAGACGGGGAGCTAGAACTGGCTTTCAACTCCCATAAGGCAGCTCCTGTAATAAGGTAGGAGAGAGGGAGGAAGAGGGTGCTCTCTGAGCCTCAGGAGTTCTTGACCAGTAAGGCCTAGAGTTGGGATTACTCAAAAGATAAACTCATGTGCCCTGATGGCTGATGGTGGTGTGCCAGTGTGTGCCTTGGAATGCTCCCAGTCCAAAGGGTAGCCCTTCTCCCCTCCCCTCCTGGGATTCTGATCTACTTTGGCTATGGCCACCTCTCAATGACATAGGTGCCTCTTCTCCTTCCTGAATGTCCTGAGTATGTCTTTGGGTCTTTTTACGTCTCACCCTGCCAAGAAATGCCAGGTTGAAAAGGAGAGATTGTCAAGCTCTGTGGTATATCTGGCTGTGGGGAAAGCAGGAAAGGGTCAGGTAAGAGGACTGATTCCTATGAGGCTGGGAAATAGGAATGTTAGTGATCTGGGTGGCCTCTAGCCACTGTGTTTGGGAGGAAGCTTTTAAACTCTGATGATTGCTAGGGACAAGCACATGGCTATGTTACTTTCAGGCCTTCAGAATGCTATAGAGAGGCTGATTCTTTTAGCCTATTATTGATCTACAGAAAGTGGATGAGGCACTCTCTCTCAGATCTAGAGATTCTTAGGAACAGACAAGTCAAGGACTGTTGAGAGAAGGAAATAGAAGGGAATCCCACAGACTGTTTGGACACACAGTGAGTATGATGTCTAAACACCAACTGAGAGGCCTGCAATGAGGGACATTCATTTCAGTTGGGATTAGGCCTTGCCTCCAATAAAAAGTCTTCCACAGTAGACAGGGGTTGCAGATCATAACACCATGGGCTTCACTACCAGGAAGTGGGGGAGACTGCCGAGGAGCTCCCTTCTGTCAGGGCTGACATTCAAGCCTCGCACCAGCAAGGGCATAGACTGTGCCAGGAAGCTGAGTGGGAACAATCTTTTACCTGGCACCCACGGGGGGAATAATCCCTGCCACCAGCTCCAGCCCCATAGGAATTGGGAGGCCAATGGTCACTCTAAGGACCAAGGACAGAGGAGATAGCCAGCCAGTTGGCACCAGGCCAGTTTAGTAGATTAGTATGTTAGGGTGGAGACACCTCGCAGGGTAGGGATTTAGTGTAGTCATTAGTGTCAGTGAGGAAACCAGAAGGACTCGCCTCAAAGTGGTGGAAAAGGCCCAAGTGGATAATATACTTACTCTCTAGATATCCTAGGGAGGAAGGTCATTGGGAGAGAGGATAATGGGAAACAAAGTTAAAATGGAAACATTAGTCTGTCATGGCTGCAGAAAAGTACACCCTGGGCTCTGAGATTCTTGGCTCCAAACACACTCGTCTGCATCCTGCTCTTGCCTACTTTCCCTCTCCCTCCTTCCCCCTTTTTAATTGCCTAGTAGGGAGGACACACCTAAGCCTTTCCTTCTGCTTGAGGTTCAACTCTGGTCTCCTAGATGCCAGTCCATGTATCTAAGTTCATATACGGCCATAAATGTACTTGTTGTGCTGCTTAGGTGCAGGGTACTCTTCTAAGAAGCTGGGAACTAACAGGTGTGATGACAAGAAAAAGCTGCCCTTTTTCCAAGCTGCCTTGGTTTCTGGCCTGCCAGCTCTCAACTAGGTTAGGAAAAGCCAGAGCAGAGCTAGGCTGCATAACAGATCCCAGCATCTGTGTGTTATACTGGCGAGCCATGAGATGGTCCGGAGCTGGCCAACTCAATCTCAGTGGTAGCACCTGTGCTGGCCAGTGGCTGCCCAAAGTGAGAGTGAGACACCTTGTCCAACATAGCTTTCTTGGGACAGTTGGCACAACAAGGCTCAACCTGGCAGGGAATGGGAGGAGGGGGTGCTGGTGAAGGTTTCGAGAATTCGGGGAACTTTTCTGCTAGAAACCACAGAAGCCATCTTCTGTGGGGCTGAGTGGGGCGAGTCTCACTCTGTTCACCAGGCAGCCTGAACCCAAACTTAAGGCATCTTCCTTTCTTCTCTTGCCAGTTCTAGTCAAAGAGATGTTGCTTGTTGACACTCAGGAATTAAGAGTCTACAAGAAGGTGGCCAGCCTCCCAAATCCTGTGGTGGAGCTTACTGGGAGCACTTATGACAACTTCCAGAACAGGGCCTCTCTGCTGTCTTTTGAAGATTTGAAGGTATTTTCAAAGAGAAAATTATCCCTGACCCTGACTCCCATGCCCTTTCCCCCACCTCCCAACAGAGACCACTGGACTGGGTACTCACTTCTCAAGCAGGGTCAGAGCCGTCACTGGGTTTACCCGCAGGTACTTGCAGTTGGGCTGACCATAGTCAGCAAGGTAGGTTGACCAATCCCACTGGATGAAGAGATCCAAAAGCTAGAAAATATTCAAACCCCACCCCAGGGATTAATCAAACAAGACAAACTGGGTTTCAGAAACCCCTATCACTTTACTATCACCTAATCGTAGATTTGAAAAATAAAGATAAAAATGTAGTAAGAGAAAATAGCTAAAGACTGTAATGCAACTATGAAAATAAATGAGCAATCAGTAGAAGGCCAAGCCATATTTGCCACAAGCACTGCAATGCTGCTAAGACTGCAGTATAGGCCAACATTTAGCTCTCAGAGGCAGGCCTGAGACTGAGGCAAAACACAAGACTATCATAATAACTGGTCACTTATTACTTTAGTGAATACCTATCAAATGCCTTCCATGTGCCAAGCACCATTCCAGAAGCTTAGAATTCAACAATGAACAATTAAAGGTGGATGCAGTCCAGCAGCACATATGCAACCATATAACCTTTGAGGCTAAAAGGTGTGGGTTCAAGAACCAGTTTCACGACTTGCTGCATTGACTTTGCCCAAGTTACTCAGTTGCTACCATGAGATATACTGAGACGATATATATTGGTCTCTGGCCCTGGTTGTTGGCATACAGCTCCTAAAACCCTTGTAATTTGCTAAGTGATGAGGATACTAGGAGCATCTCTTGTCCTAATATTAGCTTTTGACCTCTGTTCTTGACACAGATCTCCTCAAACCTATGCAATTTCCTGGGTGGCAGGAGTATCTTTTGTTCTAATTAGGTGACCCAAGGTAGGCTCCCGGATAAGAACTGGTCACTGGAAAGATCAAGCCATGATTAGAAGCTTGGAATTTTCAGCCGCATCACCCATTCTCTTGAGAAGGGAGAAAAGCTGAAAACAGAGTTAATGATCCATCATGCCCAGGTGATGAAGTTTCCATAAAATCCCCAGAGTACGGGGTTTGGTGAACACATGGAGATAGAGTGGTGTGCCTAAGAGGAGCATGGAAGCTCCTTCATGTCCTTTTCCCTGTACTTTGCCTCATGCATCTTCCACCTGGATGCTCCTGAGTCATGGCCTTTTCTAATAAACCTGACATCTAGTAAGCTGTCTCCTGAATTCTGGGAGCCCTTGGAGCAATTCAGCAAACTTGAGGAGGGGGTCAAGGGAACCTCCCATCTACAGCAGTTGGTCAGAAGCCCAGGCTGACAAGCAGGTGGCTGGTGTCCCGACTGGAGGGAGGGT
The DNA here is from genome assembly GCF_018345385.1 of Vulpes lagopus. NCBI lineage: Eukaryota > Metazoa > Chordata > Mammalia > Carnivora > Canidae > Vulpes > Vulpes lagopus. Next base: position 83,347,855 of record NC_054828.1, read on the forward strand.
CTCGTGGAACTAAGTCCTTTACCTGTGGGATCTGACGCTATCTGTGGGTTAACAGTGTCAGAATTGAGTCAAATTGTAGGACATCCGGCTGGTGTCACAGGGAATTGCTTGATGTGGGGAAAAACATCCACACATTTGGTGACCAGAAGTGTCAGAAATGAAATGTTTCATATGAGTAGTAAAGGAGACTCAAGGGAGAAACACAGGAGGGAAGAACTAAGCTTTTCTTTATGTGGAAAACATAGAACTGAGTTTTTCCTTTATAGTCACAGACACAGACACATGCCTATAGTATGTAAACAGGACACGGGGACAATATAGAAACACTGAACAGAACCATGAATAGATCACATAGTATTCTGTGAGGCAATCTGTGTTGTACCTCTGTGGACACTGGCTGAGTAGATGAAAACTAGGACCAAGGTAGGTCAGGACTGAAAAGTGGGCTTAGTCCATGGTTGTGGGCACAGAGCCTGGCACCAGGGTCAGGAGTGTTCAAGAGGAATGCCATGGAGTTAGGAGTGCCAAGAACTTGATGTATCTAAGATGAGGAGAGCACTCTGAGAGTATACTGAGTTCTAAGTCTCGGGGAGATTCTAACTTAGAGAAACTTGAATAAATTTTGTCAAAGGCTTTTGTTCCCAGCCAGATGTAGCCTCAAGTTACCAAATATTTAAAACAAATATTTTAAAACTCTTGAGTAAAACTAAAAAAAGAAATTGGTACATTTCAAAGGTTAAGTGACAAAGGGGAAACTGTTGGCTCCCCTTGTAAGCTTCTAGAGGGGGTAAAGTCCTGTTCTCACATTGCTGCACAGGAGCACCCTAAGCAGTCTTTCTAGCAATAAGATACACACAAAGGCTGCCGGACTCCAGGCATGTCCGTACTTCTCCCTTTCCAACTGCTGATGGAGGCAAGTGGGTGGCCATCTCTCTGTGTGGAACAAAGACCAGAGAGACCTAGAGTCCAATCCAGTGCCAGAACCTGGGCTCCAGGCACACCTTCCTCCCGTCTATCTTCACTGTGCCACTGGGCAAACAGGCACCGTGGGCCTTGCCCTGCTTGGCTAAGCCTCCTCTTCCAACCATTCTTTTAGAACAGTTGTTAGAAACCTCCCCAGGCAGGACAGGAATTGGCTGAAAGCCTGAGCCTACAACTGAGAAAAGCCCCTATACCCTCAGCCAAGAAAGGGATGTTAAGATGAGAGGAGATGGAAGACAGATGAGCAGACACATTGGTTGGTCTAGGCTGGCCTGGCCCCAAAGAGCCCTCTCAGGCCTCTTTCAGGTCAGGCCTATTTTAGTTGGCAAGTAAAAGGGCTTCTTCCTTTTTTTTTTTTTTTTTTTTTTAAAAGGGCTTCTTCCACTTCCTTTCACTGCCCCAAGGCCTCACAGAGCTCTGCTTTAGGAGAGAATTTTCCCTGACTTCCTCCTACTCTAACTGGGGTGTCTCTGGCCTGTAGTCCCCAAAGGCCAGGCAACAGAGTTCCTCTTCACCTACTCCTAGGAGTGCGATAGACATTTGGAGCATCCCTTGTTCTGTAGTCCTTCCACTACTGTGCTTTATAAACATAATTTTGCCTTTTCCCCAAACCCCAGGAAAAATGTATGAAAAAAGATAGCATTCTCTTAATCAAAATTCCTTCTCAGAAAATGTAAAAAACCTTGGGGAGTTTGTTATTGTTTGTACACTGGGGAGCTAATACAAAAAACAAAAAAAGTGAATGAATAAGTTGACTTGGAAAACTTGGAAAACCTGAGCTCTTAAAATGCTTTTAATGTATCGTCAAATGTGGACATGCACACGCATTTCATAAAATTACATTCTCTATTAATGAGTTCCTAGTTTCTGCGATGGAATTAATGGTATCCATATTTTCTTCCATATTTTCTGACTTATTGCCAAGAAAGCCATGTCCTTCTGGCTGATGACACCGGTGAAAATGACCAATGGGTATGGAGATAGTTGACGATTTAGCTCTACAGTTTTCTATTTTTATCATCCGGCCAAAGTCTCTCAATGCCAGTAAGGAGCCTAAAAGCTCTGGGATGACAAGCTACTTAATTGCTCCCACTCTGAGCATGAAACTACACAACTCTATTAAGCTCAACCAGTCCAAGCCTGTCGATCACACTCTGGGTCTGTGTTGCTTTCCATAGTCCTTTCCGGGGCCGGTGCCCAGATGTTACAGCTTCCTCTGAGACAGATGGACATAGACTAGAGTCTGGGCACTACCGAACCAAGTTAGCTGCACAGGGCACGGTTCCACCAGATTCCACGGAATAGTGTGAGGAGGCCAAGAGACGGAGCAGGCCTGTTGGTCAACATGGCACTTTGATTCCAAACTGACTTGCAAAGGTGAACCAGCCCCTTGCAGCCTGGGTCTCTGCAAACAATGGCCTTGTTAGATCTCAGCTCAAGGATGCAAAACATTCGGTCATCATGAATGATCCCATTCTTTTTAACTTGTGAAATTTTTCATTTGGAAATAATTTCAAACTTATTACGAAGTTGCAAGAATAAGCATAAAGAACATCATATGCCTTCCTCCCACATCCATCCATTACCAACATTTCACACCATATGCTCTAGCCTTTGTGTGCTCTTTCTCTCTGTACACACATGGGCACACAAGATCTTTCTTTTCCGAGTCTCTTAAAAGCAAACTGTATGTACCGTGGCCCTTTATTCCCAAATACTTCAGCATTCCTAAGTATTTGGGATATTCTTTTACATAATCATCATAGTTTTCAACTGCAGAAAAGTTAATACTGATACAGTCTGTATTCTAATTTTAGAAATTGATTCAAAAATGTCCTGTATGCAGACTTTTGTTTTTGTTTTGCTCTACTACATCACATAGTTTAGGATTAGGTATTGCATCTAGTGGTTTCTTCAGTCTCCTTTAATCTGGACTATTTCCACAGCTTTTCTTATATTGGTCTTTTTGAAGAATATGGTCCCCTGCCTCCTTTTCCCTATGCAGTTTTGTTTTTTTTCTGGTGCTTTCTCATAATAAGATTTAAGACTGGCATTTCTGGCCAGAATACTAGTTCAGTGATGCTGTGTACTCCTCAGGGGATCACATCTGGAGGTATACACTGTTTGTGTCTCATTGGTGGTATTATTTTGATCAGGCAAGAGGTTGTCTGATTCCTCCCTGTCTAGGTATTATGTTTTCCTTTGCAACTAGTAAGCAACTGAGGAGGCAATTTAAGGCCATGCAAATATACAACTCCTGATTAAAATCTCCCCTCAGATTTAGTATCCATTGAGCGTTCCTGTCTATATTACCTTTACTATGATGGTTGCAAATGGATGGCATTCCAACTCCACCCTTCTTTCCACACTTATCAGTTGTCACTTTGCATTCTTCCCCACTAACTTACATATTTACTTATGGTATGGATTCCTCGGTTCCCATTTCTTCAATGGATTATATTCATTACTATCTCTAATTATTTTGATGCTCAAACTGTCCTTTGATTTGACAAGTGGGAGCCCTTCTGAGCTGGAGCCTGTGCCCTTGTGACATGCCCCACATATTTTTTGAGGACTTCCTCACTTTCTGACATAATAAGGTGCTGCAGGCTTGTCTTACATCTAACCTGCCACAGCCATTTCTCTGAAGAGCTCTTCTTTCAGTGGTAATGTTATAGAGACCAGGATTTGGGTGTTGGGTGTGCTTATTACTACTGGACTGTTTTTGTTCATTGCTACTGGAGGGCAAATTGTGGGAAGTTAAGCCCTTTCAGCAGACAGAGCTAGAAAACACATGCATGTAAATATACATATGTGTGTGCGTGCACATATGTGCATGTGTACATTGGTGTAAGCATGTACCCATACATATTTTAGAAATGATGCATTTACACCAACACCTCAAATTCTAATCATTCTCACAGAGTTCTTTCTTGCCTTCCTCTATTCTGTATTGGTACTTGCTTTCTTCCACAGTGAGAATCCTGGCTCTCAAGAACATCATTTCATTTACTATTTTGCTCAGTCCTATAATATATCTAAAATAGGTTTGGAATTATTTGTACATACGACTACAAAAAAATAAGCTTATTAAAAAAAGAGCTTGGGATATGCTTGCAATTTTCCCTCCCAACTCAAGACTGAGCATACAATCAAACACTGTGTTTCTAAATCACTTGGGTAAGCTCTTGATTTTCCCTTCAGTGTAGTTACGGTATTTATTTAAATGCAACTGGATTCATTTGTGTCCACTTGCTTTTAGTTTTAGGCTCTTCCTTCTCATCCTTGTTAATTTAATTTTTTTAAATATATAGGATATTAACATGCTTCCAAAAGCCAAAATTATACAAAAAAAAAAATCAACTCGGAGAAGTGCTGTTCCTTCTCTTGCTCTATCTCTTTTACCCCAATTCCTTCCATGCTTCACTGGTAACCAACCAGCTCCATTGGTTTTGGATTTGTCCTCCCTATGCTTCTGTTTGTGAGGACAGGCAGAGGCACCTCTGCTTTCTTCTTTCTTGCTTGCTTTCACAGAAAGTGCCCTATTATATATGCACTTTAAGAACTCTTACCTCTTGATGTTCATAAGTAGGTGGTGGGTGGAGAAGAAGAAAGGAGGGTCACAGGTGAAAGACTGAACTTAAGATCACTTCCATGATCTTATAATTTGAACATCACCTTGCAATTTTTACCATATCCTCATGCTCTGTGTTTTCATTTACTTAACATTTTTTTTGGTATCGATTTATGTTTTGATCATAAGAAACACATAGAAGAACACTTGACATCGCTCTCACAAATGTGAACCCATTCCTATTTGCCGTAAGTGGAAGATGTCTTGAATCCTAGTGTCACCACGAGGCACTGTCCCCGCCACTAAGACTAAAAAGGAATAGCTTAAGACATGGTTTAGCATTTCATGGTGCCTCTGGGTGCTACTGAAACCTGCATCTTGAGTACTGGAATGCCTTATGTACCTCCAGAATTCCATCCACCCTATGTTTTGGGTTTAGGTTGTGATTTCAGCCAAGAGTTCAGTGATGGGGATCACTTGGGGGACCCCAACGGGGTCCATAGCCAAGGGTCTGTTTTGGCTGGTGAGGCCTAGCAAGCCTGGCTGGGCTGGGAAACATGGTAACACAACCACATAAATAGTTCATTTTGCTCACAACCAGGTACCCTCATTAGTGTGTTTCCCTAATAGTTGGCTTTGGGTGAGTTCTTACTTCTGCATCAGAACATTGTTACAAATCTTGATGCTGCATGGAATGACTTCTGATAGGATTTATAGAACCACACTTTGAGCCTGCACTATGTTCATTCTATTTATATTTAAGAGATCCCTCCCCCCGCTTTTAAAAAAGATTTTATCTTTAAGTCATCTCTATACCCAACATGGGGCTTGAATTTATAATCGCACGATCAACAGTTGCATACTGACTGAGCCAGCCAGGTGCTGCTGGATTTCTTAAGAGTTGTATAAAAATTATAAATAACCTACTAAAGTTTAAAAAGTTCAAATGAAGTAATCCCTTTTCATATTAACTCACAAGATTTGAAAGAGTAATAATAAAACATTTGCTTGTCTTAGATTTTCTTAATGAAGATGCAAACCTACTGAATTCAGAGAATTTTTTAAAGCATCCACTATGTGCAAAGAACATGGCTGGGCCTTTCAAGTACCATTAAAATAAATGGTTTACCCTCATATAGGAGAATAAAAGAAAAGCATGAATAACTGTAATCCAAGCCAAATCAGTGAAATATTATTAAATGACATGTACTAGTCTGGCTATTCCTCCTTTTTGAACTCAATCAGCTGAATTATTTTACAAAATTTTTACTTATAACAAAATTTAAACAGCAAATACAAATTGTGGTGCAACCCACAACACACAAACACACACACACACACACACACACACACGTGCACACACTACATGTGCTTTAAGTTTATTCTGGTTATTACATAATGCCTAGAGGTGTCCGGAATCATCTCAGCAATATTAAATGCCAGTTAGGCTTATATCACTGCCATAAAGTTCAATATAGAAATTTGCCTGCATTTTATTAACATCAGTGGGGGATTTTTTTAAATTCCTATTTTGAAATAATTTTAGGCTTATGTAAAAGTTGCAGAAATAGTTTGGTCAGTACCATTTACCCAGCATTTCCCATTTCACATATTACATTGCCATCGTATAATGTTCAGAACCAAGAAATTAACACTGGCACAATACTATTAACTATGACTTTATTCTGCTTTTGCTAGATTTTCCACTAACATCCTTTTTCTGATCTACTCCAGGATCCCACATTGTGAATTTACTCATCATGTCTCCTTCATCTCTTCCAATCTGTTACAGTTCCTCATTCTAATCTTTCAAGACCTTGATACTTAGTTTACCTTTGATCTTTTATTTTATAGACTGACCCTTAATTTGCATCTGCCCAATATTTTCTATGGTTAGACTGAGACAGTAGTTCTTAGCCAGGGGGAATCTCACCTCTAAAGAGACATCTGGCAACGTTTGGAGACATTTTTGATTGTAACAAGGCTGGGGTAGTAGTGGTGGTGATGATGCTGCTTCTAGTGGGCAGAAGCCAGGGAAGCTGTTAAATGTCCTACAATGCTCAAGACAGCCCTCATGACAAAGAATTGCACAATCCAGAATGTCATTAGTGTTGAGGTTATGCACTTTTTGCAAAAACACTACAGAAATGATATTGTATCCTTTTTAGTGCACCAAGATCAAGTGTACATGATGGTCACATCTCATTACTGGTGATATTAATCTTGCTCGATCACTTGGCTAAGGTGGTGGCTGATGACTTGCTTTGCTGCAAAGTTCCTATTTTTACCTTTGTAATTAATATGGTTCGTGAGGGAGTTACGTTTTGAGACTATGCAAATATCCTGTTTTCCCTCAAACTTTTGTCCACCAACTTTAATATCAACTGGTGAATCTTGCCTGCAACAATATTTACTGTGGTGGTTGACTATTTCTCTCTCATTCCTTCTGTAGTTATTAATTGGAATTCTGTGTGGAAAAGTACTGTCCCTTCTCCTCCTCTTATTTATTTGTCCAATTATTTATATCAGTATTATCTCATGAATATTTTATTTCACGGGTTATAGTTTAATATGATCATTAATTACATTTTTTCCTAATTGTTCCAGTCTTGGTCATTCGGAGATTGACTCTCCAGTGTATTTTTGACCAGCCCTTCCCTTTCTCGAACACTTGCTTACTTTCTGGAACTAAAATGTTGCAAGCTCATCTTGTACCTTCCCTGCCCCTGCTCTCAATCAGTCACTTTTTCAGAAAGCTCTGGTTGCTTTTACTAGAGAATGTTTTTTAGAAGCCAAGATCTGAGCAATTAGCATGCCCATTTCTACTGGGGTATTAATGTTTCTAGGTCATTTCAATGGACAGAGCTAAGAAATAAATGTATGTTTCCTGACTTGAATGTAACAAACACATCTATATTTATTTCTGTATCTATTTATATATTAAAATCATGAGTTCCTATCTGGTGTCTCCGTTTGCAGTCCAACACCACAGGGTTCACGCTAGCCTTTCCCTCTTTCCTTTTTTTATCATTTATTTCTCCAAGAGTGAGAAACCTGACTCTCATTATCTATAATCTATTTTACTTATTTGTTCAATCCTAGCATAAAGTATTTTGGAATTGCTGATCCATACTCCCGTGAAAAATAAATTTACTAACTAGAGCGTAGTATCTACTTTTTTCTTTTTGTCTTTAGGCTTGTAATTTCCACCCGAAATACTGGTTTCAAATTTACTTGGGTTAGTTTTTCTCTTCCTCACCCCTTTCAGTGTGGTTATATTATTCTTTCATAATTCAGTTAGATTTATTTTTCACTGCTTGTGTTCCATTGTGGATTCCTCCCACATTCTGGTTGATTTTTTTATTATTTATTTATTTTGGGGAATGAGTCAGAGCTATATAAAAATTGTACTCAGAAGTATCGCTCCCTCCTCATCCAAACTAACCTGTTCTAGTCTCTTCACTTTTTCTATATCCTTCCTATCCACGCATTGCACCTAATTGCACCTCACCAATTTAGTTCCTGGTTTATTCTTCTTTTATTAGTTTTGTACAAATGGGAATACACATGTATGTTTTCTTATACCCTTTTCTTTCTCACTTGAAGGTTAACATACCATAGATACTCTTTTTACACTTTGCTGTTTCTCACTTAATGATATGTCCTAGAACTCTCTCCCTAAATGCTGATTCCTTATTAATAATCATATTCATTATTTATTCATATAAATGCTACTTTTGTAAACCAGGTAAGTCATTTTCAGACATTATGTTTTGGGGCATTTTATCATTAAACTGGCAGCATACAGGAGTATGCTCGATACTTAGAGAGTAGGGACATACTGATAAATGTTAGGACAACTTCAGTCAAAAGAAAACTCAACAAATCATTAATGATGCTTTGACTGCAAACAGAGTTATTTGTTGATGTTAGTTGTCCTCAGAGGAGGACAACTAAAGTAGTGTAGTAGTTGATGTGACACTTTATCAGCTATATAGGTTAACAAAACTGTAAATTATATTACTGGGTAGCATACAAAAATATGTACAAGTGGGAAAAGTTAGGATAGGAAAGACATTTGAATCATGTCATACAAGTAGATACTATAATGAGCTCTTTCTCTCTCTTTTTTGCCTCCTATATGACTTTTAATCCATATAACTTTTAACTAGGGCTTTGGCAGTTCTAAAGCTATCTCCATTATATTTCTTAGTTATTTCAGAACACCCTCATAGTTTAAGGATTCATATTAAAATTCTGACTTCATGGGGGATGTGGTGGGGAGGACCAAGATGGAGGACAAAGGAGAAGCAAGTTGCTGTAAATCACGAGATAAACATGTGGTACAGATGGCTTGATGGCTCACTCTCCAAGATGCCCCAGCTATTTATTTTTAAAAACCCTCATTGATCCAGGGGCACCTGGGTGGCTTAGGCAGTTGAACATCTGATTCTTGATTTTGGCTCAGATCATGATCTCAGGGTCATGAGGTCAGTCCCTGTGCTAGGTGTGGAGCCTGCTTAAGATTTTCCCTCCCCTATACCCATGCATGTGTGAGAGCATGTGGGCGTGGATGTGCTCTCCCTCTCTCTCTCTAAAAAAAAAAAAAAAATCCTCCATTGATTCAGGCTCTGGTACTTGCCTGAGGCTAGGTCAAAATTCTAAACAGACTTTCCTTTTTGTAGAAGTAGCTGAGAAAGACTAGAAAAATCCAAATGACTCAAAGTAAAAACTAGTCTAAGGGGACAGAGTGAGTTAACTGGACAGAGGACAGATAGAATTATAATAGTGGAACAAATGCCAACTTCCAGAAAAGGTCTTTGGAATGAGATATGAAGATAAAGTAGGGCTCTGTTGATCTTGGTTAGTGCATACCAACATACATGCTTCTCTAGCAGAAAATGTACAAGTAATTCAAATGGATGAGCTATGAATGGATAAAGGAGAAGGAAATCTTCAAGTAACAATTATAGATTAATATTTAAGCAAACAATTCTGGGGATCCCTGGGTGGCTCAGTGGTTTGGCGCTTGCCTTTGGCCCAGGGCGCGATCCTGGGGTCCCGGGATCGAGTCCCGCGTTGGGCTCCTGGCGTGGAGCCTGCTTCTCCCTCCTCCTGTGTCTCTGCCTCTCTCTCTCTCTATGTCTATCATAAATAATAAATAAATAAATATTAAAAATAAGCAAACAATTCTGATGGTGCCCTTGTGCTCTCATAGGTAGAAAGGATTGCCCAAAGAACTCAGAAAGTCAAGATGAAGAGACTGGTGAAGAATGCCCTGCATGTTACCACTACTGGACTAGTGCTTGTCAACCAAACCAATTCATATCATGCTTACTTTTGGGAAAGAGAATCTATATATTTTTTGCCTTCATTACTAATTTTGTGATCGGAGCCTCATTTCCCATGTAGTAGATGGGGAGTTGCCTAGGATGAGGATCATGTTTTCTCCTTCTGACTCCTACATAGCTCATACATGGACCAGTGTTGGGCTAGATTCCCATCAGACAGTCAGCAAAGATATGTTACATGGAATTAAAATAGGTGAACTAACATTTTATAGGTACAGTTTTGGCTAGATGCTGGGCCAGTCTTATTAATGTGTGCTTTCACAAGAAACTTTCCAATGGACTAAACTGAAGGTCCTCTTGACCAGCACTAGAATGGTGGTTGAGTGAGGAAGAAGGAAACATCAAACAGGAGAGATAATACCTATCACATGTGAGTGGGAACCCAGCCCTGGATATGTGGTTCCAAAGTTCCATAGGAAGATCCCTAGGACTAGCAAATGGGAACTCAGTAGTTGTTTGGCTCCAACGCGACTTCTGGGCTAGCTCCTAGTGGGCAGTATGGGGCCAATCTCACATTAGGGAGAGCCTCCTCCTCCCAGAATGTCTGCCAACATTCCATGGGAGTAAAGGATCATAGGAGCTAAGGTACATGCAGACAGACACAGGTACAAAGACACACTGGCAACTGCCGCGCCTCTTTCCCCCAGGGGTGCTTTTCTTTACATGTTTTCTCTTGAACAGGCACACTGAATCTTGTAGAGAATTGTGCTCCCAAAGCAGGTGTGTCGTTGAAGTCAACTTGATGTACAAAACCCTGAATCTGCACTTTACATATATTCCAGAAGAATTTTTCACATTAAAGAGGACAGACTACAAAACAAGTCCAAATAACATGCTCTTCTGAGACATTTAACATATAATCTGACAAAATTCTAAATATGTTACCTCTTCAGAACATGGCCACTACCTAAAGCACAGTAAACTTACTCAAGAGAATAGCAACATAGAGAACACCAAGCCAGGCAAAGTTTCCTTTGTCTGTTCCCTGCCTTGGATAGGATGAAACCAATTGCATCATTATAAAGTATTTTTCATAATCACTAATGCACAGGTGCCCTTTAGGAGGCAGGTTAACACAGCAAGAAGGAGCCTCAGGGTGGGGGTTCCCTGACTGATGATGTGATCCCAGATAAGCCACTACATCTGTTTTCTCCTTCGATATGGAATAATAACAGCTATTGACAGCTGAGGGCAGAGCAAGAGAACGGCTGTGAAAAGCCCACTAAAGAGCATTGGGTTGACTACTGGTCCCTTTGTGTTCACTGCCCAAGATGTCCCTCAATTCCCTGACCCTGGGGATGGGCCACATTCATTAAAGGAAGAGCATCTGCCTGCCTTCCACATACCCTTGGGAGAAATGCCTGACACCAAAACCTAGGCAGATGGAAGAAACAGAAAGCAGGACTTATTTTAACAAACATAAACCAAGTACCAACAATGTATCAGGGACTCTTCTGAAAGGATAAGCTATCTTGAGTCTACAGAATGATGTGAGCACTCAAAGAAGTACTCTAACAAATAGCAAAGAAAGTTCAGAAGAAGGGCATCTAAGCCAGAGCCAGGTAGGTGGAGACTGCCTTGGAAGTAAGTGGGACAAATGAGCAAGTGATAAATGGCCTCATATGCTAAACTAAGGAGACTGAATTTTAGCCTAGAGGCTTCTCTCCTTGTTTTCATCAAAGCTGCTATCTGCTTTCTTCTAGATCATGGGATGGAAAACTGCAGTCACCACTTGTTTATGTAAATAAAGTTTTATTGGAATACAGCCACGCTCATTGGTTAACATATTATCTGTGACTGCTTAATGCTTTAATCGTTGAGTTAAGGAGTTGTGATGGACCAAAGGCCTGAAAAAACTAATATATTCCCTATCTAGTCCTTTACAGAAAAAGTTTGCCTTTAAGTCCAGGCCAGAGAGGGCAGTGTGCTCTGAAATTCTCTCAGATGTGAGATGTCTAATATCGACTAAATGAAAGGGGGGGAAAAAAAAAAAAAGAAAAGAAAAGACAGAAAGAAACTGGGTTCACGGAGACCCTTCTGAGTATGAGGTGGCAAAATCTTCATTATCTTAACATCTGGCATCAGAATTCTTTTCAGGCAGAGAAATATGTCTGCATCTCACTTTGTAAGATCCCCAAAGTGCCGATACATATAGTAGAGAAGAGGGAAGGAATTTGTTACTCTGGTTCTTAGAGGCAAGGAGCTAATCTAAAGAGACAGGACTTAACTAATATGTGTGAGAACAGCTAAGAGGGAAGTTCCTATTGGTCTAATGGCCCCAAATGACTGTGAAGAGCTGGGATGTCTGATAAGTGACTGTTCTAAAGCTGTTTGCTGTGTCATATGGGATAGAAATCTCCCCTAACAATCCACACCTTCAATTCTCATCTTTAAACAAATCTACTCTGCTCTCACTTGCTTGGGAGAATGATTATTTATTTCTTGGTGAGCTTGAAGAGGCTGAGTTTCACACCTAGAAAGCTGCACATCGGCACTGTGGATATGGGAGCCTAGGAAAGAAGACTGGAGGTATCTAGGGATTCAAAGAAATCTGAAGAAGGCCATTGCAATTTTTACAGGCCAAGGAATTGGGGTGGGGAGAGGTGCCAATTTCTCTGGATCTCTATAGGTTAAAGGCATCTGGCTTACATCTGAGTTTTTCAACAATGGCCACTCGGTAGGCTGGCTCTTGGGCCTTCCAGAAAGGTCTGATCTCCTGCTCTTTTTTTCCCTGGTTGTGAGGGCAGAAGAAGGGGCAAGTAAAGTAGTGGCTGTGCAGTTCCCTGCTCTCCCTCCACCCCAGCAGTCAGGCACGGATGGAAGCTTCATTAAGCTCTTTATCAGAGACCAACTGCACATCAGCAGCTTCCCCTGAAAGGGAACGTCACTCTGAGAAATATTTATTTGCCTCATAAATGTGGGTTTATAGGTTTGCTATCTAAACTTTTCACCTCTGAGACTACCTTGGTAAAGAGAAAAAGAAAGACAGGGAGGCTTAAGGCTTTCCCATTGTCATCAGCTGGTGCCTGGGGGGAGACTCCCAAATAAAAATGCCAACACCAAGCATTCCTTTGTCAGAGACTGTCCTGTTAGGCCATTTCTCATCGATGACAGCATCTATCCTGCTGCAGGGGTAGAAGGAAAACCTATTATCACGCTGGGTGATAATAACTATACTGTACATACATGTTCCAGGGGAGGATGGGAAGCCCTTGCCATGGGCTGACAGACTTGCCCCTTGGGGAAGGCAGGCGGGTGTGGGTTTTCGATGGCGTTGCTGCCACAGATGTGGTAGGAGAAGGAGGTAAGAGCCATGGGCCAGCGTTCACTCTCTTTCAGCACCCTGTGATTTGTTCAAGGTTCTTAGGTAAGTGGATTAGGAACCATACTGTTGAGTTTCTAAGTATATACCCTCCCTCTCTGGCTAAAGTGAGTAAGTGGTTTAAACCCTCGTCCCCAGTGAGGATACTATGGATTGAAGATAATATTAATACTGTGAGCATAAGCAAATATCAAGGAAATGGCAGGGCACACAAGTCTGTCATGAATGTGCTCTTTCTCATCCCATTATAAAGTAAGTACAATGATCAGAGTTGATAAGGCAGCCCTCCTGAATTTGAAGTCATTAAAGAGGCTATTTAAAATATGATCTGTACCCACTACTGTGAATAATGAACTTTACTCAGCCTAAGGACATATTTCACATTGAAATATTAATGATAGTGATGTGTATGGACACTTACATAGGCATACGCACAAGCCCACTTCTGAAAGTAATTGTTCTGGTCTCTTTAGCTGCAGTGCAGGGGGAATGTGGTATGTGTAGGACTATCCTTTTGTAGCTATTCAGCATCTAATTGTAATTAATAAGTTGTCAACACATTGTTATATACACAAATACAAGGGGTGAGTCCTTAAGACTTTTTGTCAATAGTGGTGGTCAATCAAAAAAAATTGGAGACTCTGGTTAGATCACTTGCAGGAAAAATTATCCAAAATCCATGATGAAAATGGTCTGGGTTCTCTTTTATAAGTGAAAAAATTAAGAAACATTAGTTGTCAAAAATTACTTCTTGCCTTATATGAGTCATTACAAATTACAGCCCGGGAACTTTACGGTAGGCATAAAAAATATATCTAACATTAAAGGAGAGTAAAGCAGGAAATGTCTCCTACTCTGGTTAAGTTTAGAATGATCTGGAAAATATGCTTGGGTCCAGAAAAAAGGCTCGGCCTACATAGCTAACTTCTGAAGACCCTTAGCCCAATCAGATATGCGTTTAAAACCCATTTTGTTCTTGGTTTGAGAGACAGGAGACTGAACAAAAAAGTGCTACTCAGATTCCACTGCCAAATTGTAGAACTAATTAATAGAACAAGCAAAGAAGCACTAGATAAGTGATTCTCAACCACCAACGGATCGTTTCTGTTTGTCTTTCCTCTAGAAACTCCAAATTTCAGACTGTAGTAAGTAAACACTAGTTCCTAGGAAGGCCACAGTCTCGGTCCTCCTAGGGTTGGTGTTTCCCTTGTTGTTAAATTTCTTTCCTTCCTTTCAATTCTATTTTCCTAATTATATTTGTGTATTATTTTAATGAACCACCTCAAGACCAGGCTCTTCCCTTTATTCCCTTTTGGGCCTCTCTCTATGGCCCACTGGTATGCAACCTGGCTGAGCAGAGGTGCCATATAAAGTAGTAGTAGTGGGAAGACCAAAGAGGGAGTGACGGAGTTGGACTATGAGGAGTATTGACAGTCTAAGGATATCTAAAACATTATTTATGCCATGGAGAGTGATAACATTTTGGTAGCAGTCTATGAGTCAGATCAGTAGACTTGAGAATATTTTCAGGCAGGAAGATAATGAGGTAGGTAGGTAGGAAGGTAATGAGAACTTGGACTAGGGTGGCAGGAGCAGGATGGCAGAGAAGAGGATGGCCTCTGTATCAGATCTGACGGGAGGACAGGAGGTGGACTGTGTGTTGCAGGGGAATAGGGAAGACTAAACAATGATTTTGAGGCAGAGTTTTAAAAATCCGTTTTCCCCAGGGACTAGGCAAGCAACATGAGTGAATGAATCTGGCAGGTGGCCACATGACTGTTCTTATTCTCAGCAAAAGCAGGTGCATCAATATGGCTCTAGGTTCTCTCTTGCCCTTGCCTTTTGCTTAAACTCTAGAGGAGATGAATAGATATATCTTTTGTTTTCTGCTTTGACTTTGCTCACTGAATTTTATAGACAGAACAAGGCTGGCAAGGGGCCTGTGGCAGGTTCAATGTGGTCAAGATCAGTTAAGCCTCCTGAAACAGCGTAACCTTAGAATTAGCTAACTCCACACCCCTAATACCACAAATATCCTTCCTTTCTTATCAGAATCTCCTTCTAAAATTGCCCTCATGTCAGAAACTGTCACATAGGACTTCTCAGAATTCTCATTTGAGGGAGGAACCATTTTTGCTTGAATTCTCCCTGGTATTTCATAAAAAGTCTGGACACCAAACTTTTTCAGTTTGTTCTACAGTATCTCTTGACTAGTGAACATACCTTTCCTTTGCTAGCTTTATATGTATTCGTTTAGCTTTTAAGGGGTTTTTAGACTCTCCAAACAAAAGATAGAAGGCCAGCATTACAGCCCTGGATCTGTCACTAGCAACCAGTTCTACTACTAAGTAGGATTCCTCTCAAAATAACTTTTACTGATGACCAATGGCTTTACTGTCCCTTCCAGCTCTAAGATTCTCTCTAGAGAATTCATTATTAGGACATAAATAGCTGTGGGACAGAGAGAGTAGTTCTCATCACTTAGCAGGAATGAGGCAGCTAAAATGGCTACTGGGAGGAATTGCAGAGAATGGTGCCATTCCTTCACCTTACAGACAAGGAAATTGAGGTTCAGAAAGATTCGTGATAATGTGCAAAGCTACCACGAATGGGGCTGGGGTTAGAACAGAAGTATGTGACCTGTAGTCTACTTTTCTTTCCATTACATGCAGCAATTTAATCACCTGGTGGAGAACCAGAGTCCCTGAGACCAGAATACAGGTCAGATGCACAGAGAAATGAAGAAGAAGGAAAGGGAGATTTTTTTTTAATTTTAAAAAAAGGTGAAAAAGAACATAAAATTTATTTTACTCCTAGTGAACAGATGTTAATGATTTGTCTGCTTTACTTTCAATCTTCTCTTTGTTTTAAAGGAATTAAACATTGTAAGTGAAGGTGAAATCCCCCTTCCCCTCCTCTGTCCTCTTTGCCTGCCTGATTTTGTTTTGTATTCCCTACGTGTTTTTAACACTTCCTTTTTTTTTTTTTTAAGATTTTATTTATTTATTCATGAGAAACAAAGAGGCAGAGACACAGGCAGAGGGAGAAGCAGGCTCCAGGCAGGGAGCCTGATGTGGGACTCGATCCCAGGTCTCGAGGATCAGGCCCTGGGCTGAAGGCGGCGCTAAACCGCTGAGCTACCCAGGCTGCCCTGTTTTTAACACTTCTTTTTTTTTTTTTTTTTAAATATTTTATTTATTCATGAGAGACACCGAGAGATGCAAAGAGAGAGAGAGGCAGAAACACAGGCAGAGGGAGAAGCAGGCTCCATGCAGGGAGCCCGACATGGGACTCGATCCTGGGTCTCCAGGATCAGGCCCTGGGCTGAAGGTGGCGCTAAACCACTGAGCCACCCGGGCTGCCCAGTTTTTAACACTTCTGATAGAGAAATAACACATGGCAAGGTTTTGTGTTTTAGTTTACACACACAATATTGTACACAATGTTTGCAATTTGCTTTTTTAATTCAATATCATGTTTTCAAGATCTATCTTCACTGATTCATGGAAACCTAGTTCATTGGCTTTAACTGCCAAACAGCACTCTCCACTGTGTAACTATACTGAAATCTACTACCATGTGTTTATCGACTCATTCAATGATGGGAATTTGTATGATCGTGTGTCTGGCTGACAGTCTCCAGAGCAGAGTGCTTGCCTGTCCCCAAGGGGTGGCAGCATGCTAGGCAAGCATGGTGAGAAAGAGTATTGCTCAATCTTTACCACTGTCTGTATCTGAAATGATGTAAAAAAGGTCACTTAGTGGGCCAACTTAAATACCCCTGCATATGATACCACAGTAAGCAGCACAGAGAAAACCCAAATGACCAGTCTAGGCCAGGACTCTCAATGAGATAATTGAAAGGAAATCTCTCTCTTGTTGGGAAAGAACATGCAGAGGAGTAGAGAAAGAGGCACAGTAAGCTGAGGTCATTAAGCCCACCCACTCTGACCAGAATTAGGATAAACACAAAATATTTCCTGTCTGAATAGTAAGGACAGAAAGTTATATCCCCATTTCTGAGCCTCTGGGAATGGATCAGGAAGTCTCTGCAGGGTTTTCAAGGGTACTGGAGGTTGACCAGGGGCAGTAGAGAAGGACCAGCTCTGCTTCCATAGTTATTGTCCTCTATTTCCTTGAACTTGAAGAGATTGTTTCTGAAATCTTCCAAGAAGCACCCAAATGCCCGTTAGCTCATGTCTGAAGTGGTGAAAGAGACATGAGGAGAAGAAAGAAGCCTCCTCGTGGGACTTTGGTATCACTCTCAGGGGTCCTGAGATGGAAAGATTTCTTCTCTTACTCTGCACAGACAAGCTCGGTCTTCCAATTTCTTGTCTGGCCACAGCAATAGGGCCCTTGGTCTGTGATGGCATGGGAGCCATTAGCCAACACAAGGCCCTTGTTTTCATCACTTCTGAGTCACTGAGCACTCAAATCAGTATAGTTTTCTGACTCAGTTTCTCAATCAGTTATGTGCATTTATTATGAGCAAAAACCTGCTCCAGTTTATTACATAAGAGTAGGAAGAAAGATATAGTAAGTGAAAGCACTTGGGAAGTTTGCAGTGTTATTATACTTACTAACACTATTATCATAGGGTAGCATTTTATTCAAAGAGATTTTTTAAAAAGCAACTAAACATTATCCTTCATGAACTTTAAAGCAATCAAACTTGTCTGCCTTTTGCTTCAATGTTGTCAACTGGAGCCCCTGGCGCTCCCCCAAGCTACAACTCCCCTGTCCTGACCCCAGAGCCATCGTGTCCATATTCTCTGTGAGCCGGGGCAGATGGATATTCTCCTGTTTAGCACTTGTCCATGTGTCTTGTTCCCTGGAACAGGGTTCCTGAAAGGGCTTTACCGAGGGCCAGATTATACGCTGTGGGTTTTTCTGGAGGGGACCACCCACAGTTTCAATACCATGACCAAGTTATGGGAAAAACAATCTATCCTTTCACCTGAGATCTCTCCCACAGCTATAAAAAAATCCCCCCAAAGGAGATGCCACAGTGTCCCTGCAAATCACCACCATTTCGTCACCCCTTGTCTTGTCCCCTCCATCTGGTGACCAGCCCCCTTCCTAACTTGAAGGCATCCTCTGTAGCAGCTACATATTCCCAACCCTTTCCCCGGCCCCCTCTACGGGTCTCAATAGCAGACATTCTACAACACTGGGCTTGGGGTGGAGGGCGAATTAGGAAATCTCCAGGCACGAAGACGAGCAGCATGGTGCCAACTCAGCTCCAAGTTGTTCTGCCTGGGGGCTGCAGTCAGTTTAGGGTTCCATCGTGTCTCACCCCTATGCCACCCAGCAAGATACCAACCTCTTTCCAACATGGAAATAATAAGATCTACCCAGGGAAAGTGCTCAGCATAGTGCCTGGCATGTAGTAAGTGCTCAGCAGCTATTAGTAATGAGGAGGAGAATGAGGAGTAACAGGAGGAGGGGGTCGTGGGGAGGAGAAAATGAGAAGCCAAGTGACTTGTTTCTTGTTCACAGCCTCACCAGTGATGCTCTCTGATTTGGACTACCTGCCCGTTTCTCTTTGTCCATCCAGATCCTTCCCTTTCTAAAGAGACCCCTAAGAATAAGCCTTCTTCAATCATGCCAGGCACAGTCTCTCATTTGGTGTTATCAGAGCCTATCTGAAACTCCGAATTGTTCCTGTTGCCTCTTCCCGGAGATTATAAACTCCTTAAAGGTGGGATCTAGCTTTTTCTCTGTCTCCGCCTAGCACAGGTCTTGTCCAAGGTTAACTATGAAATGCTTAGGGTTGAGTTGAGTCACGGAGGCTTCTATTTCCCGGTCCCAGAGTGGTACCAAGAACAGCACAAAGGAAATTTCACAGCTCAAGGCTGTGTCTTCCTGGCTGCTCAATATGCCTGGACTTTATCACCCCACATGATTAAAATGGCCCTGTGTTGGATGAAGGTGGGGAAAACCCACATTCTCTAGACACTCCTCAAATGAGTAAGGGGTTCTAGAGGCTGGTTTGAGATTCTATACTTGCCACAGATAATTCACTAGGCAATCATTCCCACTCTGGGACCCACTCTGGATGTTGGAGTACTAATTACATCCCACATTCCCAAGAGGGCTGTTGAGGTGCAGAGCACATTTGTACTGGTCCAGAGGCTCTGACTGCCAAGGAATTGGGTTTATGGCAAATCAGAGTTGGCTGAGATCATCAAGTGGCCATTGCTCATCTGTGACCTATTGATGCTCAGGCTGTGGGTCCCCGTACTGTTCATACATAGTGCCTCTGCAAGCTTCTGGAATTATCTGGCCTGGGAGCATCTCTACAAATGGGAGGCTCACCAAACCACAGTCCTACAGTTGAGGGGAACTTGGGACAGGCTTCCGTCCCAAAGTGGTCTTCAGCTTTCCCTGGATACCAGCAAAGTCCCTCTCCTTCATCCTCTTACCTCTAAAGCCTCAAAGGTACTCCCACCTCTCAGCCCATAAGCACCTTACAGGCTTGTTCATGTTGACTTTTTTCATGTTTAAGCACTGTGTGGTGGAGCAGAAAGGAGCCAAAATAAATGTGTGCTGACGGTTGTGAGAAACCGTTGCAGGAGGCCTGCACCCTGGAGCCCTGAATGCACTAAAGCAGACACCTCTGCCTGAGGTCCTCCTTCAGGCCTCCTCTGGCTTCCTGGCAGCTCTCCGGGGCACTAGGGCTCTCCACAAGGTACTGGTTTCTGCTTTCTCCTGGTGTTTCTTTGCGTTCTCCAAAAGGCAGAGAATGGGTGGAAAGGCTCAGCCACAGGATATTGGACTGTTTACAGTTGGCCAGGCCAAGATTAGAGTGAGCACAACATATGCCAAGTTCATTGGAAGTTACATTTTCCCTTTGTTTACACATTAAAGGGGAGAAGACCAGAAGGAAAAAAAAAAAAAGCAGGTGACCTCCTGTTAACCTCACTCGTCTGCAAGAGGCTGCTGCCCTCACCTCTGAATGAACTTTCAGATTATCTCAGACAAGATTCACCTTGCGCTGAACTTGTACGCCTGCTCTGAAGCCCCCAGTCACGTAGCTGTGATTAAACATTACAGAGTGGCCATAAATTTACAGAAGTATTATTGTAGGTTGCTTTCCTCTTTCTTCTTTGGGAGAGGAAGAGAGCAATGGTTTAGGGTGGGGGGAGCTCAAAAAGGGGAAACTTGTCGTCAAACAAACAGTTCCTTTTCACAGCTCCGAACAAAAGAGAAAATGTTGCATAGGTGTCTCAGAAAGAAGGGCACAGGAATTTGGCCATCGGAGAGAAATTAAAGCTCCAGAAGATTTCAGAAGTCTACGGCACAGCCCAGATGTCCCCCCTCCCATTTCCAGGCAATCTCAAAGTCTGCAGGTGAAGAACGAAAGTGTGCTGCCCTGGCCCCCGGCTTTGACTTCAAGGCTTTGACTTCAAGGCTATCCGAGAAGTACGTCTTGTGCTTGTGAGAGAGAGGCGCCCTCCCAGGGTTGGCTACAGGGTGTGGGCAGGCTGACGGCAGCAGGCAGGGGAAAGAAGGCTGCAGGCAAACATAGTTCATTTTGTTCTTCGAGCTGCTGTGAAAGATGAGGACGCCCTAACATCTGGGAGATTTAAATGGAGATTGGACAGAGACTAGACCGTATTCTAAGGAAACACCCTGTGGCTGCACCCAGGAGACTGACCAGATGACCTAAGAACATTTCTTTCTATGATTCACTGTTGTATGCTGAAAGTAAGAAAAAAAAAAAAAGGATGTTCCACTGAAGTAACTAACGTTTGCTGAACCCTCTAGCGTCCCAAAGCCAAAATCTGCTTGCAAAAGGCCTGTGCTGCCCCTTAAACAATGAGACCTCTATAACCAGAAAAGGCCATGGA
The DNA here is from genome assembly GCF_018345385.1 of Vulpes lagopus. Lineage (NCBI taxonomy): Eukaryota > Metazoa > Chordata > Mammalia > Carnivora > Canidae > Vulpes > Vulpes lagopus. The sequence goes on from NC_054828.1 coordinate 83,368,936, forward strand.
GTGCTCTATTTGATCCAAAGAATTGTAAAAAGTGGTCAGGAAGCCCAGACTGAGGTGATAGGCTCTGGCCAGCAAAGTCACCTTTAGAAAGGAGTCGTTCTGTCTCTGGTTACCGTATGGCAGTGACAGGGGTGCTAAAGAGGCTCATTGTTTCTCCAGTTGGCAAAGCCTTGTCCATAAAAGCAGCAAAGTGCGAGGTCCATCAAATGAGCAAAGCAGCTGAAGGCTTAGCTCAGCTTCTGCTCTCAGCAAGAACTTCTGCTGCTGTTAAGAATCAGAATCAGCCAGGAGTCCAGAAATGGCCTTGGGGCTACTCAGGCATCACCTCTGACACACAGAACTGGGCTGGGAAGAGAAAAGGCCATGGAGCGAGGACAGTATTGGCGATAGTTAAATTTGGCAAAGGAGCTCTGAAGGCAACCTCTGGTCCTGGGGGCCACCTGTGTTCAGAGCTCTGATCAGGACTTTGAGAAGGGAAACAAATGGGTTCCTGCTCCCTGTGCAAGTTCTGTGTTTGGTGGCAAGCCAGGAGGCTGAACACACAGAGGCTGGGATAGGACAGATAGGGGAAAGCTGCGAGTAAGCAGGAGCTATCCTGAAGCTGGCAGTTTGAAGGTAGGCAAACAACCATGTCATCACAGAGGTAGTAGCCGAGGGCAATGAGATAGACTCCATGGGGCAGCTAGCAACCAAGAAGGCATACACAAGAGGAAGAGAGGTAAAACTGTGCCAAGAGTTAGAAAATAGGAGATTAGACTATTGGATGAAAATTTAGGGTGGGGGTGGGGGAGGAGTAGCATAATAAGTTACATCTGTTGAGAGCTGAAGGTCAGCCAGACACAATATTAAATGCTTTATTGGCACTGTCTCATTTAATGTTCTTCTTGGAGGAAGATACTATTATATTATGCCCACTTTAAATATAAGGAAATTGAGGCACAGGGCAGCTAAGCAACTGCTCAAAAAACACCCTGTTAATTAGCAAGGAAGTCAGAATTTGAATCTAGGTCTACTTGACTCTGTAATCTCTAAATAAGAGAGAAGAATCTTAGAACCATAGAATTAAGAAAATCTACAAAAGTTCATGTGGGTCAGGTTGAATGCAAGGTCCTCCTGCTTTTCCCACTATCCTTCAAGATTTGTATAAGCTCACATCCCCTCTAGGAAACTCTGAATTCTGCTATCAGCCTGTGAGATTTTCCCCTCCTCCAAACTCCGTTTGTACTTACTGTTTACGGGGCACAGGAAGCACTGTATCACATGTTTTTCTATTCTTCCAACTGTTTGTCCCTCACAACTGAATATTTATTATGTCAGTAAGCCAGATGTTGATATCGAGAGAAACCTAAATGTTTTATCTTTGTAGATCCCAGAATAGAAAGTCAATTCCTTGAGGTCTGAGATTCACAAGGCTTAATACACTGAGAGGTGCACAGTGGGACCTCAATACCTTTGTGACTAAGCCCCCAGAAGCCAATGAAAGCTCTCCATATACAAAAAAAAATTTTTTTTTCTAAAGAAGAGAGCTGTTCATTAGTGGAATGTGCTGGAGTAAAGGGTGTAAGGAGTATGTAAAAATAGGATGAGCTCTATTTCTTTTGGGTATATTTTTTCCTCAAAATGACATAACTATTGTGTATTTTCCTTATAAAAATATATATGATTTTTGCAAAAAAAAAAATCAGGTAAAACTTCCTTAACTCAAAAAAGCATAATAGGCAAACTATCAGCCATAATCTTATCTCCTAGTAATAACAGTTGGCAAGAATTTGGTATCTAGCCTTCGAGACTTTTGTCTCACCAAAAATCGAGTGCATCAGACATACTTTCGAAAGTAGATTTTTCTCCACTAACACAGCACAGACATCTTTTACATGTAAACACCTGTAGATAAACTTCATTTAAAAAGACTCAATAGTGTCTATTTTAAATGGCTATATGCAATACTAAGTGAATGAAGCCCTTACAGATAGATACTTTGCCCCCCCCATGCCCAATACTTCCCCATATCACAGCTTTTGCCATTCACTCAAAAACTGCCCTCCAGAATTGAGTATCAATTTATTCTCCCATTTAGCAGTTATCAGAATGTTCTTGAATGGAAATGCCTGACCAGAGTTGAGATGAGCATTTGCCAGAAACACTAGCGGGGCTATCTCACTGAATCAAAATCTTTATGTTTATGATCTTGATCATCCCTTTCTACCATAAAACCCCATCATGGGTGCCTGGGTGGCTCAGTGGTGGAGTGTCTGCCTTTGGTTCAGGTCGTGATCCCGGGGTCCTGGGATTGAGTCCTTCATCCAGCTTTCCACAGGGAGTCTGCTTCTCCTTCTGCTTATGTCTCTGTGTCTCTCATGAATAAATAAATAAAATCTAAAAAACAACAACAACAACAACAAAAAAAAACAAAAAGGAAAACCCCATCATGCTTCCTTGCACTCTTCCTAAATCACAGAAATGTAATGAAAATCACTAGAACTTGTTTCAAATACCTGGAACCCTTTAGAAGGAGAGTGATAACTTGTATTTAGACTGTGCTTTATGATTTACAAATGTTTTCAAGTATATTTTCATTTTGTGGTACAAATACCATCTCCTTATTGGCTCTGAGATCTCATACTTTCCAACTGGAACAACTTAGGGATGATTAGGTTACAAAATAACCAGTGGGATGCCAGTTCTCATCTTAAACCTTTTCTAGATCCTAAGAACCAGTCCTGCACTTCAGAAAGAAATAGGCCCAGGGTGCCTGCACCCTTCACCTCACCACCCCCAGATGGAAAGCTCTGTATGCATCTCCTATCTTCCATTGTCACTATCTAAGAATTCAGAAGCTCCTTTTCTCTGGATTTTAACCTTGCAACCACAGCTCTTTTTCCTCTGTGGTAACTTTTGTGTCAAATGAACACATAGGCAAGGAGTTAAAAGATACAATCTTGTTACCTGAAGTAGCTTGAACTATTTTCGTCTGCTCAGTTTTTTTTTTAAATTTATTTTTATTTATTCATAGAGACACAGCTAGAGAGAGAAAGGCAGAGACACCGGCAGAGGGAGAAGCAGGCTCCCTCTGCTCCCTCCACGCTGGGAGCCTGATGTGGGACTCGATCCCATGACTCCAGGATCACGCCCCAGGCTGCAGGGGGCGTTAAACCCCTGCGCCATCGGGGCTGCCCTGCTCAGTTGTTTCTTATGTCATTGGTTGGGAGCATAGACTGCAATCCATAAGGGAAAGCTCCTTAGCTGTTCCTATCCTGCTGTTCCTCGTTCCCCCCAAAAACCTTCTTTCTTAATTTTTCAGGCTTCTAAAGAAGTAAAGCTCAGCCTGGTGTCTTCAGAACCTCCCTAAAATTCTCCATTTTAGCACCCTCCCCTCCTTATCGGGAGTGCAAGTACCCCACTCTATTGGAAGTTATATGTGCTTCAAAAGACCCTAGGCAGGAAGGAACAAGTGACTTGCTTTAAAACTGGGCTCTAGTTCCATTTCTGATCATTGCAGTGTTTGCTGAAGCAAAGGCTTAATGTCTACCTTAGAGAATGAGTGCTATAACCTGTACCGTGGATATTAAAATCAAGAATGCACTGAAAATACAATGTTGGGCATTAGAATATGCTCTTACATAATTACCCATGGCCGTAATGAAAGCAGTCCCTCTTTCTTAAAGTATATGGTGCTTTTGGTCTTCAGTGACATTTTTATATTATTGCTCTTTACATTTAATTATGATACAACCAATGAACCTGCTATGCACAATTACCAGGCATACAAGAAAAGAAAGAAGGAAAGAAAGAAAGAAAGAAAGAAAGAGAAAGAAAGAAAAGTAAAGAAAAAAGAAAGAAAGAAAGAAGAAAAGAAAAGAAAAGAAAGAAAAGGAAAGAAAAGAAAGAAAAGGAAAGAAAGAAGAAAGAAAAGAAAAGAAAAGAAAAGAAAAGAAAGAAAAGAAAGAAAAGAAAAGAAAAGAAAAGAAAAGAAAAGAAAAGAAAAGAAAAGAAAAGAAGAAAATTTTCCTTTGCTGGGTATCTGTAGCTGCCATTTCCAGGGTGTGCTGTTCTTTTGGGTCCTAAGCCTTTCCTTGCTATCAGCCTCTTCCTTATTCTCTCTGGGTTTGTCTCCAGATATTTTTTAGGCAGTTAATCAACTACCCTTAATTTATTTTCTCTCATTTGCCATCATGTGAAATGCTATAAGGACTACTGCTTAGCATTAGAAAAGGGCAGATACTACACCTCTACCCTCAAGGAATCTATAAGTTAGTTGGGGATCCAGGCCAACATATTTAAATCAATTAATATGCTATCACTTTTTCTTGATGGCATATTACCTTTCCATAAATGCTACATAAAATGAGCACATCGACATGCAGTAAGGTATATGCTGCCACAGATTTAAAAGAGCAGTGTATAATGATAATATTTTGTATGTACTGTATACCCATTTCCTAGAACAGTTCCTGACATGTAAAAGACACCCAATAAATATTTATAGAATGAATTCTCTCCTCTTCTGACCTGCCATCTATTTTAAAGCTAAGGGACCAGGTGTTTCCAGGACATGTACCTTTCCCAAAGGGCCCCAGAGTCATTACAATTTCCATAAAGTTGTGCAGTTTTCTGGCAGCCATCCCAGAGGGGGCGATACCTCATCTAACAAGTCAGCGGGTGCTGCTTCTCTGGGGACAGTGCCCAAGGGAGCTTCGTTTGAACCTCTAATGAGACTGGGTGGTTTTGGTGGGTGGTGGGGAGCAGCAAGGTGGTGATACAGGTCTGCAGCAGTGAGTCCTGTTGCCTCAGCAGAACGTGCACACATCTCTGGTGGACACACTGTAGCCCAGAAAGGCCACTCAGCCACACATTCTTTGATATGAGTAGGTTCCAAGAGATGTTTACAAAAGCATCTCCACAAAGTGTTATCACTTAGCACTTATTCAAGGGTGCCAATTAGGAAAGAGAACCATAGGCTGAGTCAAACAGAAGGCAAAAACACCACCTCTTGCTCTCTCTAGGCGGTGAAGCTTCCTCCTGTGAGATCTGGGCAGTAAAGGGTTAGCAGTTTTATGCTCCTCCCTCCACCTGAACCGCCTTCAGTCCTTGCCAATGCTTGGGCACCTGCAACCTTTAAGACTTGTGCCTCCGTGGGCCAGTTTACTTGCCCCACTGGCGGAGATTCAGTTACAAATGTAGTGACAAGTGATGCTGGAAAAAGTCCTATTTCTGGACTCAATTTCCTCATCTATAAAATGAAGTTTGGGGGCTAATTGATTTCTCAGGGCCCCTTTCTAGCTCAAACTTCATCTTTACATGGGCTGTGTTCTCAGGTGAGAGGCTGGAGTGGACAAAGAAGCCTTCCTCTTCTGCTGGAGCCATCCTGTCAGGGAAAGGCCAGTCTTCCGAGAGGTCTGGTGCAAGGTCAGGGCAAAGGCTGGTGCGGTTACTTCCATACACGGTGTTCATGCCTTCACCTCCTTAGTCACGAAAGTTGATGATGAAGGCCTCACATGTGCCCCAAACAGTGCAAAGCCATAACAGAAATACAAGCTTTGTTCTGCATAAGACAAAACATCCTACCATACCTACCACAGGCCAGTTTTATAGAGATTTTAATGAGGCACCAAGAATGGTGAGGTTACTAGAAGGTGATGGGCAGTCTTATGAATGATTCTTAATCATACAACTCCCCACTGCTCACTGTAAATGTAGTATGTGGTCAGGTAACATAATGTGGGATTACTACAAAACCGATATGATTTTGGATGTTTTGTTTTGTTAACCCCAGGGGCTGTGTGAGGAATTTAGAAGGGATATATTGGTTTGGTTTACCTGTTCCTTTGCTTTGGCTTTCTCTACCATCCAGTGTTACCTTAGGCTATTTAAAGTTTTATCCCAGTGATTCTCAGTGGTAGACTTTTCCCAAATCACAGAGCCCTTTACTGCTGTAATGAGTCTCTACACTGATAGGAGTGTGTGGAATCCCTTAGGTGTGTTGAGGTGGAAAAAAAAAGCTCTACTGCTTTGGAATAGGCTGAGGGTATTTCTCCCTTTGGCTCAAGAATGCTGTGTCAAAAGGAGTGCTGCCTTGAAGGTGGCTATCTGGCCTAAGTTGGTGCCTCTCCTTGTAGATGTCTTTCCCCTTTGGGGACCTGAAGCATTTCTAGAGGTAAGGAGCAAAAACAGGGTTTCCAAGGATGTGATGGTTGTTCTCAACTACCAGCTGTTTGTCTCTGCCTGATTCAACTCTCAATCCTCTCTATAGTTCCAATTTCTTGGGCAGGGTAAGCTGTTTTATTGCTCACTGTAGAGGTTTCCTTTAATTACTAACATATCACAGAGATAAACCCAAGTTTCTAACACACACAGGAATAGAACAGACCTAGGAAATAATAGCCCTATAAAAGAGGACCTGGAGTTGCTGGAACTGAGAAGGAATAAAAAAACAGAGTAATAAAAAAAATTAAATGTCAGTATCAAGCATATTAGTGGAACTGAAAATGCCTGTGAGGATAATAAAACATCTTCAACTTAATAATAATAAAAATGCGTTTGACTTAGATAATAATGGGGAAGATGAACCAAGAATTTGCATCTTGTTTCCTTCCAAGTTTTTCCTCACAAATGCTATTTTATTGAAGAGAAGCAAGGTTTAAGCCTATTGGATAATCAGCCTTTCAGGGATGTATGGATGGTAAGGACTCCCATATTCTCCATCTCCACTATAAAGTGAGGAAGAAAGCATGAATACTAATTGTAGCACATAAAGCTTAGGTTAAATATAAAACAGCTCCTACCAGAGCAGAATTTGAGCAATGGAAAAGGAGTCTGAGGTGGTGTAGTAGACTGTTTCAAAAGATGGCTGCAACAATAGTTCCCATCCCATATGGTCCTTTGCAAAGAACCTTTCTACTCTCCCATCAAGAGGTGGAGTCTGTTTCCCCTCCCTTTAAATCTCGGTTAGCCTCAGGCCTTGTTTTTACCAAAAGAATATGATGAGTGGGTGGTGTGGACCTCCTCAGGCTGGGCCTTAAAAGATCATAGCTTCTGCTTCACCACTTGGAATACTCATTCTTGAAATTCAGCTGCCATGTAAAGAAGCCCAAGTTAGCCAAGTGGAGAGGCAGAGACAGGTTCCAACCTCCTAGTCTACCCTGCCAACATACCACACGTGAGTGAAGCCATCCTGGTACTCCAACCTCAGCTTCCATCTGACAGCAACCTCTTGAAAGATGCCAGCTGATACCACATAAAGCAGATGGATGAACTGTGCAGTTGAGTCCTGGTCAAATTACTGACCCATAGAATTAGGAACAAACAAAATAGTTCTTGACTAAAAGTACCGAATTTGGGGGTAGCTTGTTAATGTAGCAAAAGATAATCAAGACAGGTGAAAATCTCCATTTTAGGAACAGGTTAGATAGTCACTTGTTTTGAGAACTCAGGCAAGACAGTTTGAGACCTCAAACCCACCTTTCTGGTTATAATAATCCACTGAACATGGGGAAAGAGGAGGAATTAATTCTCTTAGAGTCTCTATGGTGAATCTTGTTAGCACTTCTGGATGGGACTTCCTAATAGGAAGCCTTCAGAGGAAACTGGTGTTTCTCGGTAGCTCCTGAAATAAAAACTCATTCTCACTCAAGAAGGGGTTTCGTTGATGCTCTTTTGCTCGCTACCCCCTAGAGATCCTTCCTGCTGTAGAAAATTAAAGTCATTTCTGTTCATATCATCAATTGGTATTACTGAGAATTATCACACTGGCTAGCCATACTTTTCACTTTGGTGAGCTGTAGTTAGAATGCATGAGGTATGTGGAGAGGTGGCCACTTGCAGGCTTCTTCCTTTTAGACTGTATCAATGCCATTAATGGGAGGTTCCCACCTACCATAAAGGGATTAATTTGATTTAATGAACAGAAATGCAGGCTGAGGGCTTAGGAGAAGCTTTCCCAAAAGGTTTAGTTGATGCTATGTTTTTGTATGTGAAAATTTTGCTTTGGGGTTGTGAACTCTTTAAAACAAACAGTTGAGGTCATTGTTAATGGGAGACAGGATGACTCGCATAGCTTCTGTCAAGACTGTTTTTAGGGAGGAAATGCAGCAAACAGGGTTGGGCCTTTTCACAATGATCCATCTTTCAAAAGCACGAGTGAATGCCCCATCTCATTAATCATAAGACTCTGGCTTACACTGCAAATAGGGAGCAAGAGCTACTCATGAGGCCATCACATCTCTCCTCTTGCTGAATAGTGAGAAAGGGCCAAATAATCTCATCTTCTTCCTACTTGCTACTAAAGAACACCTCTTTGTCCAGGCTGGGCACAGAAAAAAACGGGTGGACATTCAAATTATTAAATCTTATTGTTTTATGTCACTCTTCTGAGGTAAAATGTTAGGGAGGAAAAAAATCTTATTTCATTTTTGATTGCCCTGGGCTAGGCACAAGTTTCATCATGTCTCTTTGATATACCACCCTACCATCACCTGGTAACCAAGAAGGCCAAAACAGATGCATCTTCTGTCTCACATGATCTTTCCAACATGTCTCATTCTCCTACCAAAACAATGCTTATTACCTAAACTTAACTTCCAAGAAAGAAACCATTATCCTACACAAAAATGACCAAGGAAATCAAGGGAGAGTAAAAACTCTGCAGAAAGGAACAGTTCTTGAACTTATCAGACAGCCGACGTTGCAAAATCAACTATCTTAAAACTCAAAGGAAGACAAGTACTTTCAAGCAGACATGAAAAATGAACTCTTGTTTACTTGGGGTAGATGCTGGGTACCAGGCAAACAGTCAGCTAAAATTGTTAACAAATTGCATGAGAATATAGAACTTTTGGGAACAAGAGACAAAAGAGGAGTTTGAACCCATTGGGAAACTCTTTCTCATAGACTTTACTGTTCAAGTGATATTGGGAACAGAACAAGAGGTGAAAGAGGTCTTCCTTTGTGGTGGAGGCCTAGGGAGATGCACAGTTGCCACTTTAGGAAAGGAACAAAGCCCTGACCCAGATGCTTCTACCCTTTCTCTACTACAAAACAAAGCCTTAAGCTGCTTAGGAAAAAAAAGAGCAGCATTCAGGGCACAGGGGACGATCCAGTGCAGCTGGGGAAAAGGAATAGGGTAAAACAACAACAACAACAACAACAACAGCAGCAGCAACAACACACCCGCAACCCTATATCTATGCAGGACAGAAAAAGGATTGGGTCCAGATGATTAAAGATTCCTTACTGCTGAAGGAGGGACAGGATCACTGAGAACAGAAAATGTGAACACCTCCACTCCTCATCACCAAGCTAGCAAGCAACAAATAACTAATGTCAGCAGTAAACTGCTGGAGGAGAGAGATTCTGAGATGAAGCAGAAAGTAAAGACCTAAAACAAGGAAGATCACTTACATTATGCTCTTCAGTAGTGTAGTGAAAATTTCAGACAATCAGTAAGGCCAGAAAAAAAGGCTCACAGATTAAAAAGGGAGAAAGAGCACTATTCACATACGATAAAATTGTCTATATAGAAAGCCCTCCTCCCCCAAATCTACAAAAAAACCACTAGTACTAATAAGTAAATTTAGTTTAGTAAGATCACAGGATACAGGGCCACTATATGAAAACAAAACAAAATGAAACAAAAAACCACCCTCTATTCTAATGCTATATACTAACAACAAACAATTGGAAAGTGAAGTAGATTTTTTTTTTAAAAAGCACCATCTAGGGATCCCTGGGTGGCGCAGCGGTTTGGCGCCTGCCTTTGGCCCAGGGCGCGATCCTGGAGACCCTGGATCGAATCCCACATCAGGCTCCCGGTGCATGGAGCCTGCTTCTCCCTCCGCCTGTGTCTCTGCCTCTCTCTCTCTCTCTGTGACTATCATAAATAAATAAAAAAATTAAAAAAAAAAAAAAAAAAAAAAGCACCATCTATAACAGCAACAAAAACCATGAAATACTTTGGTGCCAGATTTGTATGCTGAAAACTACAAAATGAAAGAAATCAAAGATAACCTAAACAAATGGAAAGATATACTATGTTCATGGATTGGAGAACTCAAAGTTGATAAGATGTCAAATTTTTCCAAACTGATCTATAGATTAAACACAATCCCAATTAAAGTACCAGCACACTACTTTCATTGGAAATTGACAATCTGGCTCTAGAATTTATATAGAAAAGCAAGGAAACTAGAAAAGCCAAAACATTTTTAAAAAGAAGAGCAAAGTTGGAGGATTCAAACTACTTACTTTCAAAACCTACAACAATCATGACAAAGTAGTATTAGAGAAATTACAGACATATAGATCAATGTTCCAGTAGGAGAGTCCAGAAATAGATTTAATACATATGTATAATCATGGTTTTTGACAAAAGGTGAGAAGAAAATTCAGTGGAGAAAGGGAGCTTTACCAATAAATGGTGCTGGAAGAATTGGATAGCTATTATATTAGTGCCCTGTGATCGCTGTAACAAAGTTACAAAAACTAGCTGACTTAAAACAACCAAAATTTATTCCCTCTCACGTCTATAGATCAGAGGTCCAAAATCAAAGTGTTAGCAGGGCTGCATGCCCTCTGAAGGCGCTAGGGGAGAAACTATTCCTTGCCTTTTCCAGCTTCTCATGGCTGTAAGCATTAACTGGCTGTGGGCACATCACTCCAATCTCTGCTGCTGTGGTCACACTGTCTCCTCCATTTCTATGTATTTCAAAAATCCTTCTGCTTTTCTCTTATAAGGAAACATGAGATTGTACTTAGAGTACACCTGAATAATACAGGATAAATGTTCAAGATTCTTAATCATGCTTTTTTCTCATTAAGTAATGTGTATAGGTTCTATAGATTAGGGCATGGACATATCTTCTTGGAGGCCACAACTCAGCCAAATAGAACCACATACAAAAAAAAAAAAAAAACCACATTATGCCATATATAAAAATTAACTCAAAATGTATCATACACCTAAATGTAAAGTATAAAACTATAAAATTTCTAGAAGAAAACATGGAAGAAAATTTTTGTGATCTTGGCTTAGGCAAAGATTTTTTAGATCTATCACAAAGTGCACAATCCATAAAATTTTTAAAAATTGATAAAATTAGACCTCATCAAAATTAAGAACCTCTGCTCTTTAAAAGAGAAGGACAAAACAGCATGGACTTGGAAGAAAGATTTTCAAACCATATACATGAAAAAAAACTTGTATTTGGGATACAAAAAGAATTTTCAAAACCCAGCAATAAGAAAAAAAAAAAAACATTTAAAAATGGGAAAAAAATGTAGATGGACACCTTACCTTAGACAATACAAAGATGACAAACAGGCATGTGAAACGATGCTCAGCATTATCAGTCATTTGGGAAATACAATTAAAGCTGCAATAAAATCACTATGCACCTATCAGAATTGCTCAAATTTAATACAAAATCATACATCCATTTTGGAAAACACTTTGGCAGTTTCTCATTAAAGCTTAGCATAAAATTCAGCAACTCTACTCATAGGTGTTTATAAAAGCTAAATGAAGACTTATGTTCACAGCAAAACATGTATATGAATGCTTATAGTGGCTGTATTCATAATTGCAAAAAACTGGGAACAACCCAGATTTCCTTTAAGTGGTGAGTGGATAAACAAAAAGGGGTACATTCATTCAATGGAATGCTACCCACTAATAAAAAGGCATGAGCTACAATCATGCTACAATATAGATGAATCTCAAATGCAAATTGAAAAAGACCAAACTGAAAAACCTCCATATCGTATGATTCCATTCACATAACATTCTCGGAAAGGCACGATACGGGAACAAAAATCTGATCGGTGACTTTAAGAGAAAGGGTTTGATTGCAAAAGGAATGAAGGAATTCCTTAGCATGATGGAACTCTTCAATATCTTGGTTATGATGATGGTTACATGACTGCATGTACTTGTTAGAACTGTAAAATACAAAGAGTAAATTCTGATGGATGTAAATATGTAAATTATTATCTCAATAAACCACCACCACCAATAAACCAATAATAACAACAAAAGTTGTGCTAATTTATGTTCCAAGTGGCAGTGTATGTCAAAGCCAGTCTCTCTACCTGTTCCAGTAATGCATATTATTTGTCTTTGAAAAAATTTGCTAATTTGATAAAAATATTATCTTATTATTGCTTCTATTTTCACATTCTTGATTATGAAAGAATCCATATATTTATTGTCTTTCTGTGTTTATTTTGTGAATTTCCTGTTCACATCTGTTGTCTACTTTTCTATGGGCTTTTTCCTATTGATTACTGACTAGTGGGAGGTCTAGCTATATTCTGGATATTAATCTTCTGTCAATTGTAGATACTGAACATTATTTTCTTCCAGTCTGTCACCTGTATTTTAACTCTGTTTTATAAATTCTCACCAAATATCAGTAAGTTTTCAATTTATTCTTATACATTTTCCTGGCAATTATTTATAATCAATAACAATTTTTTTCTTTTTCTTCTCTGTCTTACTTCTGCATGTTTTATTCATTAGCCGGAATATGCAGTATCATAATACTGAAGACAGTGAGCATTCTTTTTTTTTTTAAGATTTATTTACTTATTTGAAAGAGAGAGCAAGTGCACTAATGTGTGTATGCCAGCAGGGGGAGGGGCTTAGGGAGAAGGAAAGGGAGAGAGAATCTTCAAGCAGACTTCCTGCTGAGCATGGAGCCCAACTTGGGGCCCAATGTGGGGCTTGATCCCAGGACCCTGAGATCATGACCTGAGTTGAAATCAAGAGTTGGATGGTTAACTGACTGAAGCACCCAGGCACACTGACAGTGAGCATTCTTATTTAATTTTCTTACTTTGGCGAGTTTTTCCCATTTTTATCTGCTGATTAAGATAGTCTGGTGTTTTCTGGATGAACTTTATTTGGTCAAAACAGATTATGCTGCTGAATTCAATCCCTAGTATTTTGTTTGAAATTTAAAAATCTATATCCTAATTCAGAATGATGTATAGTTTGCTTTTTTGTATTTCTGGAAATGTGTCTTCCAGAATTAGGCTAATTGGATAAAGTGAACGAAGAAAATATTCTATTTTTTCTTAAGTTCTGATAGAACGTGAACAGATTGTACAGGAACATATTAAATAGAATTATTTACTAAATATGTGTGTGTGTGGGGAAATCTTATCAAAAGACTGTTTAGTCCTCAGTCCTCTTTCACTTATATTAAATTAGTTTCTCTCTTTTAGTAAAATCTTTGTTCCTAATGACAGTAATATGTTTAGTTGCTTACCTATAATATACATAAGACTGGTTCAAAGTGTAACACCAATTATCAAACTATAACGAACCTAAGAGTAAAATTTAAACTTTCTTTTTTTTTTTTTTTGCAATTCTTTCGTGGAAAGAAAACATAGCTGTTTTCAAAAATAACTTGAAATTATTATGTTCTTCATGGTTACATTATGAATTTAACATATAATTAGGTTAATTTATTTCTGTTTTCATGCAATTATTGAGTCTGCTTTATTTCTTCCCTTTTTGATTTAATCAAAATTTTTAGATTTTGAAATAATCACAACTTAGAAAAATTGAAAGTGTGGTACAAAGAATTTTACATTTTTTCCCTAAACCCTTTGAGAGTTAATTGCCCATCTGATGCCCTATTATATGCACAATACAAACATTAAAGTCAGGAAATTAACACTGATATATCACTATCATCTTACCCTCAAATCCTATCCAAGGTTCACCAATTGTCTCAGTGTCTTTTAGAACCAAAGAATCCAGGTGAGAATTACAAGTTGCATTTAGTTGCATTTCTTTAGTCTTCTTAAATCCGGAACAGCTCCTTGGCTTTCCTTGACTTTCATGATTTTGAGACTTTTGAAGATTATAGATCAGCTGCTACCTTCTCCCCCCCGAGTGCAAGCCCTCCTTACACTACCCCTAAGCTCTGATTCCTCATGCCAGACCGTTTCTCCGAGTGGGCGCTCTTTTTGGCCTGTACTGGTTCTGACACCTGGAGCTGGACTGGCCCCATGCATGCAGGCCTGCCTCACTCTGCGCTATGATACTTTCAGCCAGGTCACTTCTCTGTGTGATGCCTTCCTCACCACCAGGCCACCCTTCAAACACAGATACCTTCCTCATTCATCCTGTTCAGGCTCTGACAGCCCACACCAGGCCATTCCTCTGCAGACTGCCTCCTCACCCTTGATTTTATTTTTTAAATATATAAGTGTTGAAGAACTACTGGAAAAGAAGTAGAATGATGGAAGCTTCAAGTTAACCAAATGTCTCAAATTTCAAAAAAGGGGAAGAAAGCGGGTTCTCATATAACTGTCACGGATATCCTTTGACATAGTAATTTTATTCCTGATACTGAATTTTATTCTGTTTATGCTGAATCACTTGACATGCTTTTTAGAAGGCCTTATATACCAACATGATCACAACAGATTTATTTATAAGAACTTAAAACTGGCAATATCCAGCAATGGGGAATGATAATGTAATTTATAATACAGCCATGACAATTTTAATTATGTTTGCAAAAATACAAAGAAATATTTTTTTAAAAAATTATTTATTTATTTTAGAGAGAAAGAGAAAGGACACATGAGTAGGTGGAGGGGTAGAGGGGGAGAGAGAATTTCCAGCAGGCTCCCCACTGAGCATGGAGTCCAAAGCTGGGTTCAATCTCACAAACTGAGACCATAACCTCAGCCAAAATCAAGAATTGGAAGCTTAGCCAGCCGAGCTACCCAGGCACCCCAGGGATAAATTTTTAAATAGTATATAAAAGTCAGCATATAAAATTAAATATATAGTATGAGCTAAATTATGCAAAAATACATATTAGTGAGGAAACTAGATACAACAAAATATTTAAGGTGATTACTCTGGGTGATTTGACAATGGGTATTTTTTTCCCTTCTGAATTGTACCTTTTATATTCTTCTACATTTATTTAACAAGCATGTATTGGTTTTAAAATGGGAAAAATAAACTTTAAGACATTAGCATCTATCTCCATAGCACTGTAAGGCATAGCAGCTACTCATATCTATGACCAAAGAATGAGACTCTTCTGGATAGGAAGGGCCAAACCTTATAAGCAAGTACAGAACATCAGAAGCCATGAGGAAGGATGTGATCTTCTGACTAACAGTAGTGGCAGCAGCAACAGCAGCTAATGTTTGTTGAGTACTAACCACATGTCAAGTATTGTCCGTGTATCTCTTTATCTGATCCTCAGTAGTTCCAAGGGATTCCATTATCTTCTTTTTATAGATGAGGACACTGAGGCACTGAAAGGTTAACTTACTCATGGTCAGACAGCTAGCACAGGGCAGAGCCATGACCTGGATATAAGCAGCTGATCTCACAGACTAGTACAGATTGGGCAGGTTGTAGAAGAATGAAGTCTACTAATCAGGGGGGTGAGAGGCACTGCAGCACAATGATCTCACTCTCTTCTCATCTGCTACGTGATTCCAGACATCAGGTAGAAAGCAGTAGCTGCCATAAGAAAGAGCCATGGTTATGGGTTCTTGGAGAAGGGAGAGATAACTTCTATCACACAGCAACATGGAGGATAAGTCAGCAGACAATGAGGCAGGCAGCAGGAAGACCAATTAAGAAAAGTTGTAGTGACGCAGGTAAGAGAAGAAGGTGGCTTGAACTAAGGTGTCTCTCTTCTATAGGCCAGCTTTGTGGATTAAAGGTTTCCACTCTGTGCTTCCCATGGACTCCCACTATTATGGCTTATTTTCCCATATCAGACCTGCCCTGGATAATCCCAATATTTGCAGGTCACGAGAAGTTGAGGATTAAAACCAGTATGCATTTCTGGTACTTGAGCCTTGCCATCCCTCCCTCTGAACTACTTTCTTTCCCTTTTACTCAAATTCCTATAAGGAAAGAACACACAGCAAACACAGAGGGGGATCAAGCAGAAGGACTTCTCAAGTTGATACAGTATGGATACCCAAGTGGACTTCTAGACTCAGTGGTACAGGATGAGGGCACTGACCACGTCTGCTACGTATGGTCCCTCAGCCACAGAAAAGAGCTGGTGCAATCAGAGCACTTGCTGTGCACCAAGTACCTGCCAGCAGAGGAGGGAAAGTACCCCCCAAGAGGGGAGCTTTGGGTCTTGCAGCCAAGGCACAGTCTTCTACCACAGGGACATTCCTTGTTCAGGGTAGGAGACAGGGAGCTTGCCTTTAAGGGGCCAGAAGAAGAATCTGGCAGGTATGGGAAAAAGATGTGAGACAGTCACAGTGTGGACATGGATGCCTGAATGGCATATCAGAGTTGGCTTCAAGGGACAGATGTCTGGCAGAAATTTCCAGGAGTAGAAGGGAGGATGAGCATCTTGAAGGCTTTTTTATTATGATTTGCTTTCTTTGTGCCTCAATTGCCCTGAACAGGACTGAGCATACAATGGGCATTCAGTAAGCAGTCAATGATATAACTTTAATGACCTCAAAACAACCGTAGGAAACAGGGTTTATTTCTTTTTTTTTTTTTTTTTAATTTTTTATGATAGTCACAGAGAGAGAGAGAGAGAGAGAGAGAGAGAGGCAGAGACACAGGCAGAGGGAGAAGCAGGCTTCCTGCACCGGGAGCCTGATGTGGGATTCGATCCCGGGTCTCCAGGATCGCGCCCTGGGCCAAAGGCAGGCGCCAAACCGCTGCGCCACCCAGGGATCCCGGAAACAGGGTTTATTAATAAGCCCATGCCTCCATAGAGAAGGCATGGTATTAGGAGCAATGAAGGAGTAAAATTTTGCCAGTTTATAAGTCAATGTGTCAGAGGAAAAAAATCAGCTGCCTTCTATCAACCAAGAGCATGCTTCATAAATGTGTTATTTGTGGGTGTGGACAGCAAGGTGTGAAGTGGCTACCTACCGTTCAGCACATTAGCACAGTGAATTTTTCAAGCATGATTTTTTTTATTCTGTCTCAATTTCTTTCTATCTTTTTTTAAAAAAGATTTATTTATTTATTTGACAGAGAGAGGGAGAGAGCACAAGCAGGGGGAGTGGCAGAGAAAGGGAGAGGGAGAAACAGACACCCAGAGGAGCAGGAACCCCAATGTGGGGCTTGGTCCCAGGACCCTGGGATCATGACCTGAGCTGAAGGCAAACACTTAACCAAGTGAGACACTCAGGTGCCCCCTTGATCCTGCCTAATTTCTAGGGACTAAAGCTAGAATAAGGAGGCCACCAGCAAAGGTCTCAGAACATTGCATGTGTGTATAAGTGTGTGCACATGGATATATCTACATGTATGTATTCATATATGTGTTCATACCTAAAACAACTACTATTTATGTTAACTAACCAAATTAACATGATTAGTAATGATTTATTTGTCCACTGTCCTGCAACACTGTTCTTCACCTTGCTGAGTTTTTATTTATTCTTAGGACCTTTGCTTTTGCATTTATCCCTTAATACTTATTCCAGTTTTTATATTTCCTTAAACTTTCCACTTAAAAAAAATGGAATGAAGAAAAACTCTAGAGAGAATGACAAAAAGAACCAATTTTAGCAACTTGAATGTACCTGCAGTTGCTTGTATCTGGGGGGCTTGCTTTCTGTAGGCAATAAGAGACCCTGACCTTCATCAGTAATGCTATAGCTAAGGTCAGAGAGAGAAGGATTCAAGGAATACCAGCTGCAATCATCAAGTGGTCCACCAGTGTGTGGATCCTGACAACCAACTTACTGGCCTCATTTTCTAAAGCACTGGTGTAGCATCAGCAGGAGGGAGCAGGTGGTGTGGAGGGAAAGAGTGCAGGACTATGTGACCTTGAAAGGTCATTATCAGAGTTGAGACAGACCAATGATTTGGAGCGGGGAATCCAGCTATCGGAAGCATTGTCTGCCCTCATATTTTTAGCTCTCCCATCCCTGCCGCCATAGTGCTGGAGTTCAGACAATGCTTCTCATGCCAAGATCAGCAGTTTGTAGCATCGTTATACACAATTTTACCTCTTTCATTTTTCTCCTCCTAGCATTACTCATTCTTTTAATTGTTAGTTTACTACTCTTGTGTTCCTTCTCTTCCCTACTCTAATCTAAGCTGAGTCAAATGATGGAGAGGACTTAGTTTTGTGAGAGGGTCAGCCACAGGTTGTCTCTCTTCATGTTTTCTGCTCAGGCCCCAAACCGATAGCACTCCCTAAATATTAAATAATGAGGTTGCTGATTCCTTCTGTCTCAGTCCACTCCCTAGTTATAACTGGTATTATCACACTTCCAGTGTGCCTCATTGTATTTTCGTAATCATTCTTTGGGATTGGTAGGCAAAGATCACTAATACCTCACATATAGGTGAAGAAACTAAGGCTCAGAGAGGTGAAGGGATTTATATTGGTGGAGCCATGGCTGAATACTGATTCACATACTGTGAAGGTACTGGGGACCTGACTCATGCCACAGCCTCAGGTAAGCCACTTACCCCATTTGTGTGTAATTTCTAGTATGGGGATGAAAGTACCAACTTGCTTCCCAGGGAAGCTGCAGAGATTAATTAGCCAATTAAACAATTGTCAAAGGATTTGGAGATTCCAAATGTTACATAAATGTTTTAATAAGCTTTTAATGTTAAGGCTACATTAGGGACCCATGGGTGGAAATGAAGTGAATTTATCTATGAGTGCTTCTATTTTACAGGGTCTGCAAAGTGCATAAAGTAGATTGAGCTGGTTTAGGGAATATGGTTGGCTCTTTCTAAATGGCTCCTAGGTGTTGGCCCTGCTACTTGCAAGTCCTATTTCTGCTTCCCCTCCTCTAGTTGAACCCAAGCAGATGGTCGCTGTCTATCTGGCCAACATAACAAGAAAACACCAGAGAAGGGCTGGCTCCCCATGCCTCCTGGGGCAGCTGAGATAATCACAAGCAGACTCCCCACAGTCCTTCCAGATGGGCACTTTGACCTCCAAGAAAATATCCCAAATAATTTCCAGGGCATTTGAAGCATGTATGGTGTGGTAATGGCCATTAAGAAATGACCCAGTCATGTCTAGGGTCTTCATGCTATGGTTTCTCTCTCTTCACTGAAATTTGTTTAACTTGGATCATAACAAGTTTGTAATATTGCATAGGGAAACTAGTGACAAGTTAACATCATACCAAAGAAAATATCTGAAGACAATTTACTTTACAAGAAACCCCTAAGGCCCAATGAAGATCTAGGTTGTGTGATGACATGCTATCCCATGCTCATCTGAAAGACAATGGCCTGCTCCCAGTTGCTTAGTTTCATAAGTCTACTGAAGCTAGCCTCCCTTCCCTTTCTGTGTCTTACTTTTCCCAATCTGTAGAACAAAGACAATGGCTTCTGTCTGAATGTTGCCTCAGCTCAAAGTCACTTTAAGCCAGAACAGATATTCAGCTGGTATATCCAGTCTCTTCATCTGAAAAGGAAGGATGAAAAAATCTACCCACAAATTTCAAATGATAAGTCATGGCCCTCCATCACTTGGAGAGCCACTCTTTTTCTCAGATGTCTGCATGAATAACTATGTCATTTCCTTGGAGGCACTGTTCAAATCTCACCTCTGTGAGGCCTGCCCGGTCTCATTTAATACTGCATTTGGTGTGGGGACACCTCTCGCCTCCCTTCCCTGTTATCTTTGTTTTACTTTATTCTTTCCACAGTACTTCCTACCTACTTACGACTGACTATATAGCTTAGGAATTATTCTTATTACTTATCTATTTCCTCAATCCTCCATCCTGAATTATAAGCTCCATGAGGTCAGGAATTTTGGCCTATTTTGTTCAAAGATGCATCTCTAGTGCTTGGCACATAGCAGAGGCTCAGCAAATATTTATTAAATGAATGAAAGACCCTCTAAGAATAATTTACTTTTAAATTATTGAGAGTAAGAGGTTAACTTTTTTTGAATACTCACTATACACAACTCAGGGCCCAGAAGATATTTAAAAACACCTTCTAGTTGACTGGCATATGTATCTGAAAACCACAAATACTTTGTCACTGCCTTCTTCTACCTGTTTTCTCTTTGGTTTTGGGAAACCCTATTGATTAACCAGCCAAGTAGGAGGGCCACGCAAGGGAGGTGAAGCTGGGTAAAGTCAAGGGATATGAAAGCAAGACTGAGCAAAGATCCAGAACACTCACAGCAGTAAGTCAGTAAGACTTCACAGAATTTGAGAGAGTCACTAACAGAACAGCCAGAGAAGATGGGGACTTGAAAAAACATTTATAACATCTGTCCTTCTGTTGTTTGTACCCCACTCCCTGGCTTGTTCTAGGCACTGCAATAGTTATCCTGTAAGATATAGGGAATACTATGATTGCACTGAAAAAACAGAATCTCTAAAAAAAAAGAGGCAACTGACACACTGGATGGAGCAGGGAAATGGTGTGCATGAGGAAAGTTCACAAGGCCACCTGTGTGTCCAGAATTCATCACAGAAAACTTCCTACAGGAAAGGTAGACCTGAGAGTATGAAAGGAAATATTTTTGCATAGACATAAGAACAAGTATGCAATAATTATATTTTTTATAGGCAGAGTGGAAGGCATTGGACAATTCATTTAAGAAACTTCTTAATCATTTTTTGTAACAAGAAATATGATTTTGTTTCACCATAATTCAACTTTTATTATTTCCAGAATCACTTTTTAAAATTATTTTTATTTTTTAAAGATATTTATTTATTTGAGAGAGAGAGAGAGAGAGAGAGAGAGAGAGAAAACAAGTGGAGGGAGGGGCAGAGGGAGAAAGAGAAGCAGACTCCCCACTGAGCATGGAGCCCTATGAAGAGCTCGATCCTAGGACCCTAGGATCATGACCTGAGCTGAAGGTAGATGCTTAACAAACTGAACCACCCAGGCATCCCCCCAGAATCATTTTTTAGAAGAAAACTTTATTGTATATTTGAATATCAATGAACCTAGTTATGGAATCTCAAAAACAAACAAATGAACAAACAGCCCTGGGCTAGAAGCTACTAAGCTGATTATCAGCTGGAGAGAGTATATAGCCTTTCTTCTTGTGATTAGGTGCTTTGTAATTGGGTCCTTATGGGGGCAATGGTATCTTTGTTAGAAAATATCTAATACTCATCCTGGCCTGTACTAAAACAGGTCATGCAGCTAGCTGGGCTACATGAGTAATTCTCCTGGAAAATACTGTTACTGCACCATGAGCTGTGTATATCGCTTAATATATCCCCCTACACGTCAAATAACTCATCACAGGCTATGCTGAGCTCTAACTGGGCAGAGGAAATTTTCATGCTAGGGGTCCCCTCATATATTTATTATTCCTCGGCAACTGAACCAGCCAGGGGAGGCTGATGGCTAAGACACCAAGAGAAGGAGAGGAGGCACTTGCTTTCATATGAGGGCTTGCGATATGCTCAGTCTTTGGAGACTAAAGTTTTATATGTGAGTCACCAGCACTGAAAATGTGTGGCAGTGACAGCATCTGTGTTCAGTATGTCTGAGGTCCATTGGCTCTGTTGTGAGCCTCCTCCCAATCCAACCCAAAGAATCCTGCTGTCTTTTCCTTGGTTACCAGGCCCCACTTTATTTGGCAAGAAGGTAGAAGGATCCCTAAATGCAGATAAAGTTATAAGGGTTAACTGATTTCAACAGCTCATAGCCATTGAGAGACCATTATTCAGAAAATGTAGTGGGGAACACACACACACACACACACACACACACACACTCCTTCAACTTGTTTTAAATCATTGGACCAAACACATTCAGACTTTGGGAAAGTGAGTAAGGCACCAAGTTATGAGTGCAGTTTATAAAAGATAAAGATCTGAGTCATCCCTTTGTGGTTACAGATTATGAGGCCACTTTAGGCTCTCCCTAGACAGTATTCCCCGTGAATATTAGGCTGCAAACAGACCGAGCAGAAGGGAAGCACCTCTGATTACGACCCCTGTTAAGATTTGGTCCTAAGTATCCTTGTATACTTTACAATTTAATGTTTTGCCTTTGTAATCTTTACCCCTTGTGTATATATCATCTAATGAAAAGGCCTTTTTTGAATTAACGTGGTATTTAGAAAAAGAACATGTGTTTCTGTCTTATTATTAAATATATTTTATAAAGAGAGAAAATGTTTTCAGACCCTAGTAGATGCCTGTCCTTTGTTTTTTGTTTGTTTGTTTGTTTGTTTTTTGTTTTGTTTTTGTTTTTTGTTTTTTTTTAAAGCAAGACTCCTGTAACACTTCAGGAAAATCAAATCCTTAACATAAACACTAAGATGGTGTGGGCCATGATAGGTTTTTGGGCAGAGAGTGACTGTGGAGCTTAGGAATTCAGATTTGCTTCATCTGACCACCTTGGGGGTAAACATACTGCTCTGCCTTTTCCCAGCTAGTTGGTGAGCTTGGCATCTATTAAGCAGAACATTCTGGGATACAGACCATTCCAATTACCACAATGGTCTTGTGTTTCAAGACTGCTTGTTTATAAACACAGTCACTTTCTAGTTTAATTTCTTTCCTTTTTCAGTTTGTTGAAGCTCCAAAACCTTTTCAGAGTACAAAAGCTTAAATAAGGATTTTTTAGATTAATGTCTGGCAATATGCATTAAAATAATAAAAGACACCTGAAATGTGTGCTGCATAAACATTTAGTTTACATTCACTAGTAATCAAATAAAAGGACATTAACACAATGAGAAGTTGCCATTTTGTACCTAATAATTAGCAAATGTATTAAAAATATTACTCTTGATGTTTGCAAGGTTTTGGTAAAATCAGCATACTCATGCACGGAAAGTAGCACTATAATACAGCAAATTGTATAGGAAGATATATTACCTTATGTTTTGTGAACTGTGAAACAATTTCTACCTTCTGGCACAATGATTCCACCCCTAGAAATTTACCTGCAGGGAATAATTTACTAAAGTAAAAATGTTTATGAAGATGTATATTACAGAATTCTCAGAGGAAAAAAAAACTATATAAAATTAAAAACAAGCTGAATGAATGGCTCTCAACTAGAGAGCAAATACCCTATTATGGGGGATGACAGTATCTCAGAATCTTCCTAGGGGAAAAAGAGGAAAGAAACAAATATATGTGTAGTTTTAAAAGCAAACTGGGAATTACCATTGCTTTTATATTATTTTAATAAAGTTGCTTTATTTGATAATTTTAAATAATATTAAACAGGATATGATGTTTTTATGTTCAGTAAAAAAGGTATGAGTAAAGAAAAGTTTGATAATTTCAAGAGCAAGTCTAACAGGCAGAAAATTAGGAAAAGCAACTTAATGATAATTAATATTTATTGAGTACTATATGTGTTGGCTATTGAGCCACGTTCCTGTATTATTCTTTCTTTACTATTCATATCCTAGGTGGTGGAGTAGTTGCAATCTGTGAAAAATCATTATCAGAACCAGGTAGTAAAGGAAAAATTCATTGGTTGTCTCAGAGGGCAGGGAGGTGTCTGAACCTTGAGGCTGCGTGGGGACTGGAGACAAAGACTCTGACTTATCTATGAAGTGGGGTTAGAATTGGAAGTTGCTGTGTAAAGATAAGATTCTTCATGGACTGAACTTCAGTGAAAGCACAAACCAGAAAGCATATCTATCCTCTGGAGTGCGAGTAATAAAGAAATCTATTTACCACAACAAATGAAATACACTGTTCTGAATTTTCCTCTCCCAGGCACCCATTTCACAATATATTGGGCATCAGTTCATATCAGGCTATAAAATTTCTTCATTGCTATCCTTTAAACAATTATAAACAATAATGCCCTGAATAACTTCATTATGTATGTACAAGCATATAAATCTGTAGGACCTCAAGTCCTTGGAGGGGAACTGCTGGATGAAAAGATATGTACCTTATATTCCCTTCCTTAGCAGGTGTACCAATTATACTACCACAGCAATGCATGTGACAATTTCTTCATATCCTAGGAAACACAGTATGTTGGTAACTTCTAAAAGAATAGAAATAGAATGTAAAACCGCCAGACCAAGGGGAAAAAGGGAGAAAGGAGATTTTAAAAATCAATCAAATAGAAGGAAGGCAGATAGACTAGAGACATGATGACCACATGCAAAGTGGTACCCTGGACGGGATCCTGAAATAGAAAAAGACACTGGTAGAAAAACTGGTGAAATTTGACTAAAGTCTATGGTGTGGTTAACCAATGTTAATTTCTTATTATGACAAATGTACCACATAATATAAAAAATATTAACATTCAGGGCAACTGGGTAAGGGCATACAGAAATTCTCTGTATTATCTTTGCAACTTTTCTATAAATTTAAAATTACTCCCCTCCAAATTTTATTTATTTTTTCTAAGATTTTATATATTCATGACACACACACACACACACACACACACAGAAACAGAGGCAGAGACATAGGCAGAGGAAGAAGCAGGCTCCTTGCGGGGAGCCCGATGCAGGACTTGATCCCAGGACCTCGGGATCACTCCCTGAGCTGAAGGCGTTGAACTGCTGAGCCACCCAAATGTCCCTTTATTTTAAAAAACAACACGGAAAAGAGGAAGGCTAGAGGAAGGCTGTCCCAGCAAGGAGGAAGATAGTATAAGCAGAGACATGGAAGGGAAATGTAGTACCATCCATGCATGGAAATACATGGTTTGGGGTTGCTCAAGAGTAAAGTTTATCTTTGAATGTGTAAGTTGTTTATTATTTCTTTTCTCCAACATCTTTAAAATCTTGATCTAGGTGTATGTGGGTTGTCATGTTTTAAGGAAAAGTGTGAATTTAGGTTTTGTATTCACTTTGGTTAGCTCATACCATTTCCAAAGCATTGGCATTCTGCTAGTAACTAGGGAGGAACTAACTTCATTCATGAAGTCGCATCAGTGAATTGGTGTTCAAGTTACATAAACAGCCAAGTGGTGGTGGATATATTAAATTTGACTTCTCTATCAACTACATAATGGCAAAAGCAAAATAAATGTTTTAGGGACAGTATGTTTTCTGCCCCCTTAATCAGAAGCAAATTGTCAGGTAAATAGGAAGCAGGGGAATTGACAACCACCGTATAAAACAACTATATATGTATATAACAAATATATATATATTTGTGTATGTGTATATATATGTGTATGTGTGTGTATATATATGTGTATATACACATATATAAACACACACATATATAAAATCCTTGGTATATGTGTCAAAGACTGATAGTAATTTAAGGTATTAAGTAATTTTAGAAAATACTTGCTTGCATCCTGTATTTCATACATGTAATGCTAATACTTTATTTTATTTTTATTATTTTTAAACATTTTATTTATTCATTCATGAGAGACAGAGAGAGAGAGGCAGAGACACAGGCGGAGGAAGAAACAGGCTCCTCATAGGGAGCCCAATGTGGGACCTGATCCCTGGACCCAGGATCACGACCCGAGCCAAAGGCAGAGGCCCAACCGCCAAGCCACCAGGCGTCCCCATGTAATGCTAATATTTTAAAGCCATAAAAAAAATAAAAGGCAGGAAAAGTTAAAAACAAAGAAAAGGGATGATAAATAGCACAAATAAGATGTTAGAAATAAAAATATGAGAACAATGGTCTAAACTAATAAGTTAAAATATTGAGGTTCTCATATTTTATTAATAAGCAAACCCAACTACATGAGAGACAAGTTATAAATCAAAAATATAACTTTGAGGACACAGAAAGTTCAAAGTGAAGCAATGGAAAAAGACAGACTGAGCAAATATGAAAAGAAAAGGAAAAAAGAAAGAAAATACGTGCAGTATAGACTCTAGGACCAAACCAAACCAAAGAGAAACCAAACAGTACTAGGAATAAATTGTCACTATGTACTGGTAAAAGGAGAATTCACCAAGACAAAACTTTTAAAGTTTTATATACCCAATAGCATAGTCTCAAGATACAAAACTATAAAAGCAAAAACTTGTCACTGTTATAAGAATAAATTGATATGCCACAAGAGTAGAGGGAGACTTTTATCACTTTTATTTTGATGATTAATAAAGCAGATTAAAAATATTTAAAAAGTGCAGAATATTTGAATAGCACCATTATTTTTTTTAATAATAAATTTATTTTTTTATTGGTGTTCAATTTGCCAACATACAGAATAACACCCAGTGCTCATTCCGTCAAGTGCCCCCCTCAGTGCCCGCAACCCAGTCACCCCCACCTCCCGCCCTCGTCCCCTTCCACCACCCCTAGTTTGTTTCCCAGAGTTAGGAGTCTCTCTCATGTTCTGTCTCCCTTTCTGATATCTCCCACCCATTTCTTCTCCCTTCCCCTCTATTCCCTTTCACTATTATTTATATTCCCCAAATGAATGAGACCATATAATGTTTGTCCTTCTCCAATTGACTTATTTCACTCAGCATAATACCCTCCAGTTCCATCCACATCGAAGCAAATGGTGGGTATTTGTCGTTTCTAATGGCTGAGTAATATTCCATTGTATACATAAACCACATCTTCTTTATCCATTCATCTTTCAAGGGACACCGAGGCTCCTTCCACAGTTTGGCTATTGTAGACATTGCTGCTAGAAACATCGGGGTGCAGGTGTCCCGGCGTTTCATTGCATCTGTATCTTTGGGGTAAATCCCCAACAGTGCAATTGCTGGGTCGTAGGGCAGATCTATTTTTAACCCTTTGAAGAACCTCCACACAGTTTTCCAGAGTGGCTGCACCATTTCACATTCCCACCAACAGTGTAAGAGGGTTCCCTTTTCTCCGCATCCTCTCCGACATTTGTGGTTTCCTGCCTTGTTAATTTTCCCCATTCTCACTGGTGTGAGGTGGTATCTCATTGTGGTTTTGATTTGTATTTCCCTGATGGCAAGTGATGCAGAGCATTTTCTCATGTGCATGTTGGCCATGTCTATGTCTTCTTCTGTAGATTTCTGTTCATGTCTTTTGCCCATTTCATGATTGGATTGTTTGTTTCTTTGGTGTTGAGTTTAAGAAGTTCTTTATAGATCTTGGAAACTAGCCCTTTATCTGATACATCATTTGCAAATATCTTCTCCCATTCTGTAGGTTGTCTTTTAGTTTTGTTGACTGTATCCTTTGCTGTGCAAAAGCTTCTTATCTTGATGAAATCCCAATAGTTCATTTTTGCTTTTGTTTCTTTTGCCTTCGTGGATGTGTCTTGCAAGAAGTTACTGTGGCCGAGTTCAAAAAGGGTGTTGCCTGTGTTCTCCTCTAGGATTTTGATGGAATCTTGTCTCACATTTAGATCTTTCACCCATTTTGAGTTTATCTTTGTGTATGGTGAAAGAGAGTGGTCTAGTTTCATTCTTCTGCATGTGGATGTCCAATTTTCCCAGCACCATTTATTGAAGAGACTGTCTTTCTCCCAGTGGATAGTCTTCCCTCCTTTATCGAATATTAGTTGACCATAAAGTTGAGGATCCACTTCTGGATTCTCTATTCTGTTCCATTGATCTATGTGTCTGTTTTTGTGCCAGTACCACACTGTCTTGAGACCACAGCTGTGTAGTACAACCTGAAATCTGGCATTGTGATGCCCCCAGCTATGGTTATCTTTTTTAAAATTCCCCTGGCTATTCGGGGTCTTTTCTGATTCCACACAAATCTTAAAATAATTTGTTCTCTCTGAAGAAAGTCCATGGTATTTTGATAGGGATTGCATTAAACGTGTAAATTGCCCTGGGTAACATTGACATTTTCACAATATTAATTCTGCCAATCCATGAGCATGGAATACTTTTCTATCTCTTTGTGTCTTCCTCAATTTCTTTCAGAAGTGTTCTATAGTTTTTAGGGTATAGATCCTTTACCTCTTTAGTTAGGTATATTCCTAGGTACCTTATGCTTTTGGGTGCAATTGTAAATGGAATTGACTCCTTAATTTCTCTTTCTTCAGTCTCATTGTTAGTGTATGGAAATGCCACTGACTTCTGGGCATTGATTTTATATCCTGCCACACTGCCAAATTGCTGTATGAGTTCTAGCAATCTTGGGGTGGAGTCTTTTGGGTTTTCAATTAGAGTATCATGTCATCGGCGAAGAGGGAGAGTTTGACTTCTTTGCCAATTCGAATGCCTTTGATGTCTTTTTGTTGTCTGATTGCTGAGGCAAGGACTTCCAGTACTATGTTGAATAGCAGTGGTGAGAGTGGACATCCCTGTCTTGTTCCTGATCTTAGGGGAAAGGCTCCCAGTGCTTCCCCATTGAGAATTATATTTGCTGTGGGCTTTTCATAGATGAAATAGCACCATTATTAAGTTTGATTTGCCGGATATGTAATATTGCTTTCATTTACTAGGAAATACACATTTTTTCAAGCACCTGAAGGGTGTGACAAAAATTTATCAAAAAGATGCTACAGAGTGGAGTACCTGACTGGCTCAGTCAGTAGAGCATGCAACTCTTGATCTCAGGGTTGCGAGTATGAGTCCCACTTTGGGTGTGAAGATTACTTCAAAATAAAATCTTTAAAACAAAAAATATGCTATTAAGCAAACCTCAAAGGGACCATATTCTTTGAATCAGTGCAATAAAGTTACAAATATACTCATCTGTGTGTTGTCATTCTTTTCCTTTTTAACAGGACAGTCTATCACCAGGAACCTTATAATTTTACTCAACATACGAAAAAAAATTGGTGGAGCAAAAAAGCTAACAGAGTGATACCTTCATTCAGCTTTATATAATTAATATTGTTCACTTGTGTTATTCATCAAGCCAAAAACATTGCTGGTGGAGGAACAGTATTCATAAGGGCAAAAATATATTGAAAGAGCAAGGCCTTATGGAGGAAAGTATGACTGAAGCACTGGATGAGAGGGAAAAGCACAAAAGAAGCTATTTAATGAGGAAAACCTGAGCGCTTTTCCACTAAGGTCAGGAACAAGACAATGTCCACTCTCACTACTTTTATTCAGCCTAGTCCTAGAAGTCCTGCCATAGTGATTAGACAACAAAAAGAAATAAAAGACGTCCAAATTGGTAAGGAAGAAGTAAGACTCTTACTGTTTGCAGATGACATTGGTACTATATATATAAAACCCAAATACTCCACCAAAAAACTACTAGAACTGAGAAATTAATTCAGTAAAGTCACAGGATACAAAATCATTGTACAGAAGTCTGTTGCATTCTTATATGGTAATTATGAAGCAGGATAAAGATAAATTAAGAAAACAATCCCATTTACAAATGCACCAAAAATAATAAAATATCTAGGAATAAACTTAACCAAAGAGGTAAAAGACATGTACTATGAAAACTATAAAATATTTATGAAAGAAATTGAAGATGATGTAAACAAACGAAAGATGGTCCATGCTCATGGATTAGAAGAACAAATATTATTAAAATGTCTGTACTCCCCAAAGTCATCTACACATTTAGTGCAATCCCTATCAAAACACCAACAGTATTTTTCACAGAACTAGAACAAACAATCCTAAGATGTGTAGAAACCACAAAAGACCCTGAATAGTCAAAGCTATCTTGAAAAAGAAAAACAACGCTGGGGTATCACAATTCCAGTATTCAAGTTACATTATGAAGCTGCAGTAATCAAAACAGTATGGTGCTGGAATAAAAACAGACTGGCAGATTAATGGGACAGAATAGGAAACCCAGAAATAAACCCACAATGTATGGTCAATTAATCTTTCACAAAGGAGAAAAGAATATTCAATGGGAAAAAAAGACATTTCTCTCAACAAATGGGGTTGGGAAAACTGGAACACTTGCTTACACCATACACAAAAATAAACTCAAAATGGATTAAAGACCTAAATGCAGGACTTCTGGGTGGCTCAGTGGTTGAGAGTCTGCCTTTGGCTCAGGGCATGATCCTGGAGTCCCGGATTGAGTCCCACATGGAGCCTGCTTCTCCCTCTGTCTGTATCTCTGCCCCTCTCTCTGTGTCTCTCATGAATTAAATAAATAAAATCTTAAAAAAAAAAAAGATCTAAATGTGAGACCTGAAACTGTAAAAATCCTAGAAGAGAGCACTGGCAGTAATTTTTCTGATATTGGCCATAGCAACATTTTTCTAGATATGGCTCTCAAGGCAAGGGAAACAAAAGCAAAAAATAAAGTCTTGGGACTACACCAAAATAAAAAGCTTTTGCACAGCAAAGGAAACAATGAACAAAACTAAAAGATAACCTACTGAATGTGAAATGATATATTTGCTAAAGGGTTAATTTGCAAAATATATAAAGAACTGATACAACTTAACACTCAAAAAACAAATAATCCAGTTGAAAATGGGCAGAAGATGTGAACAGACATTTCTCCAAAGAGGACATACAAATGGCCAACAGACACAGGAAAAGATGCTCAACATCACTCATCATTAGGGAAATGCAAATCAAAATCACAATGAGATATCACTTCACACCTGTCAGAATGGCTAAAATAAAAATACAAGGGAATATCACTCAGCCATCAAAAAAATGACATCTTACCATTTGCAATGATGTGGATGAACTAGAGGATATTATGCTAAGCAAAATAAATCAATCAGAGAAAGACAATTATATGATTTTGCTCATATGTGGAATTTAAGAAACAAAACAGAGAATCATAGGGGAAGGGAAAGAAAAATAAAATAAGATGAAATTAGAGAGGGAGACAAACCATAAGAGATTCTTAACCATAGGAAACAAACTGAGGGTTGTTGGCGGGTGGGTGGGGATTGAGTAATTGGGACATGGCATTAAGGAGGGCACATGACGTAATGAGCACTGAGTGTTACATGCAACTGATGAATCACTAAACTCTACCTCTGAAACTAATAATATGCTGTATGTTAATTAATTGAATTAAAATAAAGTAAAATTAAAAAAAATTTAAGTTGAACAAGCAAAAAGAAACCCCATACCACACAACAAACAAGTGTTGGTGAGGATGCGGAAAAAAAGTAACCTTCATGCGCTGTTGGTGGAAATGCAGACTGCTGTAGCCACTGAGGAAAACAGTATGGAGATTCCTCATAAAATTAAAAATAAAACAACCCTAAGATCCAGTAATTGCAGTATTGGGCATTTATCCCCCCAAATATAAAAACACTAATTCAAAGGGATACATGCACCCTTATGTTTATTGTAGCATTATTTATAATAGCCAAATTATGGAAGCAGTCCAAGTGTCCATCTATAGATGAATGGATAAAGAAGATGAGGTAGGTAGGTAGGTAGATAGATAGATAGATAGATAGATAGATAGATAGATAATGGAATATTATTTGGCTATAAAAAGAATGAAATCTTGCCATTTGCAACAACATGAATAGAGCTGGACAGTACAATGCTAAGTGAAATAAGTCAGTCAGAGAAAGACAAATGCCATATGATTTCACTCATATGTGGGATTTAAGAAACAAATGAGCAAAGGAAAAAAGAGAGAGAGACAAACCAAGAAATAGACTTTAAACTATAGGAAATAAACTGTTGGTTACCAGAGGGGAGATGGGTTGGGGGATGGAGAAACAGGTGATGGGGATTAAGAAATGCACTTGTGGTGAGCACTGGGTGATGTATGGAATTGCTGAATCACTATACGGCACACCTAAAACTCATGTGACAGTGTATGTTAACTATACATACATTTAAATATACATACATAAGTTTAAAATAAAAAACTTAAAGAAAAAAAAAGAATCTGTTATGGTAGACTGGAATCAGCAAGTCTACATTCCATCCAGGAGAAGAACATTTGAACTTTATCATTTAGGCAACGGGAAGTGATCAAAGCTGTCTAAGTGTGAGGCTGATAAATCCGATCATTCTACTCCACCATGGAGGATGGACTCCACTGAAGAAACAATGCATGAAGTGATCAGTTAAAGGAGTTCAACTGAGGTGGAAACATGGAGCTACAGAGTGACGAACTGGTTTGAGATTTTGTAAGGGTACAGAGTTGACATCACTTAATAAATTACCTGAAATCCAGGGGAATGAGCAAGTGGGAGGAAAAGAGGAATCAAGGACCAACTGAAGATTTCTTAAAGTATTTGATTGGGTAGTGACGCTGTTAATGGGGAGAAGGAATGGAGAAGAAAGAAAAGCAAGTACAAGTGGAAGGAAATACAGCATTGGATTCAGAACATGCTGGTGGGACAGTGATGTTAATTTAGAGGAAGCAGTAGGAAGCCAAAGGGAAGCAGGTGGAGATTAGTGGCTAAAAAGAATAGAATTACCAGAAAATTGGCAACCAGAACCCATATGCCATTTGCTATAAAGCCACAATCTTTATGACAACAGGATGAGTTTGGTCTGATAATTTATGGTCTACAACAATAAATGAGACATCTATTTCCAGACATAATTGTCAGCGGGAGACTAGGCAAGGAGTTTCCCAACTGATGCTGCAGAAGGAAGGATGCCACAAAAGGAAGGGAGAGATAATCCACAAATTGAAATATCTGTTCCATTTTCATTCTTCTACAGTTACAACTGCATAAAAATGTGTATTATGGAGTCACTTGATAGCAAAAATGGGAAATCATCTATATTCCCAACAAAGAGTCAATTGCTAAATTATGGCACATTAACTCAAAATATTTCTTTTAGAAAAGCTGCCCATGTTCAGATGCCACATGCCACCTAATAACATTCTTTGAAATGGTAAAGCTTTGGTTATGTTTGTGGTACTGGATGTAATTACATCAAGGTAGGGATTCTCTCTGAGAGGCATTCCCTCTCAGAGCATCTTACAAAGGCAGGATCAACTTACTGTACAATGTAACCTAGACAGAAACCAAAAACAAAATATCAGAAGCAGGAAAGGAAGGGATTAGTGCAGAGGGAAAAGGAGTAGAGCAGCACTATTTCCCAAAGTTTGTCCACAGATTCTCTGCAGGGGGTAGGGGGAGAGTTCTGCAGGCAGTAAGTTGGTACTATGGTAAGCACCATAGTATAGGTTCTGAGAAGTTCTGGTGTAAAGAAACCCACTGGAATTCATTGAACTCAGCATGCCTCAAATTTATATATTATGGAATTCTTTCCCTGCTAGACACTTATTAGCATGGTATGGGACTATGGTTCTGCTGAACATCAAGAAATACGAGCTAAATTTTAAAAATTTATTTGTGAACTGAGTAGCTTTGGAAGGGGAAGAACTAGTAGAAAGACAAAAAGATTGAATTTGGGAGGTCTGACTTCTGAGTGAGGTCTTTAAGTAATTGAAGGCACAACATTTTATCTTTTTGTATTACAACTCCTTTTTGTGTCAAATGGAGAGAATTTATTTTACCTCTGTCTTACAGAGACCCTGATACTGGGTGCACAAGAAGCTGGCAGAGAGGGCAGTAAATATATAACATTGGATCCTGTGCATTCTAACATTTTAGCTAAAGACCCGATCCATATATCTAAGTGAGATTTTAAAAAATTCTTCATGCTTGGTGCTAAGGAAGAGAAGAAACAGTCTCTGCAGCAAGCTTACAATATCTGGTAAAATAAGATTTACATATGGGATAAAATGAATTTAAGTGCTCAATTATTGTGTATAGATTATCAGTCCTACTAGAATTCAGAGGACCAAACAAAACTAGGTAGAAGAATTAAGATTTGAAGTACTGATGAAAGATACCTTAAAAAAAAAAAAAAGCATTTAAGGCAAAAACCACTATGGATGAAAGTAGGAATAAAGGTGACATATTCCTAAGGGTGAAAAAACAGGTATGTGTCAGAGAACACTAGTTAAAAAAAGAAAAAGGAGTCAATAAACATTTAAAGTGCTTTCCCATCCATGAGAACAATTGGAGATAAAGTAGTTAACATTGATTTGATAAAATAAAACTCACTGAGAACATTTGATTCAAAAGTTACCACCAAAAATAGAATCTAGTTCTGGATTAACATGGTGGAAGATTTTCCCAACTTCCTATTTCCCATGAAAACACACAACACACAACACACACACACACACACACACACACACATTATTTAAATAGTAAAGGCACTGCAAATTTAAAAGATCTAGTTGCCAAATCTGGGGAAATGAATTAATTGACAAAAGTGCTGGGAAAATGAACCGCATGAGACAAAAATAAACTAAATCTTCATTTCAGACCTTTATCCAAAATAAATTCTATATGAATTCTTAATCTAATTTTAAAAATGGACCAATAAAGAAGAAGTTATTAATCTTCTTTCCAATAGTGGACTTTTGAAGAATAAAAGCGGTAAGAGAAACAAAGCAGGGTTATAGATTTGACTATATACAAATTTAAAGCTTCAGTAGATAATAAGACAATAATACAAGGCAAATAAACCAGGAAAAATGTCTTTAGTAAAAATGAGAAAGGAGTAATAACTTTACCACGAAGAGCTACAATCAATAAGAACATAATGCTCTTCATGAAACATGGGCAAAAGACGTGAATGTTATCACACAGTTCACAGATAAAGAACCATAAATGGCTAATAACCATCAAAGAATATTTAGCCTTAAGAGCAATCAAAGAAATGTAAATGAAAGCAGTGAGATACTTTCTGCTTATCAAATTATCAAAGATTTTTAAAAAGTGAGAATATTTAATACTGGTCACAGCAAGATTAAAATGGGCTCTCTCACATAACATAGACGGGAGTAAACTGGTAAAACTACTCTTGAAGGCAACTTGTTAATATACCACAAGAGCCATACATGTTCACAGTGTTTAACCTAGTAATTCTACTTCTAGGAATTGATCGTAAGGAATCAAAAAAAAAATCCAGACAAAGATATATGTAGAGGATGTTCATCACAGTGTTACTTACACTAGGCTAAAACTGAAACAATCTACATGTCTAACCACAGAAAAATTATATTCCCTAAGGTAGAATATTAAAAATGATATTTGTATAGTTTTTTTAACAATATGAGAAGATGCTTATAAGATACTATTAAGCAAAAACTGTAAGACACAAATCCATGCAAATAATATCTCAGTATTATTCCAAATGTATACTTCTCCATATTTAAAAAATTTTCTATGGAGCAGCCTGGTGGCTCAGTGGTTTAGCACCTATCTTCGGCCCAGGGTGTGATCCTAGAGTCATGGGATCGAGTCCCACATTGGGCTCCCTGCATGGAGCCTTCTTCTTCCTCTGCCTGTGTCTCTGCCTCTCCTCTGTGTGTGTTTCTCACGAATAAATAAATAAAGTCTTTTAAAAATAAATAAATAAATAAATACTAAATATTTTCTATGATATATATATATTACTTTTATAATCAGGGAAAGAAACCCCACTACTTATGGTAACCGTTTAAAGTGCCAATGGAACTAAGAATCTCAAAAGGTCACAAAACTGTGGAACCATATTTTCTTTACTAAGCAAAAGGAACTAGAACATTCAGGCAGAATTGATAGAGCTTCTAAATGGTGCTGTCTAGGAACTTAGTGAGCTAGGATCATCCCAGTTCACAGGTGTGCAGGGCTTTCTGTTTATAGCTGCCTTTACCCTAGCCCTCTTCCCCAGCCACACTCTTTGGAGATGCCCTGCTCCTTCTGGGGTACAACCCTGCCTTCCTCCTTGCAGCATGGTGAAGGCCTTTGGTCTCTCTGGCAGCCCTTCCACACCATTGCAGCCTCTGCCCCCACCTCTTCTTCCCACTGCTTGTACCACTTATTTGGCATTTATCATGTACCATTTTGTACTGTGGTTTTATCTTTTTGCAGTGTAGTTTGCCTCCTCTTTAGGGGGACTGTCAACCCTTCAAGGCTAATACAGCCATACAAAAGTGTTTAACAGATGTTGGAGCTTAAAGCATCTAATAAATGCTGTATTAATCATTATGACCATGCCTGAGAAGAAAGGATTCCTCCCCATGTTTTATGGAAACTGACATCTAGAAGAGTTAATTTACTTCTCTTGGATTCTTGAGCTGAACCAAAATGAACTGAGAATGTTCCTCTCCCGGTCAGAGCAGGCAGCCTCCTGGCAAATCAAAGGACATAATCCGCTCAGTAACACGGCTTGCTTTACTAGCATAGTTGGTATTGATTTATGCTTCTGGGCACATGGCAGTTAGAGAGTAGGGCTGTAATATCAGGCTAGTGCATACATACACAAGGGGAGATGAAATGGTTTGAAATATTTAGAATCTTGGTTTTTTTTTTTTTTTTAGCTTGAACAATAACCTTCCAGGTACACTACTCTGAGAGCAAAAGGAAGTAGATCACATCCTGGCACTGGCTTGTCAGTACTATCTCAATTCAGACTTTCATAATCACTCAGTATTTGGTTATCAAATATAACACAACTTTCAACATGCTTTCCTGCAAGACAGCTACCAATTTATTTACATTAAAATATTCTCAGGTTCTATAGAATTGCCTGGAAACTTCATGCCAGCACTGCCCTAGTCTCTGAAGTGTTTTGACATGTTTGGTCCATAATGACTCAATCAACTAGCAATGCTATTCCAAAGGCAAAGTGGCTGGGATTTCTGTGACTCAGCAGAAGAGTCTTGACAGATATGGTTATTTTCCTGGCAACTTTTGACTTAATTGTTATTTAGCCAGATCTAGTATAAGCAGGTAAACAGAACTGCAAACAAAGAGGGATATCAAAATTTAGGACTACGGGCAGTCTCGGTTTCCCCTATAAATTTCAAGGGATTCTACTGCTCTTTGGCAAAGTCAGTGCCACCCCTAGTCACTATCAACATATTACAAGTTCTGTATTTAAACATAAAAAAAGTAGTAGTCATGTTTTTTTTTTTTCTTTTACTTGCTGGATAGAAAGGCAACATAGCTATAAACTCTAAATAGAGTCAATACTTCCAGAGACTTCAAGACAGAAAGGCAGGCCTGGAAAAGAAAAAGGCATAGTGGCCCATGGAGAATCGAAGAGCACCTACAAGTGCTAGGTAGAGGCTATCTAGGCAGTCCATTTGTTGATTCATTTATTCATAAATATTTATGGAGCACAAATGAGAGGTTAGGCATTATGTTAGTCAGTGGGAATGTAAACTGTTGAACTCTTCAAGTTTAATATATTGCTCAGTTGGGTATTTGACTAAGCTAGGAAAGTTATGTGTGCTGCGTGACGGGTTATCTGGTAATCTGGATGCTATATCCTTTACTTCTGATCAATGATTTTTCTCGTTGGACAAAAAGGCTTTTCTCTCTTAGAATATTACAGGAAGTTGAAAATGTACACATGCAAATTTCAAATCAAATATATGCAATAGAAAAAAAGGGCAAGTAGTACAGAGAACAAAGAATCAATAGACATACCTAATAAAAATATAAAGAACTCAACACAAAGATTATGAACAAAACACAACAAACTGGAAAACTGACTGCAAATGAAGTAAAGCCTCTAGCTGACAATATAAGGCAAGCTACATGGCAAAGAGAATTTAAACATGTTCCGAGTCAACTTTGTCCTTCTTCTTACCCTCGCCCTCTGCCTGACCTCTCAATCTCTGTGTAATTGCCAGTTTGTGTGGAACTTCACATACTATGACTTTTTGATTTCTGTTCTGTATAACATATTTCTACAGAGTTTGACAATGTGGCAGCAGGGGCTGTAAACTGAGTGCTCCTTGGAGGCTACTGACTTGAAGTGTGGGTGGAGAAGAGGCAGGAGAGAGCCAAGGCCAAAGAAAGAGGGAAACAAAAATATCTCTCAGTTTTGGACTTGGGGGAGCATTTGCTATTTTTTTTCCCTCTTAAGAGTTTAGCTAGGATGCCTGGGTGGCTCAGCAATTGAGCATCTGCCTTCAGCTCAGGGCATGATCCTGGACTCCCAGGATTGAGTCCCACATCAGGCTTCCTGCATGGAGCCTGCTTCTCCCTCTGACTGTGTTTCTGCCTGTCTCTCATGAATAAATAAATAAAAATCTTTAAAAAAAAAACAGTTTAGCTAAGATACAATTCATATACCATATAACTCACCCACTTAAAGTGTGCAACTTAGTGGTCTTTAGGATGTTCACAGAATTGTGCAACCAGCACCATAATCATTTTTATAACATTTTCATCACTCTAAAAAGAAATCCTGTATCTATTTTCAGCGGTCATCTTGAAATACATCCAGAGTATTCTGTTCTTAGCAAGCCTTTCTCTCAAAAAAACTATTTTAGAAGAACCTAACTGGGGTTTTAACAGCGCCTAACCAACCTGGGAAAGATAAATACTCAGGTCCAGACTTCCACATGGGGGAAGGAGAGTACTGGACTCTAGCCCTCCCTAGCCTTTCTAAGAGTACTGGACTCTAGCCCTCCCTAGCCTCCCTAGCCTTCCCTAGCTCATCAAAGTGGGTAGGGGGAGCTGAGATGCGCTTGTGAAGGTAATATCCCAGGGGCAAAGGCTCACTAAAAGACAGATCAAACAATAAAACAAGAGAACACTTGCCCTCTCCCATTATGACATATCAACAGAGTATGATACATGGGGAATACATGATACAAGAGGAATACAACTGAAACAACAGCATATCTCAGACATTATCTTTTTTAACTGTCTAGGGAAATCCAAAGATAACGAAAATTTGGAAATTTTATCTTTCCAAAAGAAATTTGAAATTTGGAAATTTTCTCTTTCCAAAAGAGGAAACTTTTGCCTCTGATACACCTACAGCAAATGATAAACACAACATAACTCCCAGTAAGATAATCATCAAACCTCACACTGAAGGTATATTTATCTTCATTTCCTTTACCCAATATGCATCACATCTAGCTTTCAACCAAAAAATTACAAGGCATACTGAAAGGCAAAACACAGAACTGAAGTGACAGAACAACCTTCAGAACCAGACTCAAATATGACAGGGATGCTGGAATGATCAGACTATAAATAAAACTACTATGACTAGTTTGCTAAGGACTCTAATGGAAGAAGTAGACAACATGCAAGACCAGATGGGTAAAGTAAGCACAGATATGAAAACTTTAATAAAGAATCAAAAAGAAATGCTAGAAATAAAAAACATACTATAATACAAATCATAAATGCCTTTGATGGGCTCACCATTAGACTGGACATGGCTAAGGAATCAGTGAGTTTGAAGAAATGTCAATAGAAACTTACAAAATTGGAATTCAAAGAGAAAAAATGGAAAAAGAACAGAATATCCAAGAACTGCAGGACAATTACAAAAGGTGTAACATACCTGTAACTGGGATTGCCAGAACGAGGAGAAAGAAAGGAAAAGAACAAATATTTGGAGTAACAGTGGCTCAGAATTTTCCAAAATTAAAGACAGACATCCAACCACAGATGCAGGATGTGCAGAGAACACCAGCAGGATAATTACCAAAAAATTGACACCTACCCATATCATAGTCAAACTTGAGGAAATCAAAGACAGATTTTCTTAAGAGAAAATCTTAAGACAGAGGAGAAAAAAACAACATACCTATACAGTAATATGGAGAAGAGCTATTTAAGACTTCTTTTTAATGATCATGCAAGCAAGAAGAGAGTGAAATGAAATATTTAAAGTAAAAATATCCCATCAACATAGAATCTTACACCCAGGTAATCTAACCTTCAAAAGTGAAGAAGAAAAAAGCCCTTTCCAGATGGATAAAAAGTAAGGATATTTGTCAATAGACCTGCTCTGCAAGAAACTTTAAAAGCAGTTCTTCAGAAAGAAAGAAAATGTATACATAAAAAAATTACATCTAAATAATGAACATTAAAAAAGGAATAAATGAAGGTAATATAAAATCTATTTCTTATTCTCTTTTTTTAAAGATTTTATTATTCATGAGAGACACACACAGAGAGAGAGGCAGAGACACATGCAGAGGGAGAAGCAGGCTCCATGCAAGGAGCCTGACACAGGACTCAATCCCGGGCCTCCAGGATCACGCCCTGGGCCTAAGGCTGTGCTAAACCACTGAGCCACCCAGCTGCCCTACTTCTTATTCTTAATTGAACTAACAGATGTTTGTTCCAAGCAACAATGTACTTATCAAGTATATACAGCTTATGGATAAATGAAATGAATTAACATCTATGTTATAAAGGTTAAGAGAAAAAGAATTGAGAATATTATGTTATGATGTACTTGCGCTACCCATGAAATAATATAGTGTTCTTTGAAAATGGACTTAGATTTCTTGTAGGTTTATTGCAAACTCCAGGAAAACTACTAAAAAAAGTAGTATAATTGACATAAGAGAGGAGAAAAATGTAATCTTTAAAAAGTTCAATTAAAACTGTGGACAGCAGAAAGAATGAAAGACAAAAAAGCAAAAACAAAAACAAAAACCACCACCCTTACAAAGCAAAAGCAATGACTAGAAAACTCTAATAAATATGGTAGATACTAATCCAATTATATCAACAATCATTTCAAACATAAACTGTCTAAAATCCAATAAAAAGAACAGAGACTATCAATGTGGATAAATTAAAAAGACTTAATTATATGCTGTCTACAAGAAAGCTACTTTAGGAAGACAGATAAATTAAAAGTAAAGGGAGAAACATTTAACTTTCTAATACAAATTTTAAAAAAAGCTAGAGTAAATTAATTTCAGACAAAGCAGAATTCAGAGCAAGGAAAATTATCAGGGATAAAGAGAGGAATTATATAATGACAAAGGGGTCAATTCTTCACAAAGACATAACAATCCTTTAATATGTAAGAATCTAACAACAGAGCCTAAAAATATGTTTGACAAAAACTTATAGAACTACAAGGAGAAATATACAAATTCACTATTATAGTTAGGAGACTTCAACATACCACTATCAGTAATTGACAGATTCAGCAGCCAAAAAAAGCAGTAAAGAAACAGCTGAACTGAAAAGCACCATTAAGTGGATCTACATGACATTTACAGAAAAATTCATCCAATGAGAGCAGAATACACATCTTTTTGAGGTCATATATATAGAACATTCACTAATATTGACCATATTCTGAGCCATAAAACATATCTTAACATATTTAAAAGAAAACATATAGCGTGCTTTAAGACCACAATAGATATGAAGAGCTTGATATAAAAACAGAAAGATGGTTCAAATAACCCCCCAAATACGTGAAGATTGAACAACACACTTCTAAATAACACACAAGTCATATAAGTCTCATGAGAGAAAAAATCTTTTGAACTAAAGTAAAAGAAAACTTCTAAAAATTTGTGGGATGCAGCAAAAGTGGTTCTGGGAAATTTATATTATATTTATATCAGGGAAAAAACCCTAAAATCAATAATCAAAGCTTCCAGCAAAGAAACCTGTATAAAGAAGAGCTAATTAAACCTAAAGCAAGTAGAAAAAAATAAATAATGAAAATTAGAAAAGAAACCAATAAAACTGAAAACAGGAAATCAATAAAGAAAATCAATGAAAAATTGGTTCTTTACAAATATCAGTAAAACTGATAAACCTCTAGCGAGGCTAGAAAAAAAAAACTGAAAGACATCAGAAAGGAAAGCAGGACTGTCACTCCTCATACCATTGACATTAAAAGAATTATAGGTCAGAAAAATAGGTGGTCACTGACATCACTCACCATCACATAAAGACCAATGTGGAAACTGTCTATAGACAAGATACCTTTGTGAAAATCTCAGAATCTGAGGTAAGGATGAAGCACCCCCTTGGACACAGTGACCAAGAAAGACCATATCAGAAGAGTAAGAGGAGCAGTTTCACTTTTTATTGCTCCCCCTCCCCAGGCTGGCACCATACCACACTGAGAGGGCCCACTTGGGTCTTTGGTTTCAATTTCTTCAGTGGGAAAAAGAGGGCCTAAGGTAGACGTCTACTTTCCCAAACATTGACAGATGATTCACAGAAGGCCCACTTGGATCTTGCTTCATAGGAATCACTTGGGGAATAAGTGGAGGCTAGACAATTGGGGATTAGAAACAAAGCAGGGACAGAGTTTAAGCAGCTAGTAAATGGAACTTGGAAAACTGTGTTTCTGCTGGTAGTGGCAGCACTCAACAGATGCTAGCTAGTGGCACTGCCTATTTGCATAGATGTAATGGTGGGCCTGTCTGGCTAGGGAGCTTGATCAGCAATTCTGCTTGGTGTGGTTCCCCCAGTAAATGGATCATATCAGCTGTGGGGCCCTTTTGATAGCACTACCCAGACAAGGAAGTAGTAAGTCAATAGTCCTACCCAACTTCTGAGCATAGCTTTAGTTCTGTCTGACCAGGAAGCTGGCCAGAGACCCCAGGAAGTCACAGAGCAAACCCTACAGCTCCTCTTGTGGGAAGAGCCAAGCCAGCAGCCCTAACTGCTGAGCAAACCTTTCAGCCCTGCCTGACTAGGTACCCTGAACAGGAACCCTGGGAAGTCTTGGAGTCCAGCTTATAGCCACACTCAATTTCTGTAAGCCTTACCTAGACAGTGAAACTAGCCAGTGATCCCACCCAACTGAACCCTGGGAAGTCTTGGAGTCCAGCTTACAGCCACACTCAATTTCTGTAAGCCTTACCTAGACAGCGAAACTAGCCAGTGATCCCACCCAACTGTGAATAGCCTATAGTAGGTCCCACCTGACCAGAGAGACTGGATAGTCACACCACCTGATTCTAGAGAATACTGTCCATCCTCATCCAACTGCCATAGTATAGCTAGAGGTCTTGCCTGACCAGAAGCCTGCAACCTCATCCAATAGCAGAGCACAGCCAGTGGCCTGTCCAATGGTAGAACTCAGGCTGATCTATGGATCATAGCCTGAAGCACTCTAATGCCAAGCCCTGCCTGTGGTCCTGCTTGAATAGAATCTAGCCAGTGGCACATCTGGATGTAGAGCACAGCCTGAGGACCCTGACCAGGAGTGACTGAAGAGCACAGGCTGAAACTCTGCCCAATCAGAGTCCACCTAGTGGTGCTGCCCTGTCAGGAAGCATAGCCTGCTTCCCTGTTCAAACATAGGTGATTATAGACTCTAGCTACTGGCCTTCCCTGACCCCAGAGCACAGCTTCACATGACCAGTGAGCATGAATAGTGGTCCAGATAAATGTGGAGCACAGCCAGCAGGCCCACTCAATCAGAGCCCAGTCAGTGACTCCCTTCCCTGAAATCAGAGAGCCTGGAAGGCAGCCTCACCCAACCAGAGAACCCAACATCAATCCTAGCCTGCTTGTGGATGCTATCAGATGACCTGTCCAGAATATCATGCTGAGTTGACTAGTGAAGGTCTTTCCATACAAAAGCAAACCTATAAAGTCTGGAAGAGGAGACTGCTTCCTCAAAGGTGTAGATATCAACAGAAGGACACAAGGATCACCAAGAATCAGGTACATGTGACACCATCAAAAAAAGTAATAAAGCTTCAATAACTGACCCTTAAAAAATATATGAACTGTCTAACAAAGAATTTAGAATAATCTTCTTAAAGAAATTCAATTAACTATAGGAACATGCCAACAGGCAATCAAACAAAATTAGAAAGACAATGCAAGAACAAATAAGAAGTTCAACAAAGAAACATACTGGACCATAAAAAAGAAACAAAACAGAAATCCTAAAACTGAAGAATACAATGACTGAAGAATTCAACAGAGTTTCATTAGAATACTTGAGCAAGCAAAAACAAAACAAAACAAAACAAAACAAAACACAAAAAAACCAAAACCACCCTTGAACTTGAAGCCAGATTACTTAAAGTTAAATAGTCGTTGGATCAAAAAGAAAAAGAATAAGAGAGTGAAGAAGCCCTACCAGACTTAGAGAATATCATTAATAGAAACAATATATGCATTATGGGAATCCCAGAAGGAAAGAGACAGAGAGAGAAAGAGAGAGAGAGAAAGTGTATTCACAGAAATAATGGCTCTAACTCCTCAAACCCAGGGAAAGAAATGGATATTTAGATTCATGAGACCCAAGTAGGTTAAACCAGAAAAAAAGACTTCAATGAGACATAATTAAACTGCTAAAACTCAAGACAAAAAGGTTCTTTTTCAGTTGAAATATAGTTGACACATGCTGTTACATTAGTTTCAAGTGTACATCACAGAGATTCAACAGCTCTGTGCAACACAAAGATGAAGGGATTTGAAAGCAGCAAGAGAAGAGTGGCTTGTCACATACAAGGGATCCTCCATAAGACTCTGAGTAGATTTATCAGCAGAAACTTGGCAGAACAGGAGAGAGTGAGAGGTTATATTCAAAATATGAGAAAAAAAAAGACTACCAGGCAATAGTACTATTCCCAACAAAGCTGCTCTTCAGAGATGAAGGAGAACTAAAGACTTTTCCAAACAACAAAGGCTGAAGGAGTTCATTACCACTCGCCCAACCAAACAAGAAATCCTACGGGAATTTTTCAAGCTGAAATGAAAAAACTTTAATTAAAAATGTCAAAACAAAAAAAAC
This sequence comes from Vulpes lagopus, assembly GCF_018345385.1. Lineage (NCBI taxonomy): Eukaryota > Metazoa > Chordata > Mammalia > Carnivora > Canidae > Vulpes > Vulpes lagopus. The sequence continues at coordinate 83,413,203 of NC_054828.1, forward strand.
AAAACAAAAAAAATGTCAAAACATAGGAATGTTTAAAACTCAATGGTAATGGTAAATATATAGTCAAAGTCAGACTCTAATGGCAGAACAATTGTAAATATTTATGCACTCCACACTGCAGCAGCTAAATATGTAAAGCAAATACTGAACTACCATATACTCCAGTAATTCCACTTCTGGGTATGCATGCAGAGAAAATAAAAATACTGACTCAAAAAGATATATGCACCTCCTTGCTCATTGTAGCATTATTACGATAGTCAAGATATGGAAATAACCTAAGTGTCCACAGATAGATAAATTGACAAGAAAAATTTGCTGCATACACACACACACACACACACACACACACAGGCATTATGCTAAGTAAAATAAATCAGACAAAGTTAAATTCTATATGGTCTCACTTACATGTGGAATCTAAAACAAACAAACAAAAAAATGAACTCATAGGTACAAGGAACAAATTGGTGGTTGCCAGAGACGGGAGGTGGGAGCTGGGCAAAATGAGTGAAGGGAGTCAAAAGGTACAAACCTTCAGCTATAAAATAAGTAAGTCATGGGGATATAATGTACAGCAACAACAGTTAAGAATGTTCATATATTTGAAAGTTGCTAAGATAGTAAATCTTAAAAGTTCTCATCACACATGCAAAATTTTGTTACAGTGATGAAAGTTAACTAGATTTATTGGGTGATCACTTCACAATATACAAAAATATCGAATCACCATGTTGTGTACCTGAAACTAATATAACGTATGTTAATTATACCTCAATAAAAAAGTAAATACTAACAATACTAAATACTAATACTAGCAATACTGAAAGGAGAAATAAACAGCAACACAGTAAGACTTTAATACCTTACTCTCCACAATGGATAAATAATATAGACAGAAAATTCACAAATCAGAGTGGATTTTAACAACACCATAGACCAGATATATATAGAACATTCTATTTTACAGGATCAGAATACACATTCTTTTCAAGTGCAGATAGGGCATTCTTCAGGAAAGATCATATGTTAGGCCATAAACTAGGTCTCAACAGATTTAGGAAGTCAGAAATTATATCAATATCTTTTCCAATCATATTGGTATAAAACTAGAAATCAAGAACAGGAAGAAAATTGGAACATTCACAAATACATGAAAATTAGTACATTTCTCAGCAACCAATGGATCAAAGAAATCAAAAGTAAAATCAGAAAATATCTAAAGAAAAATGAAAATAGAAACAATATGCTAAAAGTTATGGTATGTAGCAAAACCAGTTCTAAGAGGAAAGTTTACAGCTATAAGAGCATACATTGAGGAAAAAAGAATCTTTTTTAACATTATAACATGTATAACATTGTACATCAAGGAACTAAGAAAAGAAGAACAAACAACAAAGTTAGCATAAGGAAGGAAATAATAAAGATGAGAGTAAAAATACATGAAATAGAGAATAGAAAAACACTCAAAAAGATGAATGAAACTAAGAGTTCAGTTTTTGAAAAGATAACCAAAACTGACAAACATTTAGCTAGACAAAGAAAAAAAAAAGAGGATTCAAATAAATAAAATTATAAATGGAGACATTACAACTATATCACACAAAGTATCCTAAGAGACTACTATGTACATTATATGAAATCAAATTGGATAAACTAGAAGAAATGGATAAATTTCTAGAAACCTACAACATAGCAAGAATGAATCATGAAGAAATAAAAATCTGAACAGACTAAGGACAACCAAGAAGATTGAATCAGTAATCAAAATCACCCAACAATGGAAAGCCCAGGGCCAGATGGTTTCATTGGTGAATTTCTACCAAACATTTAAAGAAGGATTAATGCTAATCTTTCTCAAACACTTGCAAAAAGTTAAAGAAGAAGGTATACTCGTAAACTCATTTAATGAGGCCAGCATTACCTTGATACTAATGCCAAATAAGGATACTACAAGAAAAGAAAACTACAGACCAACATCTTTAATTATTATAGACATAAAAATTCTAAATAAAATACTAGCAAACTGGGGCAGCCCTGGTGGCCCAGTGGTTTAGTGCCGCCTTTGGCCCGGGTGTGATCTTGGAGACCCAGGATCAAGTCCCACATCGGGCTCCCTACATGGAGCCTGCTTCTCCCTCTGCCTGTGTCTCTGCCTCTCTCTCTGGATCTCTCATGAATAGATAAATTAAAAAATCTTTAAAAAAAATACTAGCAAACTGGATTCGACAATACAGTAAAAGAATCATACACCAAGATCAAGTGGGATTTATCGCTGGGATGCAAGGATGGCTCAACACAAGTAAATCAATATGAGTGACACATTATGTTAATAGACTGAAAGATAAAAATTATATGATTATCTTATTAGATTCAGAAAAACACTTGACACAATTTAACACACTCTCATGATTAAAAACTCTCAATAAATTTGGCCTAGAAAGAAATAATAAAGGCCGTACATGATAAACCTATAGCTCATATCATATCAAGAGTGAAAAGTTGATATCTTTCCTGCTGAGATCAGGAACAAGTCAAGGTGCCACTCTCATCACTCTTATTCAACATGAAACTGGAAGTCCTGGTCAGACCAAATAGGCAAGAAATAAAAGGCATCGAAATTGGAAAGGAAGAAGTAAAATTATCTGTTTGCAGATGACATGATGTTATATATAGACAGTCCTATAGTCCACCAAAAGATTGTTAGAACAATTAAATAAATTCAATAAAATTGCAAGATACAAAATCAACATACAAAAATCAGTTGTTTCTAAACACCACTAAAAAAGTATCTGAAAAAGAAATAAAGAAAACAATCCCATTCACAATAACATCCAAAAGAATAAAATAATTAGATATGAATTTAACCAATGATGTGGAAGATCTGTACATTGAAAACTATAGGGCACTGATGAAAGAAACCAAAGAATATACAAATAAACGAAAAGATATCCTGTATTTTTGGATTGAAAGAGTTGTGAAAATGTTCATGCTACTCAAAGCTATCTATAGGTTCAATGCAATCCATATTAAAATTCCAATTCCAATTCCCAGAAAAAGAAAAAAATCCTAATATTTGTATGAAACCATAAAAGGTCTGAATAGCCAAAGCAACCTAGATAAAGTAGAAAAAAATCTGGAGGCATTTCACACTTCCTGATTTCAGACTATACTGCAAAGCTATACTAATCAAAACAGGATGGTATGGACATTAAAACAGACACATAGACTAATAGAACAAAATTAAGCACTCAGAAATAATCCCATGCACGTATGGTCAGCTAATATTTGACAAAGGAGCAAAGGGTACTCAATGGGGAAAGGTAACTGGTGCTGGGTAAACTAGATACTCACATGCAGAGGACTCCTATTTTACACCATTTACAAAAAATAACTTGCAATTGATTAAACTTAAATGTAAGACCTAAAACTTTAAAACTCCTAAAACTTTAAAACTTTATTTGCTATAGCCATGGACATGAAATGGATCTTGGCAATAATATTTTGGATATGACACCAAAACCATAAGCAACAAAAGCGAAATAAACAAGGGAGACAACATGAAACCACAGTGCAAGAAACAATAAAATGAGAAATCAGCCTATGAAACAAGAGAAAATATCTGCATACCATCTATCTTATGGGGGTTAATATCCAAAAAACATACCCATACAACTCAATAGCTAAAAATTAAACAATAACATTAAAAAATGGGCAAGAGATCTGAATAGGTGTTTTTTTCTAAAGACATACGAATGGCCAACAGGTTTACAAAAAGGTGCTCAACATCACTAATCATCAAAGAAATGTAAAATCAAGATCACAAAATGGTATTATCTCACACCTATTAGAACGGCTATTATCAAAAAGGGATAACAAAGTGCTGGCAAGTATGTGGAGAAAAGAGAACCTTTGTATACTGATGATGGAAGTCAAAATTGGTACAGCGTTTAGGAAAAACAGTATGGAGGTTCTTAAAAAATTAAAAATAGAACTCCCATACAAAGTAGTCATTTCATTTTGGGTATATGTTTGAAGTAAATGAAATCACTATCTTGAAGAGATACGTGCACTCCACTGTTCACTGTAGCATTATTTGCTATAGCCAAGACATGGAAATAACCTAAGTGTCTGCTGGTGGATAAAAGGACAAAAAATATTTTTAATATATAATATTACTCAGCCATAAAAAAGAAGAAAATCTTACCACTTGTGACAACGTGAGTAAACTCTCAGGGCATTATGCTAAGTGAGATGAGTCAGAGAAAGACAAGTAATGTATGATCTTACTTAGATGTAGAATCTAATAAATTCTACAGTAAATAAATTCATAGAGAATAAATCAGTGGTTTCCAGAGGCAGGGGAGTGAGGGAAATGGGGAGATGTTGGTCATGGGTACAAACTACCAGATGTAACATGAGTGACTTCTGGAGTACTAATGTATATAGCTCAGTGCCTAGTACTATATTTTATCCTTAAAGAATAGGTCTTAAATGCTCTTACTGAAAAAAAAAAAAAAAACAACTATGTGAGGTGATGGATGTATTAATTAACTTTATTGTGGTAATCATTTCACAATACATATGAATATCAAATCTACACACTGTATACCTTAAACTTATACAATGTTATATATCAATTATATCTCAATAAAGCTGGGAAAAAAGAATTGATAAAGAAATATTACAGAAACTAATAAGCAATTTTAGAAGTGTTGCAGGTGCAGGGTTAATATACAAAAGTATTTTTCTTCCCTATATACCAGAATTGAAGAACTAGAATTTGAAATTAAAAATATATTACACTTGCAATTATGTTAGCACTCCAAAAATGAAATACTTATATATGAATATAACAAACCATGTACAAGATTTATAAAATAAAATCTATGAAACTCTGATGAAAGAAAGTAAAGAAGATGTAAAGTAACGAAGAGATAGTCCATGTTCATGGATAGGAAAGCTCAATATTACCAAGACATCAGTTCTTCCCAACTTGATCTATAGATTCAAAGCAACCCCAAACAAATTCCAAGCAAGTTATTTTGTGGATATCAACAAACTGATTCTAAAGTTTATTTGGAGAGGCAAAAGATCCAGAATAGCTAACATAATAGTATAGTATAGCCAAAAGCCTGAAATTATCTACTTTAAAACTATTATAATGCTACAGTAAGCAAGATAGTGTAGTAATGGTTAAAGAATACACAAGTAGATTAATGGAACAAAGTAGAAAGCCCAGAAATAAACCTGCTCATCTGATCTTTGAGAAAAGCAAAGGCAATTTAACAAAGAAAGGACAGTTTTTTTTTTTTTAAACAAATGCTGTTAGAACAAGTGGACATCCACATACAAAGAAACAAAAATTAATCCAGATCCTCTATAAATTTACATACCCTCTATAAAAACTAATTCAAATAGATCATAGACCAAAATGGAAAACAAAAAATTATAAAACTCCTAGAAGATAACATAGGAGAAAACCTAGGTGACCTTGGGCTTGGTAATAACTTTTTAGATGCAACACCAAAAGCATGATTGGTAAGTTGTACCTCATTAAAATTAAAAGCTTCAGCTCTGCAAGAGACACCATTAAGAGAATGAAAAGATAAACCAGAGAGTGGGAGAAAATATTGCAAAACATGTATCTGATAAAGGACTTGTATTGAAAATATATGAAGAACTCTCAAAATTTATCAATAAGAAAATAATCAGCCTAATTTAAAAATGAACAAAAGATATGAACTGATACCTGACCAGAGAAGATAAGTAGCAAATTAACATATGAAAAAATGCTGCATATCACATTTGCAGACAAAGTTGTTATTATCAGAGGATTATAAATTACAACAATAATGAGGTATCAATATACACCCATTACAATGACTAAATCCAAAACTCTGATAGGAACAAATTCTGGTAAGGATGTGGAGCAAGAAAAACTCTCATTCATGGTTAGTGGGAATGCAAAATCAGACAGCCACTTTAGAAGACTCTCAGTTTCTCATAAAACTCTTAGCACATAATTCAGAAAATGTGCTCCTTGGGGTTTACTCAAATAAGATGAAAACTTATAGCCACACAAAAACCTATACATGAACATTTATAGCAGCTTTATTCATAATTATCAAAACTTGAAAGCACCTAGAGGTCCTTCAGTCAGTGACTGGAAAACAAAATGTGGTACACCCATACAGTGGAATATTATTCAGTGATAAAAACAAATGAGCCATCAACGTACAAAAAGACATCAAGCACCCATGAAAGCATATTGCTTAGTGAAGAAGCCAATCTGAAAAGTCTGCATGCTGTATGAATCCCAGTGTATAACCTTGAAAGAGCAAAACTATAGAGGTGGCAAATAGATCAGTGGTTGTCAGGAGTTTGGATGGAAAGAGGAAAGGAAAGATGGATGGAACACAGGATTTTTAAGGAAGTGAAATTATTCTGTATGATGCATAATGACACATGTCATTATAAATTTGTCAATGTAATGTACCATACAGAGAGAACCCTAATCTAAATTATGGACTTTAGTTAATAATAATGTGCCATTATTTGTTTAATTTAACAAACGTACTATACTAACACAAGATATAAATAATAGGGGAAGCTATAAAAGGAAGAGGAGGGCAGGAGGCATGTGAGAACTCTGTATTTTCATATGAAGTTTTCTGTGAACCTAAGACTTCTAAAATTTTTTTAAATTTTTTAAAAGGTGAAATAAGTCTGTTTTAGATCTACCATAGCTCCTTTAATAATCAAGCATGAATAATCAAGGAACTGAATTCATATTCCTGTTAAATATTTCCTTTCTTTTCTGTTCCATATCTAAATAAATAGCATCACTCTCAATCCAATTGTTCAAGCTAGAAATTTGGATGTATGATAGTGTATTCATTTATTCATCCAAAAATTATTTAAATACGTCATATATGCTACATACTAAGGATACAACAAAAACTAAACATATCTTAACAAAAAAGAGCCTTCTCAGAACTCCTGGTTTATGTACTATATATTCTTTATTCTTTCTTCTTTTTTTATTCCAAATATTGGCAATTCTACTTTTTTTCTAACCCACTTGCTTTTCTGTCTCTATTGCTATTATAAGTGGTTCAAGGTATTTTCCTTCCTTCCTTTATTTTTTTTTCTTTAAACATCTGAACTATTGCAAAAGCCTCCAGATTGGTCTCTTCCATTGCTTCTTGATTTCCCCAATCTGTAGCCAGAGTGATTAAAAAAAAAAAAATACAAAACCTGGATGCCTTGCTTAAAACTGATCAGTGGCTTATTGTTTTTTGGATACAATTTTTTACTTTTTTTTTTTAATTTTTTATTTATTTATGATAGTCACAGAGAGAGAGAGAGAGAGGCAGAGACACAAGGCGGAGGGAGAAACAGGCTCCATGCACCGGGAGCCTGATGTGGGATTCGATCCCGGGTCTCCAGGATCGCGCCCTGGGCCAAAGGCAGGCGCCAAACCGCTGTGCCACCCAGGGATCCCTGGATACAATTTTTTAAATATGAAAAATGCAGTATGTCCTACAAAGCCATGATCCAGCCCATTTACAACCTCATCATCTATCCACCTCTCAAAGTTCCAAAGCGATTGCATTCTTTCAGTTACTCAAATGCACCAGTTTTTGTCAGCCTGTCATCTTTGTGTCTCAGTTTATGTGTTACTTTTTCACAAAGGCTATCCCTAATCCCTCCACATTAGGCTCAGTCCCTATAAATTAGGCTTCCATAACTTATACTTTCCTTTCATAGCATCCTTCATCTTCATCACAAACTGCCTGTTTTGTTTTCTAGAATGTAAACTCTGCGAAGGGATGGCCTGTAGCCTTCATTGTTGTTATCTGTAGCACCTAGCATATGGTGGGCACTCAGAATTAGTTGACTAATAATTGACATTAGTTGACTAATGACTGATATTCTGGAATAGGTTAATTTAGGAAGCAGTTGTTACCCTATTCCTGGAGATAGAGCTAAACAGATCTGGAATACTGATTAAGAGGTTCAATGACAGTTTCTCTGAGATCATTTTCTTTCTGTTGTAAATCTATAAAAGTAGGGACCTAAAAGAGATGACCTTCTAAGAACCTATTCTTTGGATGAGGTTTTTGAGTTTCCACAATAAAGTTCCCTGTGGTGTCATCCAAATTTAACAACAGTTATTTGCTTACACAGGAAAAGTGACACACATGGTACCAAATACACATTTCTAGAGGAGGGTCATAAAACCTGCAACTTAGAAATGTAGAAGGTAGGACTCTACTGTAAGGTAAACATCAAGAGGATAAAACATCGAGAAGGTGAAGAGAAATTTTTTTAATTAATTAATTTAGAGTGTGCACACTTGGGTGCAAGCGTTGGGGGAGGGGCAGGAGGAGAGAGAATCCCAAACAGACTCCCCACTGATCAGGGAGCCTGACACAGGGCTGGATCCCAGGACCCTGAGATCATGACCTGAGCCGAAATCAAGGGTCGATGCTCAACAAACTGAGCCACTCAGGTACCTCGAGAATTTTTCTGATAAATATTTTGGATTTAATGAAATACAGGTTCTGATTTGTGGGGTAGGTATGTGGTCAAATCTTATACCTGCCTCAGGAATGAAGACACAGAAAGGCAAGATGTGGACAGACATCAGGAATTATATACCACTATGTGTACGAGTCAGGGAACTACAACCCCTCCAGCAAGAAGCCAGGAGTCTTTGAAGGTACTGCAATAGGATGCTGAAAGTGGTAGGGGGAAAATCCAGCACAGACTACTGCCTGAGAGAGAAAGGACACTTGGGGATGTTGTCATTACAACACAGATGCTGTTGTTTGCTTAGTGCCTTTAAAAAGTTTCTAATCTTCCTCTAGCTCTTCTTCCAGGGTTTCCCAAGGATAATACACTATGCTGACCTGATGGTGTACCTCTAGCCTTTCCAGCTCCATCCAGATGTCAGAAGTCCTCCCTTGTAGATCTGCTATGAAATTAAGACACTTTTTGGCAGGCTGAAGTTTGTGACTGTAACTACTCATGTAAACTCCCAGCAACTTCTCTACAGCTGCCTTGGAAGGCAAACATGGGAATTTTGCAAATTTATCAGAACATGATGATTGGCTCATAGATGAGATTCTTTTTTGGGGGGAGAGGAGAAGGACAATTGGTAGTTTTTTTCAGAATTAATACTTTTGGTCATTTAATGATTTGTTTTGATTCATCTTATGAGGAATTTTGGAAGGCCTATTAAGATGCTCTGAATCTGAACTTGGATTTCTTTCTTGAGAATCCTGGGGAATCGGAAAGGCTGTCATCTATCTATTTATGGTGTAGAGAATGCCTGGAGAAGAGGAGATGGACTAGCTATCCCTAAAGAGCCTCTCACTGAAGATTCTCCAGTAATACACTACCAAATCTCAGAGTGATTCCATTGATGGCTATGCTTGCCAGTGGCCCTCCAGTCCCTCTCTGAAGCATTTCTCCACTTTCTCCACCTTGCCCAACTCCCTCTTCCAGAACCTGAACTATTCAGATAATACAAAAACAACCAAAAATAGGGTAGAAATCTTTCATTATTATAATTCCATGTCCCATGGCAGGTATGGGTACTATACTTCCTTTCCTTTAATCTTAGATTTCTGTTTTTATTTAGCAACCAGACTGGCAGTCTTTGAAGGTAGGAACCAGGTTTGATAAATCATCATTTTATTATAAATAAATAGACACATAAGAAACAATAGTTATATCTAGATTTGTTGAGCTTTAAGCTCTTTGTAGGCAGAGACATTTTAGCTTAAATTTGGCTCAATTTTCACCATTTCACCATGTGCCATTTGCAGTGTAGGTTCATTCAAAAATTATTATCTGATGGTGACTCAGTTTCCCAAATTTCCATAGTGTTCCATGAAAACAGCCAGCTTAAATTGTTCATTTCTTTGGGTATGCCAAAAATCTGTTTTCACCTGTATTTCCTTCTGCAGACCTTGTCTATCTTGTTCATTGCTATCTCTCTTATGACCAGCATAGTAAATGCTCAATAAATATTTGTAGAACAAATGAAACAGTGTTATTAAATTATATTAAATTATTACTTATACTCTATCTACTACCAAAAAGAACATAAAGTTACCTGCGATATTAAAACATATGATGTGATGAGCACTGACAAATCATTGAATACTACATCTGAAACTAAGTATGTACTTTATGTTGGCTAATTGAATTTAAATTTAAAAATATATAAAATAAGATAAGGGCAGCTCTGGTGGCTCAGCGGTTTAGCGCCTCCTTCAGCCCAGGGTGTGATCCTGGAGACCCAGGATCCAGTCCCACATCAGGCTCCCTGCATGGAGCCTGCTTCTCCCTCTGCCTGTGTCTCTGCCTCTCTCTCTCCCCTCTGTGTACTTAAATAAATAATTAAAAAAATCTTAAAAATAAATAAAATAAGATAAATAAAAAAGGGTTAGATTGAAAAACAGAAAATAAGAAAATACAAATAAGAAAATAAAAATATGTAAGAAAAACAGAAACAGTAAAAAATATATTATAAATACATATTAGTATATTAGTGTATAATATAAAATTATTATAATAGAAGCATATAGAAAAATATAATAAAATTTAAAATAGACATAGATAAATAGAAAAAAGTTAGATTAACCTTCTCCCCTATCCAGGAGTGCCTGGATGGCTCAGTAGTTTAAGTGTCTGACTCTTGATCTCAGCTCGGGCCTTAATCTCTGGGTTGTGAGTTTAAGCCCTGTGTTGGGCTCCACACTGGATGTGGAGTCTACTTAAACAAAAAAACACTACACAAAATAGGAGAGAAAGAGAAAAAAATAAACTGGGAATCTGGGCAAATTTATCATTGTAATGGAGCACTAAAGAGTTTTTGGCTTCCTGGCCACCAAACCAAAAGAGAAATGCACTAAATTTCTAGTTTCAATGGTGTTCATTTGAAGAGGCAAACATTTTCTTGGCACTAAATTCTAGAATAAAAAAATTTTTTTTGCATGAATCCTTATATGGTGGATGGTAGACAAAAAAGAATATAAACCTTAAATAACTTCATACCTGATCAACATTGACATTAGATGACTATTTTTGTTTATACTATTTTATCACCACCACCACTATTTTATCAAATCTATTTGCACCTTTCTATCTGTACCTGTATCTTCTACTTCATCCTCTGTTACAGTGAATGAATTATCCTTCATTTCTACTCTAATGCCACTCCTTTTGGTCTACCCAAGGGCTCTGTTCCCACAATTATCCCCTTTCTCTAGAATCAATTTTTCTCTCTGTGTTGATCCCATCACCCCATAAATATGTTGTATTATCTCCCAAGCTGAAAACTTCTGATTACTATTAGGGCACAGGAAAAGGAAGAAGAGCATTGGAGCCACAGAAGGGGTTATAGCTATTTTTGGAAAGCATAAAATTTTATTTAATTGAATTTATATAAACAAAGGTAAAATCTACCATTATTTGCTATGTAGATATTCTTTATTCAGTGTGTGTGTGTGTGTGTGTGTGTGTGTGTGTGTTGGTTGGTTGGTGGGCTGATGGAATATATCTAAAATCATAGGAAATACCATATTCAAATATCACAGGAAAGATATACTTCTCCTTATAAGATATATTCAGGAAAAAAAATATTGGGAGGCAATGTAAAGAGTAAAAACTTCAGGTCTGTCATCTGACACATGTAGATTCAAATCTAGGTTCTGTCATATACTTTGTGATTCTGATCAAGTCAGTTCACACTTCGGAGCCTCAGCTTCTCAACTGTATAAGAGCAATAATACCTGCTTTGTAAGTTGTTGTGAGAGTTGAATAATACACACAAGCATGTTAACACAATTAAAATATTAATAGTTTCAGTAATGAAAATGCTTGAAAATCACAGATTATAGTTCTAGAAGGGAGCTTTAGAAATAATGTGTCTCCCTTACTTTTGGCAACTGTAGTGGGTTGAATGGTGACACTCAAAATGAGGGTCCTATCCCCCAGTACATATGGATATGACCTTTTTTGAAAAAAAGAATCTTTGTAGATATTATTAAGGGCCTCAAGATGAGGTTATACAGAATTAGCATGTTGAACACTAAATCCTATGACAAGTTTCCTTTTTTTTTTTTTTAAAGATTTTACTTATTTATTCATGAGAAACACAGAGACATAGGAAGAGGGAGGAGAAGCAGGTTCCATGCAGGAGCCCGATGTGGGACTCAATCCTGGAACTCAGGGATCACGTCCTGAGCTAAAGGCAGATGCTCAACCGTTGAGCCACCCAGGCATCCTCTATGACAAGTTTCTTTATAACATGGAAGAGACCACAGTTATACAAACCATAAGCCAAGAATGTCCAGGTCCACTAGAAGTTTGAAGAGGCAAGGAGTCTCCTCTAGAACCTTCAGGAACACAGCAATGCTAACACCTTAATTGGAGATTTTTGGACTCCAGAGTAGTGAGAAAATAAATGTATGGTTTTTTAAGCCACCAAGCTTATGGTTATTTTGTTGCAACAGCCCTAGGAAATTATACAGATTTTAGCACCTGTAAAAGAAGTGCTGTTATAACAAATATCTCAAAATGTAGAAGTGGCCCCACAACCAGGTAATGAGCAGGGGCTGAAAAAATTTTAAGGGAATCAATAGAAAAGCCTAGATTGCCTTGAAGAGACTACGGGTGGAAACATTAAGGGTGATTTTGGAGAGGGCTCAGAAGGCATGGCAAAGAAAGCTGTCATCTTAGAGGAGGTATATATACTGTCAAGAAAAGAATGAGTGAAAGAAACAAACATTAAAGGTGCTTCTGGTGAGGCCTCAGAAGAAAATAAGGAACATGCTACTAAAAACCAGAAGATGGGTTATCCTTGTTATATATAGTGGCAAAAGATGTGTTTGAACTGTGTTCTACAGTTGAGTAGAAAGTAGAACTTGTAAGTCATGAATTTGGATACTTAGCTTAACAAAGCGTTGAAGACATAGTCTGATTTCTGCTTGCTGCTTATGACAAAATGTGAGAGAAAAGAGATAAATAAAAATTACTGAAAATTAGAGACAAACAAAGAAACAGACTTTTAATTATAGAGAACAAAGCAATGGTTACCAGAGGGGAAGTGAGTAGGAGGATGCAGAAAACAGGTGATGGAGATTAAAGAGTACATTTATCATGATGCAAAAATAGATAAAATGATCTGAGAAAAATTATTAAAAATTAAAAGGAGGAAAGAACTGCTAAATAGAAAGAAACCAGTAGGGATCCCTGGGTGGCGCAGCGGTTTGGCGCCTGCCTTTGGCCCAGGGCTCGATCCTCGAGACCCAGGATCGAATCCCACGTCAGGCTCCCGGTGCATGGAGCCTGCTTCTCCCTCTGCCTGTGTCTCTGCCTCTCTCTCTCTCTGTGTGACTATCATGAATAAATAAAAATTTAAAAAAAAAAAAAGAAAGAAAGAAACCAGTAGTTGATGATTTGGAAGATTCTGGGCCTACTCAGATTGCAAAGGATAGCAAAATTAGGAAATTTGCTGTTAGGAAAGTGTGCTTTGGAAAGAAAGCCCAGGGTGTGCCTGGACAACATTTTGCTAAAGAGATTCAGTGTGAGACTTATTGATCCATATTCAGCTATGTCAGCAGAAGCCAGAAATAGAGATGGGTTACCCAGGAAAGCTCTATGGATGGTCCTCCTAGCTAATGCTGATGGATCTAATGATGTGATAAATACAGGAGACCCACATGATTTTTAGGAATGTTGTATCAGGAGACACACTGCCAGCCTGAACCAAGGGGGACAGAGACAGCACGAAGCGAAGGAAGGCTGTTGGACTTCCACTGTTCTAGAAGCAGGAAATTAGCAGACAGAGCTACTCATTTGCAAATATGCTACCGATGAAGGAAAGGAAAGAATAGCTTCCAAGATAAAGACTCTGGGGCAGAAGCAGAGGCTGTTAGAGATGGCACAGCCTTGGAGAGCAGAGCCATGGGCCTAGAAAGCCATTGATTGTGCCTAGGCCCTGAAGCCTGATGGAATTGGCCTTGCTGGATTTTAGAGCTTCTTGGAATTGGTAACTCCTTTATTCCCTCAATTTATCCTTTTTGGAATGGAAATGTCTATCCTCCACCTGCTCACCATAGTATTTTAGAAATGGATAACTTGTTTTCTTGGTTCACAGATCCATAGACAAGAGAGGAATTCTACCCCAGGAAATGTCATACCAAGTCTACCCATATTTGATAGAGATGATTTAGGTGATGAAATTTGGGACTTTTGAGCTGATGATATTTAGGTAAGAATTTTGACTTAGAAGAAATGCTATAATGGATTGAACATCCAAAAATGTTGGGATATGTGGGTCTATGTGTTTTGCAAGGGTGACAGATGTGAATTTGGGAAGGTCAAAAGGTGAAATATAGTGGGTTGAATGGTGATCCCTAAAAACCTATGTCCAGGTCTTAACCTCTACTATCTGTGAATGTGTCCTTATTTAAAACAAAAAAAAATCTCTGCAGCTGTAACTTAAGTTAAGGATCCTTAAGTTAAGGATCTTAAGACAAGATCATTCCTGGATTAAACAGGTGAGCTTTGAATCCAATAGTATGCAGAGAAGTGAAGGTCATGTTAATATAGAGGCAAACATTGGAGCTATGCAAACCACAAGCCAAGGAACCCCTTGGAGTTCTTCCAGAAGCTGGAAGGAGCAAGGAAGAATTCTCTCCTTTAGGCTTTGGAGGGAGCACAGCTCTTCTGACATTTTGATTTTGGAATTCTGGGCTCCAAAAATGTTAGAAAATAAATTTGTTTTTTAGGCCACCAAGTTAGTGGCAGTTTGTTGTGGTAGCCATAGGAAACTAATACAGCTACTGACATATCACCAAACCATTTTGCAGATAAGGTAAAATAAAGGTTAAAGAACTTAAGTGATTTCTATTCAGAGAAAAAAGTATGAAACAGATGGTCTTTGCAACTATTGCTACAAGGCAGAGTAAAAAGATACTGGATTGAAAACTAGAAGCCTAGAGCTCCAGCTCTGGCTTTAGCTGTGTGATTCTGGGCAAGTCCCAACTTCTTGGGCATTAGTTGCCTCACTTTTAAAACTGAGAGTGGGGATGATAAGTACTGGTGAGTATAGTTCAAAACTGGCTGACCAACTGAATCACATGAAAAGCTTCCTTAAAACTACAGATTCTCAGCCCTCACCAAGTTTGGGAATCACAAGGCTAGATGATTACTAAATAAATTCCTTCTAATGCCAAATGTTACATTTATTAGAGATCCCATAGTTTACAGCACTTAAGTATTTGTATAACCTAGACTGTGTATCGTTGTGAACATGGAGAGGCTGAATGTAAAAAGAAGTATCTGGAACCTATTTATTCCAGGTTCCAGGGGCATGGAATTTGGGCCTAAAGTCACCCTTAATATCCTTTGTTCTATATAACCAGTCACTGTCCCTAGGCTGGAAGCACATGTGTGACATGACACAGGCCAATTTAAATAGGTATTGTTCAAAGTGTCTGCATATAAGTGAGTCTTGCCAACACAGATCTGTCACATCTGAGAATAATATTCACAAAATCTTTTCCATCTTTCAGAAGTCACACGGCTTTAAAGAAATAAAACACATCTTCTCTCTTAGAAAAGGCCCAGTTTGACTAAATATGTTGTTTGTTTGTTTTTAAACCTAACTTGGGTTATCTTCTTGGCTCTCCAGATGAATTTTTTTTTCTTTTCTCCTGAATTTAATCTTTAACTGCAATATCACGGTTGGGAAAATCATATTTGAATTATAGCCTGAATTTAATAATTAAAACTAGTTGACCCTGAATAAACCAAATGTTAGCAGAATGAAAAATCGCTATCAATCTGATCCTTAAGTCGATACTGAAGGAAATGTATTATTCTGATGTTTACCATTTGCAGAATACAGAGTGTTAACAAGGCCTGTTAACACACAGAACCTGAATTACATGTCTGTCAGCTGCCAGAAGATCCTTATGAAGACAGGATTTGTAAATTCTGGAGAATTAGGGAGACCTAAAAAGATCAGTGAGACACTGATGCTTCCTTATCTTGAGAAAGATCAAAGCAAGGAGTGATTTCTTCTCTTCCCTCTGAACCACCCCTTTCTCAATGGCTGGGCTAGTCACCACAACTTCCATAGTCACAAAACGATAGGAGGCTGATGGAGAGGGATCACAGGGTCCCAGACAGTACCCCGATTCCTATAACTCCAGTCTCTTTGAAGACTCTTTGAAGATCTGAAGTTAAGTGGGCACAGAAGTATCTCAATCAGGCAGCTGGGACTCTTCCCACGGTTCTGTGTTAGGTCCTGTAAAAAGGACACCCTCTGGGAACTTCCTTCCTGAGACTTTTCAGGAGGCGGTTGGCTCATTCACTACATTTCACATTTGAAGTCTTTAAGTAGTTTAAAGCAAAGAGCCTATCTGTAGTTAGATTTTTGTATATTCTTAAAACCTAAATGGCCCAGCATTCTTTCAATTGTTTTTTAAATTCTCAGACTCCTAAAGCGTAGAAATCAGGGAAACAGAGCTTTCTTTATGGAATGTCAAGCATGAACACCATGGAAGCATCTCTAATCTCCCCCATTAGACTGTGAGCTTATCAAGGGCAGCGTTTATGTCTCTTCATCCTGGCATTCCCAGCACTTAGACTAGGGCTTGATACAGAATAAGTGCTCTAGAAATGCTTGTTGAATAACTGATTTGAGTTAATAATAATAATAGTAGTAGAAGGGTCTGATATCTACAGATTGAGACAATAATTATTCCACTGAAATGTTTAAGCTTGGCTTTTCTTGTCACTGCAGCTGTTACTGCTTCCCAACCAACACCCCCCCTCCATTCTGCCACCAACACTTTGTGAAAAATTTCAGATGCACATAAAAGTTGAAACAATTTAACAGTGAACACCCCATACCCATCCCCTAAATATTACAATTTACATTTTACTGTCCTTGTTAATCACAATATATTCATCAATTATTCTTTTTTTGATGCATTTCAAATCATGCATATAATTAACTAGCATTTGATATTTATTTACAGATCAATTTTTTCTTTTGAGGTAAAATTTACATACAATGCAATGCATATATCATAAGTGTACATTTTAGAGGAGCTCTGAAAAATGCACAAATGTGTGATCCAAACCCCTTTTAAGGGAAAATATTTCCATTATTCAGGCCCTCCCCTCAGAGGCAACCACTGTTTTAATTTTTTTCTACGTTAGATTAGTTTGGCTCATTCCATGAATATTGTATAATAGACTGTCACCTATTCTAAAATTTCACAGAAACAACAGCATCAAATCTATCCTCTTTTGCATAAGATTTCTTTCGGTCCATATGATGTTTTGGAGATGCATCATGCTGCTGTATGTTAGCGGTTTTCATTTTTATCAAATAATAATATTCCATTCTACAAATATACAACATTTTATCCATTCTCTTACTGATGGACACTTGGGATCTTTCAGTTTTTTACAATTATGAATACAGCCACCATGAACATTCTTTTAAAAGCCTTTTTGTGGACATGTTTTCATCTTGGATAAATACCTAGGATTGGAATTGCTGCATTATAAGTTAAGTACTTGTTTACTTTCACAAGAAACCACCAAACCATTTTCTGAAGTGGTTGTACCATTTTATACTCTCATCAACAATGCGTGAGAGTGCTGGTTGCCCTAATCAGGCCATTTTTGATGGAGTAATTTAGCTGTAGCTAGTGTCACCCCCAGCATGTCGCTCTGGGTTCTTTTGCCTTAGAAGAGTAGCAGTGGTTGAACTCTCCCTTCAAGTGTATATATAAAGTTTATATATAATAATAAAGCAGTATTATAGATTACACATCATAGAAATGTATATATATAAAGGAAAGTAAATTCTGTGTACATATCTAAAGGGAATGCTGTGGTCCATGGAGACTGTTGGGCTTTCATCAGTATCACAGGGTGAGGTGAGCCTGATTGGGACATTAAGAAAGAATGGCAATTTACTTCTGAAAATTAAAACTTTGGGACTGGCTTTTGGAAAACAGAAGCATATCCAATTTTGAATATGTGAGGCAACAATTATGAACAGGGAGTCACTAGTAACCACTTTTGTGAAGTTGAAAGAGATTTTTAAAAAATATGTTGCCACATAGATCAAATTCAAAGGTTCCCTTTTCCTGCCCCATGGCCAATGATCTAGACAGTATTTCAAACACCCTGAAAGTATAATAGAAAAGAATATTGTACAAAATATGGGCTCCTCAGCAGATTTCAGAAAGGGGAGTGGGGCAAGTGAAAGAAAAAACAAACAAACAAACAAACCAAACAAACAAACAAACAAAACAAAACAAACAAACCAAAAAAAAAAAAACCAGAAAAAACATAGACCAAAACCAAAACCAACCCCCACTCCCCCCAGCCATCCAGATAATTTGATAAGAGAACAGAGAAGATCTTGGCAATTTCCTTGTAATAGCTGCAATTCTTGGTAACTTAATCCTTGGGGGGATGGTGAAGTGAAGATATTCCCACATGCAAGAGCATATTTCAACAGATTGTCAATTAGAGACACTGTCCACCAAAATTGGCTTATTTTCTACGGTGATAATCTATGGAATTTCTTTTCCTTAAACCACTGACTTGGAAATATAAAAATTATTAAATTTATCCAGTTTAGAGACTACTATAAATAAGTCTGCTTGAGTCTGTATGTGCCTGCATGACATCTGTGATATCCTGAACCACCTCTGTCTGTTCTTCAGAGCGATGGGAAGGTGAATAAAGAGTTTATGTTGACAAGGACTATGAACTAAGCAGCTCCAAACACACTCCCCAGGCTCCCAGAACACAAAGAAAAAAGTAATCACTCCAAATGACCCCCAACTATTTAAAATTTCATACCATCAAGTCAGATGAACCAAAATTGCTACCACCTGTAAAGATTCAAAGCAATACAAAAATCACTAAGAAGATGAAAAAAAAGTGGCAGATGTGCTTGGAAGGAGGGAAAACGAGCAGAGGAAGAACATGCTTGGAGCACCCCCTCCAGGGAACTGGTGATCATATCAGAGGCTGAGAAGTTCTGCCAGATTGCAAAGTAAACAAACAACATGCCTTATCTATTCTTTTCATACTTGGGATTTTAAGAAAAGTTTGTTCAAACTTATAGATTTTTCAGGGCCATAGAACTGAAGGCTAGGAGGAGTCTGAATTTGTCTACACCCAAAATCATAGACCTGTAGCTTTAGAAGGGACCTTGGGAATCATTTAGTATAATCTGCTACCCAATATGAAACATCCCTTATAAATGTGAATCTGTTTTCTGCTTGCATGGCTCTGGTTATAGGAAATGTAGTCTGCTCCAATTTTTGAGAGCAGTAGCTGTTGACAAGTTTTTCTCTTATATTGAGGCAATCTGCTTCCCTTTAACTTCTAATCATGGGTCCTAGTTAGCGAAACAGCAGTAAGCCTATTCATAGTTCCTACAAGTTGGGTCTTCCTAAGTTTGAAGCTGGATATCGTGGATCTTCTGAATCTCCTCTTTTCCAGGCTGAAATATTCACAGTTCTTTAAACAGGGCTTTCAGGGGCGCCTGGGTGGCTCAGTGGTTGAGTGTCTGCCTTCAGCTCAGGTCATGATCCCAGAGTCCTGGGATCGAGTCCCACATCAGGCTTCCTACAGGGAGCCTACTTCTCCCTCTACCTATGTCTCTGCCTTTCTCTTTGTATCTCTCATGAATAAATACATAAAATCTTTTTAAAAAATAAAAAATAAACAAGGCTTTCAGATCTCTTGATAGCTTGCTTAAATTTTTCTCCTAAATGCACTTTACTAGCATCTTGCTTAATGCAGTGCTCTAGATCAATGCTTCAGGTATGGGCTTATTATCACTGCATACTGCCTCCAACTACAGTTGACAGTAAAGGTTGGGTTACTTGCTCACATTTACTTAAGTAGATAGCAGCAGAGATTGAAATAGGAAATCTATCTCCTGATTCTCAGGTCAATATTCTATTCCTGTATCACACTGAAAATAACCTGTTGGATAGAACAAATAATGTTTCTTCAACATGGATAACAGGAGTTTTTGTGATAATAAAAGGAATGAATGGAAAAAAATGAGTCTTAGCATTAAGAACTTCCTTCTCCTGGACCAGGTTAATTTCCTTACTGTGATCTTCACTCCTGTCCACAAAGGAAAATGAGATGTGCTTGGAGGCAGCCTCTCTGGGTAAAGGTCTTCAAGGATCTAGTAGCAGAGGATCAAAGCATATGAGTGCCCTTTTGTCTTCATTTAAGAAGTCCAGTAAGGTCCAGACCAGTTCCCTGCAGGTCCCAACTGAAATCCCAAAACTTACTTGTCTAGGCAATAGTATCCCCTGACATTAAAAGCACCTTACAAATAAATCATAAAGAAATTCGGTATGATTAAACATTGGTCTGGGTGGTAGGTGGCAGTGATAGTGATGGTAGTGGGTAGTGGGGTAGTGGGTAGTGGTGGTAGTGGAGCCTTGGCATATAAGCTAAACTCACCTTTTAATCAGAATTTTGAATATTGGGGAGCAGGGCGGGGAGTGGGGGTGAATGGGTGATGGGCACTGAAGGGGGCACTTGACGGGATGAGCACTGGGTGTTATTCTGTATGTTGGTAAATTGAACACCAATAAAAAATAAATTTATTATAAAAAAAAGAATTTTGAATATCAAAATACATATAGCAAAGGTGTAAAATGAAATGATGTATATTACCCATGAAGGGGTGGCTAAAGTTTTTTGGGGAGCATTGGGCAAAACAGGCATTCTGGTGCTTATCTGTCAGGATCTTTTTATCTTGCATCTTTGCTTTCTTTGTATATTTCCCACCTCCCTCAATTTCTGAATTCAGCCCTCAAAATACATATGGAATTAATTCAACATATACTTACTGCAAATCAACAAGACAAAGGCACTGAAAAGTGAAATTCACACACAAAAAGAACAGGCCTGCCTTGAAGTTGCTGGGCAACTAATCTAAAAAAGACAAACACAAGACAATAAACAAACTATGCTGAGATGAGAGAAAATGGATGCACGCAATATAAACATACCTAGACTGAAGCTTTTCTTCTGAAAGTGAATTCCAAAGTCGAGGGATAATTGAGAATTGGGACTAATTTACTTTTGTCATCAGATTGAAAATTCCAGGAAATCTTCACAGAAATCCCAGAATAAAAATCCCACATAAACGACCAGAAACTCTCCTGCCAATGAAATAAACTTGCCCTATGAAATTAAGTGGCCCCCATGTGAGCAGTTCTGTGTAACAGGCTGCCAGAGCAGGTTAACAGGAGGCTGGCAGCCAGTGCCACATGTGGCCTGCATAGCCCTGTGCAAGACTTGGACTCCGATATACCTGAACTTTCCATGACTGATGATGGGTTGCTGGGAAGAGGCTGCCCCATGGTCAGAAGGGACACTCGATCCTTGTTTGTTTGGGAGCGGGGCACTGCTATATTTGGAGTAGAATGTGCAAAGAACAATTGAGATAAGGCCAGGGTAAGCCACATTGTCCTTCCCCTCCTGTCACTGGGTAGACGAGTAAGCAAAAAACTATTATGCTGGACACGAGCCATCCTTATCCCCAAAGCAATGGATTTTATAAGTCAAATAACAAATAGAAACCAAATCTAGGAATGCTGAATTCACTGAGAAATCCAAAAGAGAAATATCAATTGTCAATTCTTTCCCAAAGGGGTTGGAAGGAAAGGCTGAATAAAGCAATTCTATAAAATGCAATCCAAAAGCCCTCATTGTTTACTGCATGGTAAATCATAATGGCAGGAGTGGTCTTATCCTGTTACGCTGGAAAGTGAGCTAGAAAAAGATAAAGTCACAGCCTTCACCACTAAATAAAGTAAATAAATACTTTATACATACAGCTGAATGCCCAGACAATGCACAGTCTCAACTGTTCTCAGCCACTCCTGCAAAGGGAAATTCTCTCCCTTTCAGATTCTGCTGCAGGCACCACAATAAAGCATTCTGATAGACAGTCATAATGTTAGGGAGATTATGAAGGCAGTTTGCTTAGGACACCACAGAGCTGGCTGATATTTGAATTCTAGGCCTAAGATATTTTATTTCCTTTTTCTGAATTAAGAAGTGGGCCTATCCCTCAGCATAAAAAGGAAGGATAGTGTACCAATAAAGAGGAGATGCTGCATGTAAATAAATAAATAAAATATTAAACCATATTAATCTCTCCTGACTGTAGAGCTGGAGACTGCCATTCTGTCTGTTGAATGGGAGCAACATTGTAGACAGGGAGGGGGCCCAGAGTCTCTCATTTCTATATTCTGCACTGACATTATCCCCACTCTTCTCTACTCTTCACTGTAAACATATACCTATAATTTCATCGGGGTCATCCCAACAAGTAAAAAATCTCATGCGCATCAAGACAAGATTAGATGAGCCAGGAATTCTACTTCTAGGTTTACTTTGAGGTAAAAACTCTCAAGAAAGGTCATAGGCATGCACAATGAAACAAGCATAAGAACGCTCCATGAAATGCTACTTGTAACAATGCCAACAAAAAGATGGAAACAATTTAAATGTTCTTCAATAGGAGAAAAGGTAATAAAATCTGGCATATTAATATAATGGAATACCATACAACAGATAAAAGGAACAAATTAGATGTCATTAATGGCACAGTGAAGTCTTAATACTATTGGATGAAAAAAATGTTGCAAAAACAGTACATAGTGTGATCTACATACATAAATTTAGAAAACATTGAGGGTAACATTCTATTATTCATAGGTATTCATATATTGCTTAAAAACATTAAAAAAATGAACTGAAAAAATAACAATTCACATCAAGAATAGGTCTACCTAGAGCCACTGTGGAAACACTATGGGGGTTCCTCAAAAAGTTAAAAATAGAATTATCCTCAGATCCAGTAATGACAATGCTGGGTATTTACCCCCCAGATACAAAAGCACTAATTCAAAGGGATACATGCACCCCTATGTTCACTGCAGCATTATTTACAATAGCCAAATTATGGAAGCAGCCCAAGTGCCCACTGATAGATGAGTGGATATACATATACAATGAAATATTATTCAGCCATAAAAAAGAATGAAATCTTGCCATTTGCAACAACATGGATGGAGCTAGGGAGTATAATGCTAAGCAAAATAAGTCAGTCAGAGAAAGACAAATACCATATGATTTTACTCACATGTGGAATTTAAGAAACAATAAGCAAAGGAAAAGAGAGAGAGAAAGAGATAAACCAAGAAACAGACTCTTAACTATAGGGAACAAGCTGATGGCTACCAGGAGGGAGGGAAAAGGGGGGAATGGGTAAAACAGATGAGTACTTAGTTACCATTGAGCTAATGCATAGAATTGAGCACTGAATAATGTATAGAATTGTGGAGTCACTATATTGTACACCTGAAACTAATATGACACTGTGTGTTAACTATATTGGAATTAAAATAAAAAAACAATATAAGTTTTTTTTTTAAGGGAAAAAATCGGCCTGGGTATAAAATATACTCCAGTGTTTTGCTTCTTTTGTTTTCACGTAATTCTTTTTATATTTCTTCTTGCCAAAGAAGAAAACAGTCAAAAAATGTTGAATTTTCAAGCCTGGAGAATAGAAATACAGTATTTGTTATATTTAAATTTCTCAAAAAACATGATCCCAAAGGGGCCAATCACTTGGTCATATTTACTCTGAACTATGGAAAATTATATCTATTGGATGTTAGACATTTTAAAATAAGTAAAGACTTAGCCATGCTTAACGTGTCCTCTGAAATTTAAAGGCAGAGAATTGATGGCTATGTGAGTGAACATTCAGTACTTCAGACATGAGCCCACCACTCAGCTATGGTGGTACCCCACGAGGTCACTAGAGAGCAGAGGCAGAAGAGACTAAACATGACTGAGTAGCTCCAGCATCAGACAGATCTGAGTTCGACTCCTGAATCAGCTACTTCATGTGAGTTTGGTTAAGCTGCTTAACCTATTTGAGCACCAGTTCCCTCAGCTATAACACAGAAATAATTCTTATCTCACAGTCCTTGGAAAATTACTTGAGATAATTTGTGGCTACCCTGCTTAGATTTTGCCCAGCACAGAGGAGATGCTCAGATGGGCACGGCAAATCAAAAGGATGAGGGAGTATTTATGGAAGGCTTCTAAAAGTGAACCATTCTTTTGTTAATTCCATATACATGATGAAATGAGACATGCCCCTCATTAGAGTGGGGAATATGAAGAGGTGAACAACTACAAGATGTGAGGTGGTGACCGGGGACAAGAAGCTTTCTTTATGTGCCCCAAACAGCCATGCCTTCCCATCATCACTGAGAATCACTGTTCTAGTTCAGCAGAACCAAAGCCTGGGTATTTCAGGCTCCTAGAACTGCAGAGTAGTGTAGCTGGTAGCAACTCTAGATCACTGCTCCCTCTGGGAACCTGGCTTCCAGAGATCACAGAAATGTGAGGCTTCCTGTTGACAGCAGCTGAAACCCCTGGGTAGACAAAACCCTGGGGCACCAGAAGGTGAGGGTGGCTGCTACTCAGTTTAAGCAGTCTGGAAGCACTATGCATGGTCTCAGGGGACTCCACCCTGAGTAACAGGCTCTAGGAATCCCAAATGAAGGCTGACACATAGTCCTAAGGTATCTGTCTACTCCAAGTCCCACCTCTTTCGAAAGACAGACATTGCTATGTGTATCTTGCTTCCAAAGAGCAATAAGGGGGCAAAACAAAAGATTACAAAAATGAACTCTTCGTACATATTAAATCAGAAACTCTGAAGAAGAAACCTTGGGTGGAGTCCATGTGCATGCCCATTCTCCCTCCACTTTCTCACCCACACTATCCTGAACACATCCCAGGTTGCTGTTGAAAACATAAAACTGCTTTCCTTAGCCATTTATGTTTCTCAACATTTTCTGTCAACTAATCTAACTTTATTCAGAAAAGCATCAGTACCAGATACCTTATTTTCCTACAGTTATTAGGAAGTTATTAATCTTCAAAAATCACGATGATCAGAAAATGAGTAAAACTAACTTTCCTTTGTATTGAGCCTCACCTAAATGGCTCCTTCCCCAGACAAATAGGTGGCAGGGCAATACCAGGCTCATTTAAAAGTTTCTTGCTGAAATTTAAACCTCTGCTGTCTTAATCTTCCTTATGTGCATGGGAACAGTCTAGAAGGAAGAAATCAGCAACCAAAGCAATGTTCTCTAGCAGTTCCCAAGTACAAAATTGCTCCAGATTTTCCTCTCAGTCCAGAGACAGTGCCTATCATTTTAGCAGCCAGGTGCTTTGACATGTTTCCTATTAAGTTCAGAAAATGAGGAAACAGATGGTGGGAGGGATTAAGTGACATGATTGAGGCCAAGAATAAGGGTTTTAAAATTCTCCCTCTTTCATTTCTTGGGAGATATTCTTTCTGCATTCTGGTCTGCATTCTCTCAAGGCTTTAAATTAAGTAGGCAAAGAGCATGGTGAATGCTCAGTCTACTCGGGAGTAACAGTTAAAATCCCAGCCTCTTGAGTATCTCACTTGTCACTGAATCCTTGAGTGAATCTGCCTACATGAATCAGTATCTTCTGAGGGAGTGTCTGGGTTAGTCAAATGAGGATTTTCACAACAGAAAGATCTACTGAAGGAGGGGGTGAAGGAAGCAGGGGGAAGGGGAGACAGAGACAGAGAGCGACACAGAAAGAGACAGGGAGAGGAGAGATTAGAAGAGGAAGGGAGGTGAGAGAAGAAGGGAGGGAGGAATAAAAGAGGAAGGAAACAGCAGGGGAAGGGGGTTAAGGACACCCTATCCTTCATTTTTTGGGAAAAAAAACCCTGGTGATATTGGTGCTAATATGATGTAAAGTGGTCTGTGTACCTGTGAGGAAAAGCTTCAGTTTTTATCTTGATAAATACTTCTGGGTTTGCACATATACCACAACAGATTATAGTTCAAGATCAAAACTGCACCTGCAGTTCACAATGACCTATTTTTTGCCCCAGTCCCCCAAAGTTGCTCTGTAGCAAAGCCAAGTCAAAACAATGCTAAAAAAAAAAAAAAAAAAAAAAGGCTGCAAGTTCCTGGCAATTTCCCTTCCTTCCACATGCTGCCAAGGTCACCTAGAGGTGAGGCTGAACTCTCCATTTGGCCTTTTTTTTAAATTTTTTTTTATTTTCCTCCCCCTTTCCCCTCCCGCTACTTAACGAACATACTGATATGGTTTATAGCCTGTACCTCAATAGCATTATCGCCTTGGATTTTTATCAGATCTGGGGTCAGGGAAAGCAGGAAAGGAGATTGGCTGTGGTTCTGGGTGTGGCAAGGTCCTGTTGCCTTATCAGGGAGGTAAGAAAGTGAATCTACCTGGTATGCTTCTGGCTGTGAAGTGCAGGGAGGTGAGCCAAGGTGCCAGGGGGTCACTAGGAGTTCACTTTGGATCAGGGCCCAGTGTTTGTAGAACTTAGCTCATCAACCTTTCTAATTTGCAAAGATGTATTTCCTGTTGGGTTTCTTCCTCTCTGTCATCTAGGCAAAAGAATCCAGTACGCATGCAGCTTGTTTGGTGTGTACAGGAAACATCCCTTTCCTGAATTAAGTCCAATTACGGTAATTCATTCAGAAAATCCTTGGGATCACTGGCGCAAGTTAAACTGCCCAGGGTGGATGAGATGGGTGTTTAGCCAGAAGACTATGTGTCAAAGATCCCTGGGTGCTTTCCTCACCACTGCATTGACCTGTACCTGAACCTACCCGATGTCATCTTGCAAACTACATAACCTTGGTGTGCCTTGTTTGACTCTCCAATAAAATGGCGGTCCTCATTTATTTATTCCTAAACTGATTCTATTACCTGCTTAGAGAGTCCTGGAGAGTAGAACGACTGAGTCTCAGTGACAGAGAGAGAAACATAGAATCAAATTTCAAGAGTCTGTGCTCAGGACTGTGGGGCCGAGGGCTGGCTTATAGAAAAGCCCTGTGGCTGGCCCTGAAGAGAATGTTAGTGTTCTTTTATGCTAATTTTGGATAGAATTGGCCATTGGGTGGGTCTTACTACAGAATAATTACAAAGCAGGAGGGAATACTGACTAATTCCGATTAAGATCCTGGCTGAAAATATTACAAAATGCTAAGGAAAAGTGTTCATTTTCTGAGACTGATACTGTTTTAAAAAGAAGGTAAAAGATGAGACCAAAGATTCTACTTTTCTAATTACAGCCAAATTATCCTTACACCCATCTGAATCCAGGTGTGATCAACAATAGCAATAATCATCCGCTCAAGCTAGAAAACTTTCTCAAGTCAAAGTACCCATGGTCAAGACATACGTCGAGAGACTGGATTCTCTGCTGAAATACGAAGAGGGTGTATACACAAGTCCCCTTAGCTAGAAGTTCATTTATCAACATGAAAGCAGGACATCTATAGACAGAAAGTAATTTACAGGCATCTCTCTCACTGGAAATCATTTGGCTTTCTTTTAATTCTATTTTTTTTTAAAGTTTATATGTTCATTCATTCACTCAACATTTTCGAACAGGGACTATGTGCCAGGAACTGAGAGAAGGATATAAAAATTAGTAAGACAACAGCCTATCTTAACTAGTTCACAGCTAGTAGAGGAGACATATAGGAAAATAAATACAGTATGGTATGATACACTATAATAGAGTTTTGTATAAGGTGTTAAGGCAGTGCAGAGGGCCGACCAGTTCCTGCCTGAGAAAGTCAGACAGTTTCCCAGAAGAGGAAGACCTGAGTCTTAAAAGTTGAGTAAATGTTTGCCAGAGGAGTAAGTGCCTAGCTAAAAGGAAGAAACTTTGTATGCAATGTTCATTGCATGGCAACAAATTTTGGGGGGGTATACCATAAGAATGGTAGAAGAGGCAGCTGGAAAGGCAGGTAGGGTTTGGCCTGAGAAGGCACTTAAAGCAAGAGTGGTTTTTTTTTTTTTCCCCCCTTCTCTGGAGGTGGACAGATCCTAAAGAGTTGTATGCAGAAGTCCAACAATAAATCAAATTTTCAGTTTAGAAAGTTTGGCAGCAATTACAGGGGGAAGAGGAGCTTACCATGAAAAACAGAAGGGATATTGAGACAAGTGTGCAAAATAACTACAATAAAGTTTTTGTTAAGTGCTGACATTAATGTGGGTACTTGTGTGAGTCTTGTCATATATCTGCCACCACTGTGAGTGCTATAGAAAATCAAAAGAGTT
This sequence comes from Vulpes lagopus, assembly GCF_018345385.1. Lineage (NCBI taxonomy): Eukaryota > Metazoa > Chordata > Mammalia > Carnivora > Canidae > Vulpes > Vulpes lagopus. The sequence continues at coordinate 83,441,478 of NC_054828.1, forward strand.
CAGAGATTGGGATGTAATAGTGAGGGAAGCTTCATGAAGAAGGTAGGAAGGAACTAAGAAACCACTGAGGCTCAGGTAGGGTGAGCATCCCAGAATGCAGAATCAGCACAAATAAAATGTGATGCTTCTAACTGCAGGCTAGAAGCATGAAGTACCCATGAAATGGACAAGACCTATCAGATAAATGGGGAAACAAGAGAAATAAAATTATCTGAGGCCCAGATGTTAAGGCAGATAGATCAAGTTATGCAGAAGTCCATCCAAATCTGCACAGCATCTCAAAGCGGAACTAGGCAGTCAATATCTGTGGACCCCAAGCCTCCATGATCATGTGTGTAATAAGGGTTTCACCAATTTTTAAGTTTGTGCATTTGACTGAGGTGAAGCACACTGGACAAATACAAAACATATTCTTTCAAAAAGACATAGATTCCTCTAGTCTGTTAGCAATGTTGAACTTTAATCACCAACCAAGTGAAATGACATTAACTTGAGATAAACATGCCTCACTGGTTAGTACCTTGTGAAGTTTCCTCTTCATTTAAGAGTTGTACAAGAATTACAAGAGTATTCAATAGGCTATGACTAAAAGAGGAGTTGGCAAAGCCAAGAGTATTTGTATTTGTGTCCTAGCTGAAACCTCTTCTGAGATAGGAAAACCTCAGTGTTAAGTATACATCTAATGCTTACACTAAGCAGAGATGTGAACAATTAGATCATTCCAATCCTATGAATGGAATATTTCCACCTAGTAATAAAGCCCATTTTGGATTATTATTCTTTGTTTATTAAACCAACAAGAGCACTCATTCTAGCTGGCCTGTCACAAGCACAAAGTGAACTAAATGGTTTGTTTAGTCTAACGATAGATGCTCTCTGCCAAACAAGGAGGATCTCGAAATAAAACATGACTTTACCATGGAATGATGTTATATAATTAGAGGGATGCGATGTAAAGATGGAGGCAACAGAATGATGCATTTCTTTTTTATTCAGCATGACATGAGATGAAATGGATTTCTTGCCAGGTTAAAGCACAAGGTGTGACAAGGTGTAGCTCAAGACTGACTCTGGCCATAAATCAATTGTTGATGGTATTCCTTTAACCTAGTACATACTTGATAACTGCAGCACCATAATACAGTTCTGTTGATGACATAAGACAGTAAGCCACACACTGACTTTAAGATAACATTTCATGGACAACAAAGAGTTAAAGTTTACTTCAGACCCATTTACTCTACACAATAAATGACCCCATCAATCCCTCCTAGTCATTAACAATGCTAAGTTACTGCTGAATGATTTTGCCTACCTCATTTTGAATAGTTCCAGAAAGTTGTCCAGTCCATGTGTCAACAGACCACTTGGGAGTTCAAGCAACACTCCATAGCTCTCAGTTGGTAATTATAATGTTTTCCTAAATATGCAGCTGATATGTGATTTGTAAATTTGCAAGAATCTTCCCAGGCCATTATCAGGTCTGGTAACCTCTCAACACCTCAGGAATTAATTCACAAAGTGGGCAAGTAGAGTCATTTCCCTCAGCAGTTGTAACAAATTTTATGCTTCACATAGACATGGATGGTCAAAACCCATTTTTATTTTCTGATTAGTGCTGCTCAATTAATCCTTAACTCTCTTACAATCGACACTAAAAGAGACATAATCTTCCTTCTAAAACTACACTTGGCCCCGGACATATCCTGATTTCACCTGTTCAGGTCTCTGGGTATTCAATAAAGCAAGTTCAGCCGCTGTGCCAAGAGGCCACACAGAGTTCAAGGTAACACCTCACAGCCATCAGCAGGTTAATTATAATTTCATTTTCAAACACACCGACTGCATGCTTGTTTCAACTCCAAATGACCTTACCTGCTTAATTTTTTTTTTTTTTTTGGGTCTACATGGAGTAAATTTCTGTCAGCAAAGCTGAAAGGCCACTCAGAGTTCATAGTAACAATTCATATTTTTAACAGGTTGCCCAGACCTAAATCCTCACCTTCCAACATTCCAGAGAGAGCACTTAGTAGCTATGAAGAAAGTAGGGCACGGGGGATGGGGAAGAGAAGTGGGGAGGAAAGGGAAGGAGAAGCCATGGCTCCTGGTTTCTGGAGTTTTGAAAGGTTCAGTGCCAACGGCTATCTTAGTGAGCTGACTGGCTTGTGGGGGAAGGCCCTGTACTTTTGGGGTGGAGCCTTTACGGGAGTTTCTAGATACTTACTTGATGACTGCATCATTGCCAGAAGCAAAACTGGCTCGAAAGCAGTCTTGTGTTACATTCCGAAGTGATCAAAATGGTGGAAGCTTGATGCTGCACTGAAGACAACTGGGGCTAATGCTGGCTACCTTCCTTCTGCTTTCTCAGTGGGTAGGGACAGAAAACAAGTTCTCAAAGGGGTAGATGCTCTCTGCAGACAAGGGCTCCTTCTCTTATCGATTAGGCTGAAAGAGCTTGGGGAACATTAATGAGAGGAGTCACTTCAGATGTGATTTTTCTCATCCCCTGCTGCCTTTGTCGTATCACATGCCAGAGTGACACGTTTTGTGGGAATGTTCTGTAGGGCCAACTGACCCATTTTCCCACTCAAACACCAAATCAAAACATGTGTCCCCAAAGCTTTTGCTCAGAAATGCTTTCTGGGTAACTCATCATTCATCCTGTATGGAAATCTCATCTTCCATTTCACAGAGCTTAGCTGTTTTTTGTTTGTTTTAAATTTTTTATTTATTTTTTTTCCTAAACTGTGTACATGACTCAACCGCTCATGGTATTATTCATGTTGTGAGCAACTTGAAGGGACCAAAAATAAGTACAGACTCCATTAACATATTTCGTTCTTGGCAATTTATTCCCCTTGAAACAATTATTAGTTGCATGGGACTTTGTCTCAAGTTGCTTAAGAAAACTCTTCCCTGGCACTCGGGTTATCACCTGGCTTGAGCTGCATCTACTTTCTTACAGCCTGATCTGCCTTGTCAAGATGCTTTTGAATGTCCAAATGAACAGACAATTTCTATAATGTTAACTCATTCCCTCTACAGAGGTTCCTTGTCTTGGCAAACAAGTGGGTAGAGCCTCACAACCATTTCACTCTCAAAAATGTGACCACAGTCAATCTCAATACTGCTTTTCAAATGAGGGAGGTAATTTCTGGTTGCTGCAGGACCACAAAGCATTTAGTTGAGTGTTCTACCATAAAGCCTGAATGTTTCATTATTGTTGCATAATCCAGTGATTTAAATTTTTTAATTGCAGAGCTGGTTGTCTTTCCCCAAATGAATCTTAGGAAGAAGCCTAATATATAAAACATGTGATATCAAAGCCATTTAGGCAAATTTAGGCTAATCACCCAGGGACCTATCAGCTCAGCCCTTCTACCTCCCCCATTCCACTGACTTCTACCACCACAGCATAGAATCATACCCAAGGGGGCTCAATGGAACCACTAGCTGCCACATGACACAGCTTAAAAGCTACTAAAACATGGATGTTGGCAGTAATTAGAAAGTAGATATTTGTAAGTGGCAAATCATCTCCCCAAACTTAATTGACTCAGAACTATGTGAACATGTTAGAAAACCTTTTTCTTCCCCATTAAATTATCATCTGTGGAAGGCAGAAGCTTTGACTCATTTATACTCCTCACAATACCCAGGTCATACTAAATGTTCAATAAATGTTACATTATACCACCTTGCCTCAGACTGGAAAAAATTACTTTCTGTGCAAAACATGTCATTTTAAGGAGGGCAGGAAAGTTATCTTCCTCCTCCCTTACTCTGCATTCATCCAGAAATCTCTAGTTATCATAGTGATTGCAAGAGACTGGTCATCATCAGACTCTCTTCATCATAGAAACATACCACCTGACCTTCAAACAAGGTGACAACCTGTATGTATCTCAACCTTCCTAATGAGAAATATGGAATGACAATTGAAAGTTGAGGCCTAAAAAAAAAAGAAAGAAAGTTGAGGCCTTGAAGAAAACTGATTTGTTTTCAACTTCCCCATTTATAAACAGCAAAAATTGAACTGATCATTTCCCTTGTCTGGCATTCCAAAGAAGGTGGTGAGTGTTCAACCAAGGCAAAGAAGTCATTTGAAATCTGCTTTTCATTTTAGGGGGATTGTTCCTTCTCAGTCAACAAGCAACCACGTATCTATTGACATCGTTGAGTCCAAAAATGAACATGAACCTGATCAGAACACTGGAGCCCAAGTTTAAGATTGCTACTTCATAGCAGAATGACATTGCTTAAGAATACCTTGAGTATCTTTTCCTTATTACTGTAAATGGAATAATAATTGGTACCTCACAAGATTATTTGTAAGATAAAATGATAATACTCATGGAAATATCTGGTGTTCCTGGTGAATATATTATTCAGGATCCTGTGTGGGATCCCAAGAATAGAAAGGGTCAAAGAAGAGATACAAAAGAAATGTACTGGAACTTTGTACATCAATTTCCATAAGGTGAATATGCAGGCAGTTTGTGTGTGTGTGTGTTTTTTTTTTAAGATTTTATTTATTCATGAGAGATACACAGAGGAAGGCAGAGACATAGGTAGAGGGAGAAGCAGACTTCCCTGTGGAGACCCTGATTCGGACTCAATCCTAGGACGCTGGGGATCACACCCTGAGCCAAAGGCAGACACTCAACCACTGAGCCACCCAGGTGCCCCAGCAGTTCGTATTTTAATGTCTGTTGTGCTCAGGGATACCAGCTTAGCTGTAGTGAATCAAAGTTGTGGGATGGTAAGGGAGGAACCTAGGGCTCTGGGTTTGTTCCTAAGCAAGTCTCAGGATATATCAAATTGATCTAGATACAGAACCCTACGAAGATTAAAGGCAGAACAGAAGCCACATTCCATCTGTGGAACAATCATACTAATGGTTATTCTATGACATGAAAAGGGTTTTCATTTCAATGACCGTATCTTTTCCATCACTCTCTTTCTCTCTCCCTCTTTTATACCTGAAATCAGGGCTGAACTGGAGCTAGAACAGAGACTGGATATTCTCAGAAGTGTAGAATACTATGGTCATAGACCACTTACCAGTGTTAAGATCTGTTTCTTTAGGTAATTATACCTCTGCCAAACTTTCTGGAGTTATATAGTTATATTTTAGATTCCCCTTGGGGAAAATTTGACCAGCCCTTAAGATTAGAATCTAAATACCTAGGGTAAAGGATCAGATGGCCTAGAAAATTTGGACCTTGGTCCATATGAAAATTGTATAAAGGGCCCAAATGTTAAAGAATTGCTTTTTGTATGTGTTAAAATAGAATTCTGAGCTGGAGTCCATTTTTTTATTCCTCTCAAAGTTATGATGACAAAGGAACTTCTGATTTGCTTCTCCTTTTTGGATCAACATTGGTGAACTAGCAAAATAAGTACAATTTTTCTAAAGCTAATGAGTCATTTAGAAACGGATGACTGACATTGTCATCAGCAATAACCTGCTTAACTGAACCAAATAATGCTTCCTAAAAATACATTTTTCATTTGTCTCACAGCAAGCATGCACTGAGTACTTCATCTGTGTAGGATCTTAGTCATAACAACCTCTGATCTTCATTAATCTCTTCCTATTATTCTGCTTCTGTTTTGCCATTTTCTCCTTTTTGTACCTTTTTTAATGGCATTATAACAAAGCATTTTATTTATAAGATCGATTCAAATAGCATATTCTGACATTCCTTCCTGTACTTTTATTTCCTTGTTTCATCTTCATATTCTTTCTGGGGATTCTCTCCATTGCCTGTATCACCTCTAACTCCTTCACATATTAATGCAGATATGTTTCAACTATGGTAACTCACTATTTTTTCTCCTCCTTTTCACATTCCTTATACTTTTAAGCCTTTTTTTTTTTTTTTTTTTTTTTAGTAAAGTGTTCTGAGATAAAACAGATGTTTGAATTAAAAATAAATGACCATTTCCCATGCACCAAGTATGGGTATAAAAGTCCATGATAATGTGGAAAAAATCACTGTAAGTTAAAATGAAACGTATCTTCAGACATCTCATCCAGACATGGTTGGGATTCCGTGAGGCTTCAAAACATTAAAGGTGGTAATGGCATCAGTAAGAATTTCCATTGTAAATCAATACAGGTTTTTGGTTATGATGAGTAACTTGCAGTAGACCAACACTTCTGCCAAGAATAACTAGAAAAGCCAGAGGGATGCCTGGTGGCTCAGTGGTTGAGCTTCTGCCTTTGGCTCAAGGCCTGGATCTTGGGATCCAGGATCGAGTTCCACATCAGGCTCCTTGCAGGAAGCCTGCTTCTCCCTCTGCCTGTGTCTCTGCCTCTCTCTTTGTCTCTCATGAATAAATAAATAAAATCTAAAAAAAAAAAAAAAAAAGAAAGAAAGAAAAGCCAGAAACAAAATTAAAAAAAAAAAAGAAAGCTGCTTGAAAGCACTATATTGCTGTTGAGACATCCAGGATTTGAGAAGACAAGATCTGGGAGAAAAGAGAAGTTCTTTGGGATAAAACCAAAATTCTGCATACCAGATTCTTGGTGTTGGGAGAGAGGCAAGGAAGCTGGGAGAATTTTTGGCAAACTCACAGGGCTAGAGAGAAAAGAATGGAGTTTGGTGTTACCAAGGGAGAAAAAATTTAAGTAATCAAGATTACAGAGAGAAGACAGAGACAGAAAAAGCAAGCCTACTGGCATGTGCTGATACTAAACCATAGCAGGCAGCCGGCTGAGAAGCCAAGCAGAAAATGGCTGAAAAGTAGAGCAGAGTTTTCTGCAGAATCTTGGTAATGAGAAAACAAAAATTAAGAGTTCACCTCTTAGCTAGGAGGGTCCTTACTAAAATGCCCTGGGCCCTTACTTGGAACACACTGAGGAATATCTACAATAATGAAAAAAGTATACATGGAACCTTATATAAATTGCATTCCAGTCTGCACAATTCCTGAATGGGCAGCACTGATGTCCCCCTCACTCTAACACCTGCTCAAGGACAAGATCAATCTCTGGAGGCAAATATCATTATCCTAAAAATTTTCATGCACAATGGCTGGGATTCAATAAAAATACAGACTTGCCAAGATTGGGAAAGAGAAAAACACAACAGAAACAGTTCTACTGGTGAACAAAATCAGAAATAAACTTTAAAGTAACTGTGACTAATACGTATAATAAAATAGAAGACAAAATGCAGAATTTCACCTCACAATTGACAAATGAAAAAAAGAGAAAATTCTAGCACTGGAAAATATAATATCTAAATTTAGAACACAGAAGGTAGGTTTAAGAACAGATTGCACACTGCTGAAGACAGCATTAGTAAATTGAAATACTGGTAAGTGCAAAATATCCAGACTGAAGCAAATACCTAGATTGAACCAAAAAGATAAAACATGTGAGACATAGTAAAAAGATCCAAAATATTTATGGTTAGAGTCTCAAAGAGGAGGAGCTAGAGAATGAAGGAAATGAAAATTTAAAGATATAATGGCACCAAATTTTTTAAACTGATGAATGATATCAAATCACAGATTCAAAAGGAATTTTAAATTCCATGGAGGAAAAACACAAAGAAAACCATGTCAAGGCATATTAGAGGAAAACTGTCAAAACCAAAGACAGATGTTCAAAGGACCAGCAATAAGACTGGCACCTGACTACACCAAGAAAAATGATGAAAATCAGAAAACAGTAGAACTACATACTGACACACTTAAAGTAAATGGCAACTTACAATTCAATACCCAATGAAAATGTCCATCAGGAATGAAGGTGAAAAATAAAAAGACACTCCAAGATAAAGAAAAGCTAATTGGCTATCAGCAGACCAACACCAAAAGGAATATTAAAAAGAAACAAAAGAGTAAATATGTAGATATATATTTACATATAGCATTACCATCATCATCATCATAATTGTGTTCCTTTGGATTTAGAATACTTGTGAAGTTAAAATATTATAGCAATAATTAAAAGGTTCTAGCATTTTTGTGGGACTTGTTAAATTATTCTAGACTAATGAGTTAATGATGTTTGTTGCAGAGTTTAGGGCAATCACTAAAAGAGATACCAAGCAATAAAAGACATGTTTGTTATACAGTCTAAAAAACAAACTAATAGATAAAAAAGTAGATAATAAAATACAATGAATTTTTAGAAGGGAAGAAATAAGGAAGAGAAAAAAAACAAAGAGAGGGCAAAATACAAAAACAAGAAGTAGGATGACATATATAAATCCCAATATATCAGTAATTAATTTAAATTCCAGTTAACTAAATACGCCCATTAAAAAGCATAATTTGTTAGAAGAAACACTCTACATGTTTCTGAAAAAAAGCATACCTTAAATATAACAACCACCAAAATCTGAAAATCAAATGATGAAAAAATATATACCATGCAAATACTAGTCAAAGAGAAATCTGATGCAGCTATACTAGTATCAGAAAAAGTAGACTTTATGGTAAAAAGTATTATTGGAGACACAGGAGGACAATATCATATTGTTAAGAGTCAATCTACCAAGAGAATGCAACATTCCTAAATTTATTTTTTTTTAAGATTTTATTTATTTATTCATGAGAGACACAGATAGAGAGGCAGAGACATAGAGAGAGAAGCAGACTCCCTGTGGGGAGCCTGATGCAGGACTGGATCCTGGGATTCTGGGATCACACCCTGAGCGGAAGGCAGATGCTTAACCACTGAGCCACCCAGGCATCCCCATTCCTAAATTTAAATATACCTGGTCATATATGCTTTGATATATGCAGAGAAAAATGGGCAGGAATAAAAGGAGAAATAACAAATCTACAACCACAACTGGACAGTTGCATTCCCCTCAATAACTGATATAACAATTACAATAACAATCACAAAAATTCGTAGAGATATCGATTTGATTTACCCATCTGATGAATAAACTTGATCTAATTGATAGCTATAGAACACTGCAGCCAGTAACTGCAGAAAACACACTTTTTAGAAGGGCATTAGAATATTTACCAAAATTGACCACATGCTGAGCCAAATGATAAATCTCAACAAATTTCAAAGCACTAGAAATAGTTCTATTATATTCTCTGACCAGAGTGAAATCAAGTATAAATCAATAACAAAAAATAGCTAGAAAATCTAAAAATGGCAAATAATGTTGAATGTTAATGAAAGTAAGATTTACCAGGATCTCTGGAATTAAAGAATATCTGTGCCTCAAGGGAAATTTACTGCCCTAAATACAAACATTAGAAAAGAAGACTGGGGAAGCAAAAAGATGGATTTGGGTATTCATCTCAGGAAGTAAAAAAGCAGCAGCCTGCTGTTGCTGCCATTGCTGGTGCTGCTTTTACTTCTCTGTAAAAGTGCAATGAATAAGGTCAACAATGGTTTTATAAAGACTAGTAAAAATGATAACCTCTATCAACAACAATCAAGAAAAAAAAGGAATAAATTACCAATATTAGAAATGAAAAAGAGCACATAACTATAGATCCTACAGATAATATAATAATACAATGAGATAATCTTATGAACAACTTAATGCCAATGGATTAGGAAATGTGGATAAAATAAATTCCGAGAACACAGTTTACCAAAATGGACATAAAAATAAATAGAAGATCTGACTACTCACTTGTGTATTTAAGAAACTAAGTCTATATTAAGTTTCCCAGAAAGAAATTTTCTCATCCATATGATTTCACTAGTGAAGTCTTCATAACATTAAAGGGAGAAATAACGCTAATCTTACACAAATTCTTCCTGATAGAGAAAATGAGGGAACATTTCACAAATGATTTTTATTAGACTTGCATAACCTTGATACCAAAACCTGAAAAGGCCATTGTAAGAAAAGAGATCCAAGAGAAAATAGGGCAAAATACTAGAACTAGCACTTCACAAAAGAAGATATCACAATGGCTAATTAACATATGAATAGGTTGCTCAATATCATTTGTATTAGGGAAATAATGCTAATTATATTATTTTATTTTACAACATATGATTATATTACATAAAATAAAACTCACAATGAGATACCAGTACACACCCACTGGAATGGCTAAAATTAAAAAGAATAGAATACCATGTGTTGTTGAGGATGTGGAGCAAGTTGAATGATCATCATTCTTGGTATAAATTGATTATAATCACTTTGAAAAACTGGCAGTATATACTAAAGCTAATATACATATATCCTATGACCAGCAATTTCAATTGTAGGAATATGTCCAATAGAAATGGGTGCATCAAAAAGCACTTACAAGACTGTTTAAGGCAGCACTATTTGTAAAAACCCCAATCAAGACTTCCCAAATGTCATCAACAATCAAAGATTAATAAATTGTGGTATAATCATATAATGGAATACCTCACAGCAATGAGAAAGAATAAATTACTGATTCATACAACTGTTTGGATGAATTTCATACATATATTGTTTAATAAAAGAAATTGAAAGTAAAGAAGTACATACTGTGTAATCCTATTCATATAAAGTTCAAAGCAGGCCAAACTAATCAATGCTGATAGAAATAACCATTGTAATTTTATTGGTTGGGAGGCATGAGAGACCGGGAACAGGTATAAAGAGGAATTTCAGGGGATTGTTGGTAAATGTTTAAGTTTTTTAATCTGGCTTTTGTGAGTGCATTCACTTTATGAAAATATAACAAGGTACACAATTGTGATGCATAGTTATTTAGTCTTATAATAATATGTTTATTTAAAGTGTCAGTAAATGGAATATTTACTTTCCCCCTTAAACTTGTACTGCCTGACATCTTCTGAGTGTACAGTAAGACATGAGTAGTAGCCAAAAGAATTCAGAAGAATTTGTTCATGATCCAATCGGTTGGTTTTCCACTCAAAGGAACACAGCTAGGTACTGTGATGAAAGTAAGTGAGTGTGTGTGTATATTTACCATTACAAAATTTGAAAATGTTGGGGCATCTGGGTGGCTCAGTGGTTGAGCATCTGCCTTTGGCTCAGGTTGTGATCCCAGGGTCCTGAGATCAAGTCCCATGTCAGGCTCCTTGTGGGGAGCCTGCTTCACCCTCTGCTATGTTTCTGCTTCTCTCTCTGTCTCTCTCATGAATAAATAAATAAAATCTTTTTAAAAAATTGAAAATGTTTTCATTTTTAATCATTCTGATGGTTAGTTTTAAGTGTCAATTTGACTGGGCTACAGGGTCCCCAGACATTTTGTCAAACATTATTTTGGGTGTGTCTGTGGAAGTGTTTCTGGATATTCATAATATTTAGATCAGTAGACTGAGTAAAGCAGATTGTTCGCCCCAATGTGGGTAGGCATACAATCAGTTGAAGGATTGAATAGAACAAAAAGGCTGACCTCTTTCTGCCTAAATGCCTTGAGCTAGGACATCAGTCTTTTCTGGCTTTTGGACCGGAACTGAAACATCAACTCTTTTTGTGTCTCAAGCCTGCTAGCATTCAAACGGGAACTGTATCACAGGCTCTCCTGTGTCTCAGGCTTGCCCATTGCAGATTTTGGGAAATCTGTCAGCTTCCATAATCACATGAGCCAATTCCTTATAATAAATCTCTTATAAACAAATAGACATATGAATATATACATATACATATACACACAGGTCTTACTGGTTCTGTTTCTCTGGAGAACTCTAACACCCTCATATGTTGCTTAATTTTTGCCCATAATAGATTGTCTGTTAAAGGCAGAAGACATAACCTTGAAATAAGAAAAATAAATGAAGACTATTGAAATGATAATTTTGCAAATACGTTCAAATGATCTTAAATAAATTTGTAATTGTATTTATTGATCAGACTCTTCATAAAAACATATTTGAAAAGAGGAAATAGTTTGTATTCAATCTGACTTTGTATTCATTAGGATTTAAGATTAATCATATTGACATTTTTTTTGAGAAATAAATTTCTCATTTCCTACCTTTCCTTATTTTATTTAGAAACACAACTTGAAAAATATAAAAAAATTAGTCTTTAATATTCAAAATTAAAAATTTCAGGGGCACCTGGGTGGGTCAGTGGTTGAACCTCTATCTTTAGCTCAGGGCATGATCCCAGGGTCCTGGGATTGAGTCCTGCATCAGGCTCCCCGCAGGGAGCTTGCTTCTCTACATATGTCTCTGCCTCTCTTTGTGTCTCTCATGAATAAATAAAATCTTTAAAAAAAATTCAAATAATCGATCTTATAAATAGATCTGGTTCTTTGGATCTGTAGTTTAATAACTGGAACTCCTTACATGTGATCTCCAAACAATTCAATAAAATATCACAATTGGATTATTTCATAAATCATGCCTTCTCTTATATAATTAGCTTAAAATAAATACTATGCATAATTTTTATATGAGAAAAGGTAACATGTATTTAATATTTCTGGATATTATATTGAAATTAATCTTAGAATCTTTAATTATATGCAAAATCTGAACTTTTAATTTGCTTCTTTATCATATGCCATGAAAAAAATAACAATATTATTTTTAAATTCCAAAAGGGGAGTGGTCATGAGGTTATATTTCAATTCCAACACTCATAAATGTTTGAAAAATGCTCACTTACTCTAATGTCTACCTCCAACTTTTACAGATAATAAAAATGACAACCTGAGGAGTTAAGCAATCTGACCAAGGATACATTTTGAGTTAGCAGTAGAGTGAGAGTGAGGGTTAAACACTCAAGTCTCCTTATTATTGGCACAGAGTTTTTTTATACCACAGCATAACAAAGTATCTCCCTTCTATCGATATGGATCATCCTAGCTCCTCAATTGATTTTTGTATAAATGCAAAAAAGAATCTGGTCAACTCAAGCTATTTAAATGTTGCCATGTCTGACTGAGAAATTCGCAAATATAATGGCTCTTTACATTGTCCCCCACCTTCAATAAATTTAGCTTTCACCAACTAATGTCTGAAAACATCTTTGGATAATTTTCAGCAGAGAAACAATAAATCAGGGATGTCAGTAGGCTGAGAGGGGAGAACTTTTCCAATTTTCATAAACAAAAACTTCCGTGACAGCTGCTTTCAGGTTTTGAATGTAATTTTCCTAACTGATGTCTTCACTGTGGTGTGCCTTGGCTGTCTTCCATTCACTAGCCAACCTTGAGGGAAACGTGATTTATGTTGACGCCACATCAGTGTGAAAATCTGATCAAGTAAAGTAGTACTCTGCAGCCTCTCTGGGGAAAGCTGGAGGCAAGTCACCATTCACATGTAGATAGGGCAAAGACAAGGTCCATCTATGAAAGTACTACCACCCTCCTTCTGGTTTAAATTCCCAACTGATTAGTAGCTAATGACACAGCCTCAAGAAATTTCCCAATGAAATAGCTATAAAAACTCTGAGAAAAGTAAAAACTCTTAACAATGCTAAAATCTAAAATGGGTAGTTAACTTATTGCCAGAATGCAGAAAGATCAAGAATCACAATCCAGAGCTCATGCAGAACATACTCACCAATCTTCTCCACACCTACCCCTGGCTCAAACACCAGCTCTATAACATGTTTCCTAATCCTGGACAATTTTCTGCAAATCAGATTCTTTGGCTTCATTTCTAGAGATCCTGGTTCAATGAGCCCAGGGTAGAGGAGGGGGGTGCTGTCTAGCAGTGAGGTTTGAAAACTAGTGGTCTCTAACAATCAGAAAAATTGAGTGGCCATTCCACTGTTGCATAGCTGCTGCTTTTTTTTTTAAGATAGTTTTTTTTTTCAATAATTAATTTTTACATTTTATTTATTTATTCATGAGAAACAAAGAGAGAGGCAGAGACACAGGCAGAGGAAGAAGCAGGCTCCATGCAGGGAGCCCGACGTGGGACTCGATCCAGAGTCTTCAGGATCACACCCTGGACTGAAGGTGGCATGAAACCACTGAGCCACCCAGGACTCGAGAAGTTGCAAAAATAGTACGAGTTTCCATAAACCATTCAGCCAGCTTCCCCCACTAATAGCTTTTATATTCAGGGTACATTGTCAAAACCAGAAAACTGACATTGGTACAATACTATGAATTTAGGTAGAATTGGATTTTTTACCAGTTTTTACATGGATTCTTGTTTATGTGTGCTTTATATGCACTCGTTTGTGTTTTATAAAATGTACAAAATTTTATTACATGTAGATTTGTGTAACTATCTCTACAATCAGAATGCAGAACTGTCCCATTACCATAAAGGAACTCCTTTGTTTTACTTTGTACTAGTCACACCTTCCTCTATCCCCAACCCTAACCTCTGGCAACCACTGATTTATCCTTTATCACTAAAATTTTGTCACTTAGAGGATGTTATATAAATGGAATCATATGTAAACGTGATAGATTGGCTTTTATTTTTCACTCAGCACATGCCCTTGAGAGCCTTTCATGTTTTTGCATATTATCAATAGCCCAATCCTTCTTATTGCCAAGTAGTTAGTATCCTATTGTATAAATCTATCATAGATTGCATGTATCTTTAAAGTGCATATCCGTTCATTCTTTGAAGTACCTCTGGATTGTACATAGGAAGTACATTTCCAATTTTTGATTTTTACAAATAAAGCAGCTATGAACATTTAAGGATAGTTTTTTGTGTAAACATAAGTTTTCATTTCTCTAGGATAAATGCCCAGGAGTGTGACTGCTAGTTTACATGGTAAGTATATATTTAATTTTATAAGAAACTGCTAAGGTGTTTTCCAGTGACAGTATCATTTTATATTCCCACCACTAATGCATGCATGAGAAATCCCATTGTTCTGCATTCTTATCAGCAGTTGGTTTATCAGTTGCTTTCTGAAGTTCATAAAGCTGGATACCCTTTCTCTCAGCCTCTATGTAATACTTAGACTTTTATAATATGGCAGAAAGTAAGAGGGCTTGAGTGATACAAAGCATTATGGAGTCACAATGCAGCACAGATTAAAAGATCCCAGGAAGAGAACATGCTAGGGCAATAGGGTATCCATTCATCCTACTGGTTAATGTCAGAGAGAGAGACAATACAGATAGGCTTAAGGTAAACAGTAAACCATTAATGTTGCATTAGATGAATAATTGCGGGATACCTGGACAGGAAGTGTATATCAACGTGCTCCCTAGCTGTGGATCTGAGATGGGGCTAACCATACTCAAGAACAGGGTTAACAGGTATCTCGTTTTTTAAACTGAAAATCTGGTATTTAAGCTTTTGGCCTAGAAATAAATTCACACTGTGATGTAGCTTTTGAACCAACATTCTTGCTCTAGGCTTATAAAATGTGCTACTGTGCTGACTCCTAACATGGATACAAGAGCATGAACTTTCTTTTTTTATATTTCTGGGGACACTGTACAGCAAACCCAAGTAAACAAGATCATAGTGAACCACAGATCCTGTCTGTTGACATAAATCATGCATCTAATATTCCTTCTAGGATAAATGATTGGGGGAAAAAACCTATGGAAAAATACTAGGATCATTGCAAAGGAGTATCATCCTTAAGTCTCAAGAGGAAAACATATTTTTGGAAAAGATTTAATATAGAAACCAGAAGGGAACTGAAAACTAAAAATTGATTTCAACTCCCAATATGATGCAAGGAAGCAGTACACAGTGAAAGAATAGTCATGATAAAGGAGACAGTGTATACAATGTGAAATACTCACAATGCAATAGAATTTTAATAAATGTTAAAGGTAGTAATGATCATGACTTCTGCAACTTAAATATAGATTAAAGGACAAGTCAGACTTTGATAAGAGTGCAGAGGTAGAACAAAACAGATAAACAGAAAAAGAAGATGATTTACGTGGGGAGACAAGACCTAAGAATTGAATCAACAATTATTCACTCTCCAAAGTTAACATTTATTATAGTCATTCTATTCTATTCTTTCCCCAGCTTCTGGAGCTGAAAATTGTATCAGATCATCAGTGGTTTGTTTCTGTTATGAAGAGTCATCCAGATTCAGGAAGGCACATGTTGAAGACAGGCAACCATCACCTCCATCTGTTTTTCTTTCCTTAGAAGCTTGGGCTTATTTGGCTGCTCTTCACCAGATTTTCTTCTTCTTTCACACATATATGCACTAATCTAAAGCCTAGGACCTCCAGGCTAAGGCAGTAATATAACACACATTTATGTGTTTTCTGTAATGACAGGCTCAAATGATCTTGCTTCATCATTAACCCAGTAACAAAGTGTTTAATGAAGTTAAATGCAGTCACACTTCAATTTCTTCTACTGTAATTCAATATACCAATTTTAATACCACATGCTCACCAATTTTAATACTACAGCCTCTACTTCCCCTTAAATTATATTTGCTTGCGTTTTTGTCTTTTAATATCTGAGCGTCATTTTTTGACGTCTCGATTTTTTTTTTAAAAGCCAATCTGTGTCTTTTAGTAGGAACACAATCTATTTACATTTATTACCATAAAGAGTTTGGTCTTGAATTGTCTGGTTTTATGCTTTTTGTTTTGTTTTATTCTTTGTTGTTTCCTTAACTATGCAGAGATCTTCTTTGATTTTGTTTTTGCTAATGATTTACAAGGTATACAAACAATCTTAATTCAATTTTTAAGATACGGACTTATAATAATTATCAGTGTCAAGAAACAAAGAGCATTTGGGATCCCTGGGTGGCTCAGTGGTTTAGCACCTGCCTTCCGCCCAGGGCATGATCCTGGGGTCCTGGGATTGAATCCCACATCAGGCTCTCTGCATAGAGCCTGCTTCTCCCTCTGCCTGTGTCTCTGCTTCTCTCTGTCTCTCATGAATAAACAAATTAAATCTTAAAAAAAAAAAAAAGAAACAAAGAGCATCTATCTATTCTACATTTTTTTCTCATCCTCCAATATGATTGCCATTATTAGGGATTTCAGACCTAGCTCTTTTAAGGTATTTTTAAGTCCTTACATATCTTAATATAATATCTTAATAAAATATTTTAAATATTTAAAACTGTCTCTCAAAAACTATTCAGACTTCAAAATGTTTTAAAAAACTTTAATGTTACCTACCAGGCCTTTTATACAATTACATCCTTTTATTTAAAAAAGAAAACAAATTTTGGGGTGCCTGGGTGGCTCAGTCAGTTAGGTGTCTGCCTTTGGCTCAGGTCATGATCCCAGGGTCCTGGGATCCAGCCCCACATTGGGTCCCTGCTCAGTGAGGAGTCTGCTTCTCCCTCTCCCTCTGCCTGCCATTCCCCTTGCTTGTGGTCCTTCTTTCTTTCTGTCAAATAAATAAATAAAATCTTTAAAACACATAATTAAAAAAAAAAACACCACATTTCTATTGATTAAAAATACAAACATCTTGATTACATTATGAAGACTTTTTATTCTTAAAAGTTTGTAAATGGGGGATCCCTGGGTGGCGCAGTGGTTTGGCGCCTGCCTTTGGCCCAGGGCGCGATCCTGGAGACCCGGGATCGAATCCCACATCGGGCTCCCGGTGCATGGAGCCTGCCTCTGCCTGTGTCTCTGCCTCTCTCTCTCTCTCTGTGACTATCATAAATTAAAAAAAAAAAAAAAAAAAAAGTTTGTAAATGTTTTCACTTTCTTTTAATACTATGGAGCAGGGGGTGGCAAACTTAGGCCAGGTAGTGCTTCAGGTTTTGTGGGCCATATATATTTATTCTCTGTATCAAGTACTCAAGTTGACCATTGTAGTGCAAAAGGAGCCACAGTCAACAGGCAAATGAGTAGGCATAGTTTTGTCTCCATAAAACATTACTTATTAAAAATGCAGTGGGCCTTAGTTTGCTGGCTTTTGCTATGGAGAAAAGGTCTGGGGCCAGCCTAATTGAGTTAAATCCTTCTCTAATTTGATGATACTGTATGAAATGAGAGGCATAGCTCTATATTCTCTATTCTATATTCCTCTTATAAGAGACTAGGACATAAATCTAACAGATATTCAGTCATTATTTATTATGATTTTTTTTAAAAAGTAAAACTAGAGCTTTAATGAGTATTTTAAAACCAGAATGACCCAAATATTTTCTCATTAAAGAGCACAGTCTCTGAGAATCTGTTTAATTTCTTTTGACATGATCATTGTATCAAGTAAAAAACTGATTTTTCTGTAAAATGAAAGCAAGCTCCAGGGGCACCTGGATGGCTCAGTTGGTTAAGCATCTGACTCTTGGTTTGGGCTTGGGTCATGATCTCAGGGCCTGCATTGGGCTACATACTCAGCATGGAGTCTGCTCAAGTTTCTCTCTTCCTCTTCCTCTCCATCCCCCTCTGCCACTCCCCTACCTCGCTCAGCATGTGCATTCTCTCTCTCAAATAAATAAATAAAATCTTTAAAAAAAAAGCAAGCTTCACATCACATGGAGCTCTGATAAATGCAGCAACAATGGAATCTTACTTTACGGTGAATCCTAAAGGTTCCGTGACTCTTTGTAAGTACAACAAATCCAGAATGGTATATAGAATAAAGAGTAATAACTTCAATCTTGTCTGCTTCTTGTACTTGGCTGGAGAAGGAATATTGAAAGATGTGTAATGTAAGCATCTTATAGTATAATGAGATGGATGAAGCCCTCAATGATGGGCAGGGCTCTCATTTTCACCAAACTGGAATTGTAGGAGAAATATTGGCAGATGTATAGGAGGGGAAAGGGGGAGAGATAGTCAGTTACCAGGAAAGTAGAGCTAGGGGTTGTCTAATAAATTCAGACAAAGATGTAGTATAATCTAGTGAGACCAGTGTTCACTGCAACTATAGGCACAGCTGAAACAAATCCACAAAAACCTGAGCTTCAATTATCATTTAAAATAAGGCAACTTCTTGATTTTCAGTGCAGATATCCTTGGTTTGCCTCTTTTTAAATCTCTCCTAAATTTACTACAGATTTCCCAGAATAAACATCCTTGTTAAGTATTATGGTCTCTTTCTTTCTATTTTAATAATAAGAACTTAAAAAAAAAAAGGTACTTTCTAGAAAGGGGTAATTAGGTTTCTTGCGGGAAATAAATGCTCCCAAGCATATCTATTTATATATTATTCTCTATTTCTCTCTATATATATATTTCTCTCTCCATATCTTTATGTATTTGGAGGGATCTCTAACATAAAAATATAATCCTGTAATTCCTACTCTATTTGTCAAAGAAAAGGAAGGAAGGAAGGAAGGAAGGAAGGAAGGAAGGAAGGAAGGAAGAAAGAAAGATAGATAGACTATGGTGAGGAATGGGATGAAAGGCTTATAAGCAAATACCCAAACTTACTGCTATATGAGAATATCTATCAAAATACTTGAAAGTGAAACCATTAGAACTATGGAGATAGAAAAAATCCACTAAAATATCAAAGAATGCCTTAAGCCACAAGGGTTAAGAGATGGAACACAGGTTCTAGAAGAGGATAATAAAACTGGGGAGATCTGAAATTTAAGAAGAAAGGATGAGAAGGAAATTCCCTTAATGTATGTACCTGTTTGTGTACATCCAGTGTTACATGTGTCCATCTCCTACTGTGATCCAAAATTAATGCAGTAATGATTTTGAATGGCTCATGAGCTCAACCAAGGCCAGGATAATTTTAAACAACAGATTTTAAGTAAAGGGTTGAAAACACTGGAATGAGGTTCTCAGGGGACTGCAGAACCTCTTTCTTCAAAGATAGCAAAGACCATGTGACCACCTAATTGCTGCAGTAATTTCCTAAACTGGGTAAGCTTCAATATGACCTAGGGGCAGATTCCCTTGCTTTGTTACTTCAAGAAGCTTCTTCTCTACCATAACAGTTCATGGCCTTGTTTCCTAAATACAGCTTCCAGTGGTAATAGTGTTCCAGTGATCATTGCTTGGTTAATCATTATGGGCCATGACTTCCACAGGAGAGAAAAAAGCCTGGCTTTAAATGTATATTCTTTTAGTTGACAGTGAAGATGTTTCATCATCAGTATCAGCCAGAACTTCTCAGACACATATGCCTCAAGCTATCTTTTATTTCAACCTTTGAGAAACCCAGAGTAAAGAGGAAGACACGGAAAATGTTTGGTTTCAAGACTCTGTCCAGTGATTTGCTGCATCAAGTCCTAGTTTGAATCTTGGTCCTACTGTAAATTCTGCTGACTACAGACTTGTGTAGATCTTAAAACTCTACAGCTACCTGCAGGAGAAATTTTTTATTTTGATAAGAAACAATCAGATATCTGCTGTCATGTGATGAGCCATGTCAGCAGGGAAAGTATTAGTACTTCCTCAAACCCAGGCTACAGAGAAAGAACAGAATATGGCAAACGTGATGGGATGTCACTTCTGTGATTAAGTTTCAAAGACTGTGACTTCCATCTTACTATGTCACATTCTCTCTTCCCAACTCACTTGCTCTGATAAGCAAGGTACCACATTGTGAGATGCTCTATAAAGAGGCACACATGGCAAGGAATTTGAGGTCATCTGTGGCCAGCAGCTCTTGTGCAACTGAGGCCTTGGGTAATAAACCTATAGGGAACTGGATCCTCCATCACTGGGTAATTAAGGAAATGGAGAATCTAGGAGGAGAATCTAGTAAGCCAATCTCATCCTTGACCCACAGAAACTGTAAGACCATAAAAATGTGTCATTTTACATCAAGTTTTAGAGTAATTTGTTATGCAACTGCAGATAATGAACATGAAAGATTAATGGGTAAATTAAAATTGTCCATTAATTCTAGGGAGTGGTTCATATGAGTAGATGCTATTCTCTATGGTCAAGGAGTGCCACAGTTAGTGTTTAATAAAACAGCGAACGCTGGAACACTACTCTTCCTGAATAGCAAGGGTCTCATGCTGAATGACTGCAAAAGGAAGTTGTTGAAGTTTGTATTTTTCTAGATTTTCCAAGAAGAGAAAAGATGACTCCTAAGTTCTTGAAGCATCTGCTTGCCTAAGGCTGATTATTAGAGCAGATGACATTTTGAAGTCTTTCCTAATATATTTATTTTAAACAGATTAGATAATTATAAATAGAATAAATTAAGACAAGAAAAAGCAAACTTTTGCATTTGTATTTTTCAGAATACACTGAAAGAAGACTGTACAAAAGAGGACGTGGAAGTTAAATATTTATAAGGAGCCTTTCCAATACGAAACATGCTTTGTAATTGTCTGTAAAATACATACAAAGACATCCCCTTAAAGAAAAAGAACTAAAGGCTAAGAGTGGTTATGGATTTGTCTATGTTTTCTAACATAGAGAATTTGAACAGAATCCTGGACGTGTATGTCTCAATTTTACATAACATTAAATAATAGTATATTAAAAACAATAGATTTGCTTCTGAATAAATTAGTATGTAATCCTGAAGTGCTGAATATAAGCTTATATTCCTTCTGGCAGTTTCTAATATAAAACAGGAAGTTTCCACTGTAATATAGTTTGAGCTAGCTGAAATGATATCTTGACATGCTTGTGACAGAAGAAAACACAAGTCTTTCAGACTTTTCTAGTGGAAAAGTTTTCTGAGTTGACAAAATCCAGAGGGTCAGATTTCCTTGGCTTTTCTAATGCCACTGTTCTTTTCATAGCACACATACAAAGGGAAGAAGGAGAGTTCTGAAGAAGCCCCTAAATATTTAGATGAAGATAATTCCTGTAGAATTTCCTGAGGGTCTCTTTTATATACAGCATACATTTAAATGGCATAGATAAGAATAGTAGATAGATAAAGATATCATTTATTAGGTAGGATTTTTTGCTCTCTATTTTGCCTGTTTCTAAAATGTGTTTTGGGGGTTTCATGATAAAGGATGTATGTATAATAATGTTTTAAAAATGGAAATAGAAAAGACACGATATGATCATATGACTATTCTCTAGGTATTTAAAGAACATGACTATTAAGTAGGAGAGAAAAGCATCTCAAGAGACTTAAACTAACTAGGTGTAATGGGATGAAATTAGGCAAAGGAAAACTCAGGATAAACAGAATGTTTTTCTGATTTTTCCTAAGTTTCTACTTGTGAACTAAATTCCCTCAGGACGATTTTTTGCAGTCATGTGAAAAGACTGCTCTTTTTGTACTACTGTATAGATGATAAACTTGCAGAAATAAAGACAAGAGATGAACACAATTATATAACAAGGATTTTCTACCTCTAAATTTATCTTCTAAAATTAACTGTAGTTTGAAAAAGCATGCAAGTAATACGTAAACACATTCTCAAAAGTTGGAAGAAGGCAATCAAGTAAAAGTTGAAATTCTCCCTTTCCTCCCTTCTATAAACTGCCTTTCTTCTTCAAGGTCATGTCACTGTTAACATGAATAATATAGACAGATATTTGAGAATAGATGGAATTTTTACTTTAAGTATTGTCTCATGACTTAGCTTTTTAAACTTAGTATGTCTTGGAGATCTTTCCATGCTGCTATATCTACTGCCTCCACCTTTTTTTTTTTTTTTTTAAGATTTTATTTATTTATTCACAGAGACACACTGAGAGAGAGAGGCAGAGACACAGGCAGAGGGAGAAGCAGGGTCCATGCCCGACGTGGGACTCGATCCAGGGTCTCCAGGATCATGCCCTGGGCTGCAGGCGGTGCTAAACCACTGTGCCACTGGGGCTGCCCTGCCTCCACCTTTTGAATGGATGTATAATATCTCAGATATGAATGGTCCATAATTTAGCCATTCATCTACCAATGGGTGCTTAGGTTTGTTCTAATTTCTCCCTGTTACACAAAGTACTATAATGAATATTTCATATTCATATTCTTGTACACATGTGAGAAGTACAATTACTAGAGGTGAAATGGAAGGTGGAATTTAAAATATTGATAATTACTGCCAAACTGTCCTCAAACACGCTGTACCAATTTGCACCCCAATTTATAGCTTCAAATAGTGTCAGTCTCTTCTCTCCTTTTTTCAACACTGGACATTAAAAATTAAAATTTTTTCACTCACCTGATAGCTGAAAAATGATACTTCATTATTATTTTAATTTCCTTAATAATGAAGGTTAAGTACCTTTTCATTTTGGGGTAGGACAGTTTTACTTCTTATCTTCCCAACTATCTGTTGATTTGCTACCTTTTGCTCATTTTCCCACTGGTTGTTAGACCTTTTTCTTATTGAGTCCTTAGAGTTTTTTATATATTCTGGATATTAATCATTATTCCATTACAGATACTGCCATTATTCTTTCAGACTGTGATTTAACTTTGGTTATGCTGTCTTCTATCATATTAAAGTCTTAAATCTTGTCAATTTTATTTTATGGCTTTAGATTTTGTATTTTAGTTAGAAAGTCTTTTCCCACTCTGAGAGCATAAAAATTATTCTCCTATTTTTCTTTTAAAACTTTTAATGTTTAGGTTTTTAATACATTTGGAATTTATTTATGGGCATGGTATAAAGCAGGGGTCTGATTTAAGTGTTGCCCCAAAGAGATAGTAAACTGTCTCAGCACAATTTACTAATATTTTCTGACCAATTTGAAATTGCCCCTTCATCATAAAGAAGCTAAATTCCCATTGGTCTATTTTTTTTTCTATTGTGATACTTTATTCTTGCTCCAAAATAATAATTTTTAATTTATGGCTTTACATGATGCTTTGATTATCGAGTAATGAAAATATCCCCTTGGTATATAGGCAAGATGTAGGGGTTAAGAATGAGGGCTGGAATCAGATCTTAGTATAATCTCAGCTGTGTTATTTACTAGTTGGGTGTTACTAATTTTGTTATTTACTAACCTTGGGCAGGTTACTTGATCTCTCTGTACTGTTATAGTAGACATGATCTGAAAAATGGTGATACTAACAGTTCCTACATTTTATTATCGGGAGAATTAAATGAATAAAGACATGTAAGGTATTTAAACCAATACCCAACACATAATAAGAATTCAAATATGATAGCTATTGTTCAAGATCTTTATTCTCACACATTATATGTTTCACAGAAGTTTGAGAATCAGCCTATCAAGCTTCATAAGACCAGTTCCACAGGGATTTTGATTAGTATCCCATTGAATGCACTGAGGAGTTTCAAGGACAAAATATTGACAAAATTCCTAGCTCTTCCAATCAGGAACATGGCATATCTCTCCATTTCTTCTTCTTTTATGTCCTTCTGCAAAGTTTCATATTTTTTTCCTATAGATGAGGTATATTTCTCATTAGGTTTATTCCCCAGGAATTTTATTGATTTTGTTCCTATTACAAATGAGATTTTTTTGCCTCTATTGATATTTGCTGTTATATAGGAAAGCTATTTGTTTTAGTACGTTAATTTTATGTCTGATCATCTTTTATTGGTACATAGGCATATCTTGTTTTATTGCACTTTACAGATGCTATGTTTTCTACAAATTAAAGGTTTGGGGCAATCCTAATGTCAAGTCTACGGGTACCACTTTTCCAACAATATTTGTTCATTTAATGTCTCTGTGTCACATTTTGGTAGTTCTCACATTATTTCAAACTGTTTCATTATTATATTTGTTATGGTAATCTGTGATCAGTGATAATGACTGGTTGAAAGCTCAGATGATGGTTGGCAATTTTTTTGGCAACAAAATATTTTTTAATTAAGATACGTATATTTTTTAGACATAATGCTATCACACACTTAACAGACTACAGTAGAGTATAAACATAACTTTTATATGTGCTAGGAAACTAAAAAACTCATTTGACTTGCTTTATTAACACATTCACTTTTATGTGGTGGTCTGGAACAGACCCTGCTATATCTCCAGGATATGCCTGTATGGTTTCTCAGTCAATTTCCTTGAAATATTTAGGCTGACGGAAATATAATCTGTTAATAAGGACAGCTGTGTTTCTTCCTTTCCAGTATTTTTTGATATTTAGTCAAAAACACTGAGGAAAAAAAAATGTCATTTCTCCCTGTCTTTGGTTGAGCACTAGAAGTTCTGCTCTATTTAATGCTGCATGGCTCAAACAAAAACACAAAAATAAGAAGAAACATATAAAGTTTCTTATATGCTAGGTACTCTTCTAAGTGCTCTAAATATATTAATTTATTTAATCCTCATAACCTCATTAGGGATAACTGTAATTAATCTCCCCAGATAGGACTCTCATTGGAAAGAGATTCTGAGAGTTTTCCCTTAAAGGAACTTTGTAGTCAGTCTGTTAGTTACATCTAAACACCACCACCCAAGGCAAGTTAAGCAAGTTGCTTCTTGTCCTTTAATCCCAAAGCTGCTTAATTTCCAAGTGAGCAAGACCAGTCAGTTCCAGTTCTAAAATCTTAATCAGACTAACAACTTAATCAGAATAAAAACAAGATCTGTAAGAATTGACTTTGACTTTTCATAGTCACATGGACCAAGAGTTGTTGTGAGCAAATCCTTAGCATTAAATAAGTCTCTTAGGGTCACAGACAGCCCAATTCAGACGTACTGTCAGGGAAGTCAGGTGTGAGAAAAATTAGGCTGTATTTCTGGCTCTGAATTCTTTAAAAAATTTAATTTAAAAAAAGGTTTTTAATATATCCTTCTCAACCTTTCTTTTAGTAATATCATAGATAATGTGTTATGATTTATTTTTCTGTCAACGATACAGTGTGACCAACTAAAATTAAATAAATGTAGATTTGTATTGTCATTTTTTTAACAAGTTCATCATATGTTGTAGATTTTAAAAAATTTTTATTTATTTATTCCTGAGAGACACAGACACAGAGATAGAGAGAGAGAGAGGCAGAGACACTGGCAGAGAGAGAAGCAGGCTCCCTGTGGGGAGCTTGATGCGCAACTCAATCCCAGGACCAAGGATCACGACCTGAGCCAAAAGCAGACATTCAACCACTGAGCCACCCAAGTGTCCCATATGCTGTAGTTTGAATATGCTATTTTAAAAATGTACAGCGATGACTATGAACTAGGCACTGTTGTAAGTGCTTTATAAATATCAACTCATCCTCATTACATCTGAGGTATGTACCATAGTATATACCATATGGCATGCATGTACCAGGATGTCATCATATTAAACACATCGAATTTTGATTTGATTTAATTAAATTTTTAATGAAATTGCTCCAAATTTTTGTCATTACAAACAATACTGTAACAAGGTTCTTGGCCCATCTGCCTTTGGGAAGTTGTACAATTATTTCCTTAGTCTCAATTAAAGAAGTGCCTTCTCAACAGCTCTACACTGGCTGATTCAAGCTATCCCAAGAAGCCAGTGAAATAAAAGGATTATAATTCTAGAGCTCAGAATTTCTGTTCTAGTCTAAATAGCACGTGACTAAGGCTTCCTTCCTGTCTTTTTCTCCTATTCCGAAAGGGGGAGCAAGCAGCAAGATCCCAAAGTCCTAAAAATTCTGAACACATTTTCCTTCTTGGAGAAAGCAAGCCTCTTTGAAAGAAAGGAGGAACACTTCTTGAAATCCTGAATAGCCTGACTCAGATGAAGGCATCTCTCAAGATATGTTTATATATATTTCCCATCATGAAAATTATCTTTAAAATTTCACAGTTGAGGGATCCCTGGGTGGCGCAGCGGTTTGGCGCCTGCCTTTGGCCCAGGGCGCGATCCTGGAGACGCGGGATCGAATCCCACGTCAGGCTCCCGGTGCATGGAGCCTGCTTCTCCCTCTGCCTGTGTCTCTGCCTCTCTCTCTCTCTCTGTGACTATCATAAATAAATAAAAATTAAAAAAAATAAAATTTCACAGTTGATAAAAACTGAATCTAAGAGGCATAAGTGACTTCACCTTAAAAAACTCCCCAAACCCAAATGTTCATAACATCTTCACTGTTATCTTCACCGTTACAAAAATACATTTGTATATAATTGTATCATTGTGGATATGCTGTTTTTCTGATCTATTTTTAACATTATATTGTTGTACTTCTTATATGTATTGTGCTCCTTACATGCATTAACCAGGTCCACAAATCTGTGGTTTTAAAGACAATAATGATTAACATACAACTAACAGTTCAAGTCTTCTCAACTGTGAAATATCTATACTGTTTTTCACTTTCTTAAAATCAAAAATAGTAATAGTACAGATACAAATCCCTTACGTTTTATTCCCTCTGTCTCTTATCCCCTTTGGATAATTTATAAAGATTAAGAGTATTTTTAGGTTAAAAAAAATAGTGGTCAGTTTTATGGTCTTCATTGTATACTGCGAAACTCTTCTCCAGAAAGACTCTGGCAATTTATTCAGTTACATCTAAGTCTACATATTTAAAAATCCTTGCCTGTTGCAATTGGTAGTGAGTTACTATTTGCTCTCAATCTCTACAGTTCTGAAAAAACATGGCAATCATTCCTACTTACTAAGTAATGAATTTCTAGATAATACTATTAAAATGGAATTCTATTTTATTTAAGATATTTGCATCTGTGTTTATAAATGAGATTACTGTGATGTCATATTTTAGGTGCTCACTTTAGTGCACATTTTAGGATCAGGACCATATTTATTTATCTCTTTCAATACACTAAGGAACCTCCTAGTTTGTTTTCCCAAGTCCATAGTAACCCTCCTTCAAATCCTTCCACATTACAATGAGAATAACCTTTTAAAACTCAAGTCTCATCACTACCCATTCTTAAAATTTTTAATGGCTTTCTATTACTTTTATGATATAGTCTAAAATCCTAACTTGGTCTATATAGTTATGGAACATCTGGCCATGCATGCCTAACCTTTTGCTTTGGGGTCTGTAATGCACTCCTCAATGGGACATCTACTCCCTCTCTCAGCTAACTTTTACTGAGCTACTCTTAAATGCCACTCACATCTGGTTTAAAGGTCCCTCATTATCACCTCATTTTGTTCAAAATTGCTCATTCAATGTCGGATGTCTTTGCTAAACTGTAGAAAGCTCTGTATGAGCAAAGAACCTTTAGTTTTTGTTTTTCCAAGGGAGCAGTGAGTAGGCATTCTTTACCTCAGGAATGCACGCACTTGATACTGTACATACTGCTTTCCTACTACGGTACAAACCAAGGATAAGGACCAGTTCTTGTGTATGCTTTCCACTCAAAATTCAGCACAGCATCTTGGACTTAATTAAAAGTTCAATGGATTTATATCAGCATGTATTCTAGAAGAGTAATACAAAGTTAATAAAACTTAAAATTTGTATCTGGTAAGTATTCTTTAATATTTTAACGTAAAACATTACATAAAGCATAACAAATATGTTTACAAAATATACTACAAAATAGAATATAAACTAGAGGAGATGATCACCCACCACAAAGACATAGACATACTGACTTTTAGAGTCCATTGCTGATACTCAACAGAACTGCTGAGGTCAAATAGTTGACTCATTTGAAAGCCTTATACAATCGAATAGGTAAAGTCCTTTAAAGGGAAGAAATACTCTGAAGTGAAGAAATCTCCTGTGCAG
This sequence comes from Vulpes lagopus, assembly GCF_018345385.1. Classification (NCBI taxonomy): domain Eukaryota; kingdom Metazoa; phylum Chordata; class Mammalia; order Carnivora; family Canidae; genus Vulpes; species Vulpes lagopus. The sequence goes on from NC_054828.1 coordinate 83,469,809, forward strand.
AGACTGCAAAGAAGGAAAATTCAATAAAACCCACAACATTTAAATATTTTCTGCTTTTACCATTCACTTCACTAAGTCCAAATAGCCCTAAATTCTCTAGGAAATGCCCAGGTGTCTACTGTATATGCCCAATCAGACCTAGCAACCTTTCCACAATAGTGGATCATCTCTTGAAACACTGCAGCCCTAGAGTCTTATGGCATCAATTTTCAAAATCTACACTTGTTCCCTGTATATATACTGATAGCTTAAACCAAGAATTTTAAGAAAGGTGAAAGAGGGACAGCTATGCAATAAATAAGCAATGAAATGTCTGTGGTAAATAAGAAGAAACAAATTCAATTAAAACAAGTTTGCTAATTGAGTCTATTACTAAGAGGACATCTGTAAAATGAGGATAACAGGAGTATTTACCTCACAACAGTGTTGTAAGGATCAAATGAGTTAATACACACAAAGTTCTTAGCACGTCACTATTATTGGTTTCTTTTTCCTATTTCCCATTAGGCAGCTGGAACTTAAGGTCTTAAGTAAATAAAAATAATTGGCTAAGAAGAGACCTTCTAGTTTATTCATTGTTGATGACAATCTCTATATATGTACATTTCTAGCAAGGTTCCTGATATTCCAACATTATTACTTTTGTCCATCATAATAGGCAGGCAGTTCTTCCTATCATATCTAAAACTAGTACAGATAAAAGTTTTTTGTCTAGTTCTTTTTTTTATTCGTAGGAAAAGAGAGGTGTTTTCTATAACTTAAATGAAGATGATGACTCTAAATGTATAAGGGAAGTACTTAAACCAAACTGTTTTTATTATCATAAGAAAAAGTAATTATACTAACATAAAAGATGATAAATCTGATAGTGATTAGAAACTTTAGAAAATAAAGTCTTCTCAAGCAGAATTATAAGAAATCAAAGGATAGCCTTCTGTTATGAACTGAATATCTGTGTCCTTTCCCAAATTCACAAGTTGAAAAAGTTCAAAATGATTATTTTCTCAAAGTCATTCAGTAGTGTATGAGAGAGACAAGATTCAAATTTAGCTTAGTCTAAATGTACAGATCACATTCTTTTTTAAATTTAAATTCAAGTTAGTTAACATATAGTGTAGTACTGGTTTCAAGAGTAGAATTTAGTAATTCATCTCTTATGTATCACACCCAGTGCTCATCCCAATAAAGTGCATCCTTAATGTCCATCACCCATGTAGTCCATCCCCCTCTCCACCTTCCTTCCAGCAACCCTCAGTTTGTTCTCTATATTTAAGAGTCTCTTATGGTTTGTCTCTCTCCATTTCTTATTTTCTTTTCCCTTCCCTTCCCCTATGTTCATCTATCTTGTTTCTTAAATTCTGCACATGAGTGAAAACATAGGATATTTATCTTTTTCTGACTAACTTATTTCGCTTAGCATAATACACTCTAGTCCACCCACATGGTTGCAAATGGCAAAATTTCAGTCTTTTGATTGCCAAGTAATATTCTACTGTATGCATCTGCGTGTGTGTGTTTGTGTAAACACACCACATCTTTTTCATCCATTCATCAGTTGATGGACATCTGGGCTCTTTCCGTAATTTGGCTATTGTTGATAGTGCTACTATAAACATTGGGGTGCAGGTGCCCCTTCGAATCAGCATTTTTGTATCCTTTGGATAGATACCTCGTAGTACAATTGCTGGGTTTTAGGGTAGTTCTATTTTTAACATTTTGAGGAAGTTCCATAATGTTTTCCAGAGTGGCAGCACCAGTTTACACTCCCACCAACAGTGCAAAAGGGTTCCCCTTTCTCTGTATCCTCACCAACATCTATTGTTTCCTGAATTGTTAATTTTAGCCATTCTGACAGGTGTGAGGTGGTATCTTTTTTTTTTTTTTTTAAGATTTTATTTATTTATTCATGAGAGACACAGAGAGAGGCAGAGACACAGGCCTGTGTCAGAAGGAGAAGCAGGCTCCATGTAGGGAGCCCAATGTGGGACTGGATCCCAGGACTCCAGGATCACACCTGAGCCAAAGGCAGACGCTCAACTGCTGAGCCACCCAGGCATCCTTATGTGTGAGGTGGATTCTTATTGTGGTTTTGATTTGTATTTCCCTGATGATGAGTGATGTTGAGCATCTTTTCATGTTTCTGTTAGCTGTCAGTACCTCTTCTTTGGAAAAGTGTCTATTTTATGTATTCTGTACATTTCTTAACTGGATTACTTGTTTTTTTGGGTGTTGAGTCTGATAAATTCTTTATAGATTTTGGATAGTAACATTTTATCCAATAGGTCTTTGCAAATATCTTCTCCCATTCTGCCGGTTGTCTTTTAGGTTTTGTTGATTCCTTTGCTGGTGCAGAAGCTTTTTATCTTGATGAAGTCCTGATAGTTCATTTTTGCTTTATTTCCCTTGCCTCGGAGACATGTTTAGTAAGAAGCTACTGTGTCTGAGGTCAAACAGGTTGCTGCCTGCTTTCTCCTCTAGAATTTTGATGGTTTCCTGTCTCACATTTAGGTCTTTCATCCATATTAAATTCATTTTTGCATATGGTGTGAAAAGTGGTCCAACTTCATTCTTCTGCATGTTCATTTCCCAATATCATTCAGATCGCACTCTTATATTGCACTGCATTATTGAAAAGCTTATATAGTTTTTGACTTTGGCAACAGAAGACATAATATATGTTGGATTAGTTTTATATTTCTTTCATTACAAACTACCACAAATTTAGTGGCTTAAGCAATACAAATGTATTATCTCACAGTTCTATAAATTAGAAGTACAACATAGTCTCTCCTCAGCTAAAATCAAGGGGGCTGCATTCCTTTCTGGAGGCTCTAGAGGAGGATTTGTTTCTGTGTTCATGTAGTTTGTTGACAATTTGGTGCCTCATGGGCATAGGACTGAGATCCCCATTTGCTTGCTGGCTGTTAGCTGAGGGCCAGTCTTAGCCTCTAGATGCCACCCATACTCTTTGCTCATGTTATCTTTAAAACCAGCAAGGTAGGTCAAACTCCTCTCACACCTTGAATCTCTCTTTTCCTTCCATCTCATCTCTCTAACCTGCTCTTCTGCTTCCCTCTTCTCTTTTAAGGACTCAAGGGATTAGATTGGATTTGCCCAGATAATCTGGGATAATCTCCGCATCTCATAGTCCTCACCATCATATTTGTAAAGCCTCTTTTGTCCTATAGGTAGCATAGTCACAGGCCTCAGGGATTAAGGTGTGGACATCTCTGGGGGAGCGGGCATTATTCTCTCCCACACACACATTTTTCTTTCCTGAGCTAGGCAGAATATGGAGAGTATGAAGAACAGAAGACTAAGAGAAACTTGAAGCATGATACGAAGGAATGGGTAGAAGTACAGAACCCCCTCCCTCCCAAAAAAGAGCCAAAGAACGAGCAGAGAGCTAGATCTTTAAGGAGACACTGATCTTGAAGATTCTTATGTGAAGTTTTGCCTGTACATGACTTATTGATTTCCTCTTTTAACTTGGAAATAATTTTCTCAAAAACACTTTTTCTTAGTCTTTTACCTTCTAATTCAGTCATCTTTCATGTGCTGCTACTTGGGCAATGACCACACAAATGTCAATTTTGTACATAATATCCTAAAATATCTCAGAACACTCAGCCAATGAATTGCTAAATTGGCTGAACATTCAGAGACCTCTTTTCCAGGAACATCTTGCTCTAGGCAATAGAATAATAATAGATCATTGCTAGAACTCCCTAAAGCAAGGTAAGTGGAAAGCTGTAATAGCTAGATGGTAGGTCCCACTGCTGGTAAGCAAGACCTTTGCCTCAGGTTTTCAAAAAAAAAAAAAAAAAAAAAAGAATGCAAGCAGGGGAGACTCTTGATGTCCATATTATTTTTTTTTCCAACTGAGGCAAGTAGATTCTGAGATAGATATGTGGACTGATAAGTTTTCATTTAACTAACTAAAGGAATCAGGTGGATCTTGTGTTATAAAAGGAGGATCATCTGTGATAAAACAGCTGAAAATCTTCCTGTTACATAAATGCTATCTTCTAAAACTTAAATAGAGGAGTTCTAAGCAAGTATGTATAAATGAAGAAGGAAACCATCTTGAAAGAGGGCAAGTCTAAAGCCAGTAAAGATGATCCAGAATCACAGAATGTAAGACATCAGAGGGAACATGAAAATTACCTAACCTAATTATTTCATTTTACATTGGGAAAATTAAAATATAAGGAAGAGACTTTCCCAAGATAACCAAGTGTCTGGCATCATCACACATCCTGACTTGCCCTTCAATGTCCTATATCCTATGCAGAGTGCAGAGGAGGTGGTTCTACCATTAGTTGCTAAATTAGATTCTAATCTGTCAGCCACCTTATTCTTAAACTTCGATGAGGAGGACAAAAATGGGGGTGAAAACAATGCCAATCTTTGCCACTAGCCTCAGTGCTACTGGCAACCTTGTTTTATCATCTTGGGGCCCAAAGAACATCTCTTCAAAAGTAAGAAGGGTTGGCTTATGAAAAGCAATGAGCTCTAGTTCTCACCCAGGGGTCAATGTATCTAAAAGATGGTAGAACAATGTATAACACAAGACTCAGTATGTGCATAAGAGATTTTAGAAGTGTGTGTGTATTTAAAAGTACCACTGGATTCTGAGGGGAAAATGGGAAAGACAAAGTAGGAAGGAAGGTTAATGGCTTCACCTCTGCCACAGCTGACTTTTCGCCAAGACTTTTTTTAGTTCTATTACCATAAACTCATAAAAAAGCAGAAGCCACAATAAAGAAATCTCTGAAACCTATGCTGCTCAGCACATTACACGGTACGACTAACATAAAACCACAATTATCTTATTCTGTTCCAGACTGGGAAATTAAAAAAAAAAAATCCACATTTCAAGGAGTCAGTTGGCCTATCTAGGCCTTCCAACCTTAGCATCTATGCAATTAGCTGGTCACAGATTTAAAGATTAAATCTTATGATCCCTATCCAGGCAATTTGCTACTTAAGGATAGTGCACTGTTGCTAGCTGCCCTTTCTAAAAGCAAAGGGAGATTTCAGCAAGCTGTGAGTCCACACATCATTCTCTATTCTCTGGGTTTCTGTGCACCCAATGCTTTCATGGACATTGACAACCATGCTGAGAAAGGGGATCAAGGAAATGGACAGAAAGAAAGCAACAGGGCAGTCCCGATGGCTCAGCGGTTTAGCGCCACCTTTGGTCCAGGGCGTGATCCTGGAGATCCGGGATCTGGTCCCACATCGGGCTCCCTTGCATGGAGCCTGCTTCTCCCTCTGCCTGTGTCTCTGCCTCTCTCTCTCTCTTTCTGTGTCTCTCATGAATAAATAAATAAAATCTTAAAAAAAAAGAGAAAGCAACAGAAGGTGCCTAATTAGCTAGGAATATCTTATTTCAGATTTCTCTGCCATGTCTCAGGATGGGCTACTGAATTTGTGGTCTCTAATTTTAGATTATGCAGTTTTAATATATTGTTTTTTGGAGGGGGGAATCCAAGATACTGTACTTAAACTATCACAGATGCTTCTTTCTCCTTGTTTACTGAACTCATTATCCCAGGTTATATCATATTATCACATTCACCTGGTATCCTGATTTATCCAAACTTTCCATATATCATCATACTCTACTATACTCTGCTAGAAAAAAGAGGTGATTCCATCCCCATACTATATTAAAAGTCCTCTAAAAGTCACAACATACTTTTCCAATCAGGAGCCAATTATTGGTCTACCAAAACATTCCTCCCCAACTGTTCTGTCAAGTTACTTTGACCATTTCTTGATAAGCTGCATTGCCAGAAGTTTTACTGCAACTTGTGATCAGACTTTCCCATCTGGCTCACAGTTTTTTTCTCCACACTTAATCCCATCAACATCATCACCATCAACATCACCAACCTGGACCACATGTTATTAGAAAGGGACATTTATCAGCAGGTCTCTATCAACCTACATTTAAAGCAAAGAAATCTACAACCAAGGTTACTTTCAGGAAAGATCCTTTTTCTACTTCATTGAAAGGTATAGAGTTTATATCCAATATGTACAACACATTTTTAAACCAGTGATCAAAAACTCTCTGAAATGCCTACTTTTAATGGCGCATCAGTTGCTTTGTAGAACAATTCCTATCTAAAAGGCTATTAACCTCTTAGTACTTAAAACTAAGGCAAACATATAAGATTACACTTTTTTCTTTTAATTAAAGGCTACCATGTGCTAGGGATTGTTCTAGACACTAAGAATAAAGCTGTTCAAAAATGGGCAAAATCCATAAATGCATGAAAAATTTTCTAGTGGGTGGAAAACAAACAAGATATGTAAGGCACAAAATATACTAGATGATAAATTCCTTAGAGAAAAATAAAGCAAAGAAGAGGATAGAGAACTTTACTCTGGTTTTTGGTTTGGTGGTGGGGTGACAGAGGTAGTGGGAGAAAAAAGCAACAATCTTAAATAGGAAAGGCCTCAATAAGGAGGTGAACTTGAAATGACTTGAATAATGACCTGAGGAAGATAAAGGTACAAGCAATATATGTATCTGGAACAGAGATTTCTAGGAAGTGATGGTGTCAAGTACACAGGCCTTGAGACGGGAGTGCACCATGTTTGAGAAATGATACAGAGGCTAGCAGTGCAAGGAGAAAAGCAGTAGGAGAGGTTGGAGTTCAGGGATATTGTGTGTGCAAGATCCTATAGGCTCTTGTAGGACATTAAAAGCACTTGGCTTTTACTTAGAATGAAATGGGAAGTCATTGTGAGGTTTTGGACAGAGGAGTGACATGATCTGACTTTTGTTTTAACTGTTTTATGCTGGCTCCACATTGAAAATGGTCTATAGAGGAGTAAAGGCACAATGATGGAGACCAATTAAGAAGCTATTGCAAAAATACAGTGAAAAATAGTCATTACTTGAATCAGGAAAAGATAAATGATAGTTATAAATGGTTGGCTTCTGAATATATTTTGAAAGGAGAGAAAACACAACTTGCTAATAGACTGGATGTAATATGTGAGAGAAATTTATAACCCCTTAGGATGACTCCAAGGTTTCTATTCCTAGAATAAATATCAAAATTGCTATTAATTGAGATTCAGAAGACTGCAGAAGAAACAGGTATTCATGGAGGGAATGAGAAAATCAGGGACTTAGTTTTAGAAGGCTCTAATTAAGGCATAATTGATGTCCAACATTTATTTGTTTCAGTTAGATAGCATAATGATGCAGTATTTATATATACTGTAAAATGATCACTATAGTAAGTCTAGTTAACATCATCACCAACATAGTAACAGATTTTTTTTCTTATTATGTACATTACATCCCCATGACTTATTTATTTTACAACCGGAATTTTGCTCCTTTTGACTACCTTCATCCATTTTACCCCCTCTTCCAACCCCAGCTTCTGCCAATCACCAGTCTGTTCTCTGTTTCTATGAGCTTGGGGTTTATTATTGTTGTTTGTTTTAGATTCCACATGTAAGTGAGATCATACAGTATTTATCTCTCTCTGTCTGACTTATTTTACTTAACATAATGCTCTGAAGGTCCACTCATATTGTTGCAAATATGAAGATTTAATAGCCGAATAATATTTCACTCTGTGTTTATCACATCTTCTTTATTCATTCATCCGTTAATAGGTATTTTAGGTTGTTTCCACATCTTGGCTGTTGTAAATAATGCTGCAATGAACATGGGAGTGCAGATATCTTTTTAAGTTAGTGTTTTTGTTTTCTTTGGACAAATACCCAGAAGTAGAATTGATGGATCATATGGTAGTTATGCTTTTCATGCTTCTGAGGAACGTACATACTGTTTTCCATAGTGGCTGCACCAATTCACATTCCCAAAACAGTGCACGAGGGTTTCCTTTTTTCTACATCCTTGACAACACTTGGTATTCTTCTTGTCTTTTTGATAACAGCCATTCTAACAGGTGTGAAGTGATATCTCATTGTGGTTTTGATTTGCATTTCTCTGGTGATGTTGAACATCTTTTCATGTATCAGTTAGCCATCTGTATATCTTCTTTGGAAAAATGTCTATTCAGATCCACTGCCCATTTTTAAATCAGATTGTTTGGGGATTTTATTTCTATAGGGTTATATAAATTCTTTATAAATTTTGGATATCAACCCCTTAGTGGCTACATGATTTGTACATATTTTCTCCCATTCAGTAGGTTGCCATATCACTTTGTTGATGGTTTCCCTTGTTGTACAGAAGCTTTTCACTTTGACATATTCCTACTTGTTTATTTTTGCTTTTGCTGAGGAATTCAAAAAATCATTGTGAACACTGATGTCAAAGAGTTTACTCACTTCTGTTTTTTTCTAGGAGTTTTATGATTTCAGGTCTAATGTTAAAGTCTTCAATCGATTTTGAATTAATATTTGTGTTAAGATAGTGGTCCAGTTTTATTCTTGTGCATCTGGCTGTCCAACTTTCCCAACACCATTAATTAAAGATACTATCCCCATTGTATACTCTTGGAGTTTCTGTGGTAAATTAATTGGCCATGTATACAGGGGTTTATTTCTGGGCTCTCATTTTGTTCCTTTGCTCTATATGTCTGTTTTTATGCCAATACAGTATTTTTTTTATTAGTACAGCATTGTAATAAAGTTTGAAATTAGGGTATTTTAAGCTATAATAGAATATAACACATTAAGAGTTTTTAATTATCATACATGATGATGATCAGCATATTTCTCGCATACAGAATAAGGTCATGTTACATGTTCAACACATTAATCACTTTCATTCAAAATTTCACACTGCCTTGGCAGGAATTATTTGTAAACTACTTAGGAAGTCAATCCTAGAAAGATTTCAATATCTTGAATTGGTTTCAGAGTTTGAATTGACATTCTGGCCTAATTTTGGAGCTCAGTTAGTAGGCCATGTATGTCCCAGAGGGATATAATAAGGATGAGATTCTGGATGAACTCCAAGGGTGGATTTTCATTGAGAAAATGGCCTCCATTTGGGAATAGAAATAGAAAGGCAACACCTGACACTTGACACAGGTGCTCACCAGGGTTGGAAGAATATGATCAAGTGTTTCATCTGAGAAGTCATCTCCTGTTGTAGCAGTAAGAACAATTTATCGGGTGAGGAGCTGTTTTCTTTCCCAGACGAAGCATTTAGCTTCACAATGCTCCTCCTAGGTGGCCTTTCCTTATGGCTCTAGCTAGAGAAGCCCTCATATGCTAGGTCTGGGAGACTACTAGCTAGGTTCCCTTTCCCTATATTTAGTCCTGCCTTCTCCAGGGCTGTGATCTCTACACTTCATTTAATAAAATTAAAGTGAAAATTAAGAGCATGTTGTGGGAGAAAAATTATGAATACTATTTATTTACAGGAGCTTGAGGGCAAATATTATTCAGATACTCCATCTAATTCCATTTATTTCTGAAATGCCACAAAACAATATTAGGTCAATGCATTCGGCAAGTGTTATGAAAGCATAATACTTAATAGGAACTAAGTTACCCACTGGGGGAGGGGGAATTCAAGGACAAAACAGGGTTCTCACCCTTGGTGAACACAGAATCTAATGGAGAAGGTGGATGATTGAACAAGTAATTATAAGAGAATTAGTAATGAAGGGACATACAAAATGTCAGGGACCCAAAGGGGGAACAATTAAATCTGCCTGAAGAGGTTGGGAAGAATTTATAAAGGAGATGACATTTGAGTCACACTGTGAAGGAAGGGAATAAGTCTGTCACTCTACTGAGAGAGAGTGCCCTCTGTGATAGGCAAAGGGGTCCTGAAGCTCACCCAGTTTTGGGACTGGGAAGGTGTGAAGAGTGGTCCTGGAAAAGGTTACATGGGGAAGAGTGACAGGAAAAGGAGACCAGAAAGACAAGCTGGGACCAGGCTTGCTTTGCTAGGAGTTTGTCCTCTATTCTTTGGGCAACAGAGAGCTCTCAGGCTTTGTAAGCAGGGAAATGACAGGATTATAATTCTGTTTTAAAGAAATAGTAGGTGGCAGAATGGAAGAAAAAAAAGTAAAAGATCCTCAGTGACAGAGACCTAAAACAGAACAAGAGAAGGAATAAGAATAGAGTTTCATACTTAACAGAAAGAACCATGAACATATCCACTCCTATGCCCCTTCCCCAAAACCTATCACCTTCCACCAATGAAATTAACTGTCTCCTTTCACTGTCACTTCCTCAAGCGGGCAGTGCTTCACAAAGATAGAAAGATAGATGTAGGAAAGTTGGCATCCAGAGAAATCACATGGAAAACCACCTTCTTTCTTTCAGTGATTTCTATCAGGTGTGATAAGGGAAGGAAAAATTAACAGCATCATATAGAGCTCTAACTGCATGTTGATTTAGAATAGGAAAGCATGCATGGAAAAATACACACACACACACACACACACACACACACACATACACCGGCACCACCACCACCATACTACACCACATGCACAAATGCTGTAGTGATTAATGATAGGCAGTACATACTCTACAAAGAATAATTACATATGCCTTACCTCATAACACATATGCTCTTTTAATGACATTGTCAATTTACTATGAGACAGTTCTTTTTCATATAGTCTTGGTGTACCAGTAGCTTCTGACAACTACTTTCCCTCAATGTCTCTCCAAATCTCCCTGGGCTGACAACACCGAATAGTACAGACTCTACCAGTAGTAGCTCATATCGAGATCAGACCATTGCTATAGAAAACCTGCTGTTTGCCTTGACCAGGCTCAAAGCACAGAGCTCTGGGAAGAATTTGGGAAGCCTCTCTAAGATGGATGTTTGGCTTAGATGAACGTCTAAACCTTCAGATTAAGTCTCTAGAGCGTATTTTTTTAGCATAGTCTGGAAAACAGAGAAGTTATACCTTAATTTTGCCTGCCCAAAGCAGGCTAATTTGCTCTTTTCTGTAATAACACTGGAGCAAAGGAATAGTTTAAACATTTTTTATTACTAGCATGGGATTAAATCTCCCCAGATGACCACAATTTTCACAGACACCATGAAGAGTGAATATAAAATGTTTTGTCATAGAATGCTTTCAGAAAAACTAAATAACGGAAGTAAAAGTGAGAAAGAAAATCAGCTTCTACTGACTCATGATAAAAACAATAAATAAAAGGGCAAGAATCATCACTTCTAATGGCACAGCCATACCTCCCTCCTTCAAACCCATACAATGCTTACATGCTACTTAATTTGGTGCTTAAATCATTTGCTGCTTCTTACTAATAGTTAACTTTTTAGAAGTATCAGTCTCACTTTTCTTATTAGATTATAATGAGCTAACATGATATTGAGGGTGCATCACCAAATCAGACTGCAAAAAAACTTACCACAGAACAGGACAGTGAGAACTGAAAATTGGGACACTCATAAAGTCACACCCTTATTGATGATCATGGGCCACTCAATATTTTTCATGTGCAAAAAAAAAGGAAAAAAATGTGAAAGAATGAGGCATCCTCTTAATTAATACATATTAAATTTACTAAAACACTTAAAATTTATATAGTATAGACTCAATGTTAGTGAGGCTCTGTAAAAGTAGTGCATGAATTCACTGCTGGGTATTCTTTTTTTTTTTTAATTTTTATTTATTTATGATAGTCACACAGAGAGAGAGAGAGAGAGAGAGAGAGAGGCAGAGACATAGGCAGAGGGAGAAGCAGGCTCCATGCACTGGGAGCCCGACGTGGGTCTCCAGGATCACACCCTGGGCCAAAGGCAGGCGCTAAACCGCTGCACCACCCAGGGATCCCGACTACTGGGTATTCTTTACATTGATATAACCCTTTGTTGTAGGAATCAGCCATCCATTGAAAAGCCATAATAAGGGTTTTATAACTCTTATATAAACAAATCATTTTAAGAAGTAATTCAGATAAAAAGCTTTAAGTATGAATATATATCTTATAATTTCAATGTAAAAACAAAACATTAGACATAACTTTTAAGTTTAAAAATAATAATGCCTAATTAAAAGACAGAATATAAAACTTCTATGCCCTTCATGGACAGCCCTGGTGGCTCAGTGGTGTAGCGCCGCCTTCAGCCCAGGGCCTGATTCTGGAGATCTGGCTCACCTCGGGCTCCCTGCATAGAGCCTGCTTCTCCCTCTGCCTGTGTCTCTGCCTCTCTCTCTCTGTCTCTCTCTCTGTCTCTCATGAATGAATAAATAAAATCTTTAAAAAAATAATACTTCTATGCCCTTCATAATAAAAACTCTATAAGCAAATTAAGAGTAAAAAGACAGTTGCTCAACTGATGAAGGACATAAAAAATTTATACCTATTTTATTTAATAGTAAAAACGGAATACTTCCCCATTAAGATCAGGAACAAGACAAGGATAACTGTGCTCAGTACTTCTACTTGACATTGCAGTGGAGGTCCTAGTGCAATAAGGCAAAAAACAAAAGGTATCTAGATTGAATGGGAAGTAAAATGGTCTTATTCACAGATGTCATAAATGTCTACTTAGAAAACCCCCCCAAATATATAAGATACTACTAGGTCTAATAGGTGAGTTTAACAAGTTTGAAATTCAAGGTCAACATACAAATAACAGTTGTTTCTATATACTAGTGCTGAACAATTAAAAATTGACATTAAAAGTATACCATTTACAATGAACATGAAATATTGTGAAATCTTACAAAATACATGCAAAATTTGCTAAAAAATACAAAGCACTCATGAGCGAAATCAAAGATAAAAATAAATGGAGAGAGAGACTACACACACACACACACACACACACACACATATGGACTAGAAGATTCAATATTGTCAGAAGGCCCATTTTTCTCAAACTGATCTAAGAATCCAGCAAAATCCTAGCCAAAATTCCAAGAAACTTTTTTTGTAGGAATCAACAAGCTGATTCTAAAATATGTATGTAAAGGACCTAGAATTAAAAAAAAGATTAAAAAAAATGTGAACTCATATCATACTAACTGATTTCAAGTTTAACATAAAAGTAAGATCAAGACACAGTAAAAGGACAGACACACATGGATCAACACGCACAGACACAGCACAGAATCTAGAATCTAGAAATAGAAAAACACAAACATTGGGTCAATTGATTTTTTAATTAAATGTCTCAAAGCAAATCAGCAGAGAAAGCATAGTCTTTTTAACCAATGGTGGTGGAACAACTAACTATATATTCTACACTAAAATTCAAAACATGACCATATCTTACATAATATCGAAAAATTAATTCAAAATATATCATCAGAGACCTAAATGTAACACTATAAAACTCCCTGAAGAAAACATAGGAGATAATCTTTGTGACTTTGGGTTAGGTAAAAATTTCTTAAGATAGGGCACATAGACTATAAGCCATGAAAGAAAAAATGATGTCAATATGAACTATGTATTATTAAAATAAAAAACTCAAAACTTCAAAAGATACTGTTAAGAAAAAAAAGTCACAGTCTAGGAGAAAAAAGTATTGCCAAACACATAACTGATAATGGACTATTAACCAAAATATATAAAAGTATTTTAAAATAATAAGAATTATTTGAAAAACTGGACAAAAGATTTGAACAAACACTTCACAAAAGAAGATATATGGATGCCAAATAAGTATACAAAATGATGTTCAGCATCAATAGTCACTATGGGAATGTACATTAAAACCACCACAAGGTACTACTATATATACCTATTAGAATGGAGCAGATAACAAAAATCGACAATACCAAATACTAGTCAGGGTGCAGAGCGACTGCAACTCTCATATACTTCTGATGGAAATGCAAAATGGTAAAGGCACTTTGGAAAAGAGCTTGATAATTTCCTATAAATTAAATATATACTTTGCGATCCAGTTACCTCTCCTCAGTACTTATTACTCTAGAAAAATAAAAACATATGTCCACATGAAAACCTTTACACAAATGGCTTTATTCATGATATCTCCAAATGGGGAACAATCCAAATATTCATCAACTGGTGAATGAGTAAATAATCCCCATAATGGAATACTATTCTGCAACAAAAATGAGCAGACTACCAATATATGCAATAATATGGATGAATCTCAAAAGCATTATGCTCAGTGAAAGAGGCCAAAATTAAAAGTATGATTCCATTAATAGTGACAAAACTATAGTGTCAGAGAGCAGAGCAGTCATTGCCAGGAGGTGGAAACAGGAAGAGGAGAGTCATTGCTTGAAAAGGCCTAAAGAATTTTTTGAGTTATAGACGTTTTATTGACTTTTGTGGTGGTTACACAACTGTGTAAGTTTGTAAAAATTTATAGATCTGTATATCTAAGAAGGATGAATTTTACTATATGTAAATTATGCCTCAATAAACCAACAGACAAAAGACGGTCGCATCAAACATTGAAGAGAATGTGAAACACCTGAACTCTTGTTCACTGCAGGTGGGTGTGCAATATGGCACAACCACTTTGGAAGAGTTTGACATTTTAAAAAATAAAGGTAAACATACTCTTAGCACAGACTCAACAATTCCACTCCTTGTGTTACCCAAGAGAAATGAAAACACATATCCACACAAGCACTTGCACATGAATGTCCATAGCAGCCTTATTCATAATATTCCAAGACTGGAAATAACAAAATGTTAGTAAATATAACAGGTGAATGACTAAGTACGTTATAATACATCCATATAGAGAAATATCACTTGTCAACTAAAAAAATGAACTCTTGATTCATCCAAATCCATGGATGAATCTCAAAACATTACACCAAGTGAAAATAACAATATAAATTCTAGAATTTTATACATAGAAAGTTACATATACCTTTTACATTGTTACTTTTAAAATCAATGGGCATTAAGGAGGGCACATGATTTGATGACCACTGGGTGTTAGACGCAACTGATGAATTATTAAAAATGACATCTGAAGCTAATAATATACTATATGTTGGCTAATTGAATTTAAATTAAAAAATCAATTTTAATAAGATATAATTTCATGTACAAAACAAACCTATTTTAAGCATACAGTTCCATGAGTTTTGACAAGTATGTAGACCTATGTAACTATCACCACCACCACCAAGGACATGTCTATCATCCCGAGCTCCCTTGTACTTCTTTGTCATCAGTCCTGTCCCCTTATCCCCAAAGAATCACTGATCTACTCTCTGTCAGTACAGATTAGTTTGCATTTTCTAGAACTTTATATAAATTTTAGAACTGGATTATCAAATATTTCCTTTTTATTGATGAGTGATATTTAAATATATCATAATTTATTTAGCCTCTCATTACATTTATGAACTAACCAACTGAAGACAGATCCTAGGCTATAAAAAAGATGAGTTTATAATAACTTATAAGGTTAAAATGCTGGAGTAAGCATTATCATGTTACTCAATTTGGTAAGCATATAACCAAAGGTAGTAGGAAACTACATCTTAGAGATATCAAGTAATTTGCCAAATGTACAGCTAGTAACCCAGGCCCAATCCCAAGCTTTTTTAAAAAAGATTTTATTTATTCATGAGAGACACGCAGAGAAGGGCAGAGACATGGGCAGAGGGAGAAGCAGACTCCCTGTGGGGAGCCTCATGTGGGACTCAATCCCAAGACCCTGGGATCACCATCTGAGGCAAAGGCAAATGCTCAACCACTGAGCCGCCCAGGCATCCCAATTCCAAACTTCTTAACCACTATGCTGTCCCAACACCCAGCACAGGGTTCCTGGAATTTGTGGATATAGAAGACTCCCATTTTTCTAAATATTTAAGGAGTTGAGACATAGAAGGGAGACGGTAGAAGTTTAAAAGGCCAACCAAGAGTTTTCTTTCTCCACACTTAAGGGATTTGGAAAACTGTTAAGTGCTCAGCATTACGAAGAAACTAACCAGCTCTCTTGCTACCTACTGGGAACAGATCCTAAGTCCCCGGATTTATTAGGATCTTGCCTATATTACTAGTTTGCCAGAGCCAGTTTTTCTTTTCCATGGGATATTCTTACCAAATGTTACAGAATAAAAAGTGAAAAGGGAATGTCAGAAGCTAATCTAGGAAAGTCAACTGGCCTTTCATACCCATGCTACCCAGAAGGGTTTCATGTCCAAGTTCAACTTCATTTCATGTTAAGAATCCCTTACTTATGTCTTAGAATGTCATATCACCTTTCTCTCTGGCCATGTTCTCAAAGAGTTATTTTGCTCTTGAAATCAAGAAACACTAAGAAAGAACTGACCCTGGTTGATCAAGGAGGAGCTACTTTAAGAGATGAGAATCTCACTGATCTGATTGTTCAGTCACAACTGAGATTGGTCCCCTTGCAGCTCCCTGCCTGATGATATGTACCCTACAGAAGGCTCCTTCCTACGGACAGCTGTCTCAGGCAATCAATATAGCCTGACTGTACTTTTGCCTCTGCAACTTGCTCAGTCTAGTTTGCCTCCCACCAAACTCTTTCATTTGGTCCCTGTTCCATTTTTGCTTCCCCCTTGAGACTTCACACTTTTGACTGCCCTACCTACCTTTATGGAAGCTGTCTGGTTCCCCTTTTCCAGTCAATACTATCTCATTTCTTTGCGCATTCCTAGGAACCTGACTAGAAGGAGGGTTTTAATCTTCAGTTCAGGGTTCTAGATGCTCTTTTTGGCCCTTGTTCTCAGGAGCCCATGCTTGCAGCTCTGACTGCCAGATAGCGAATTCTCTTATAGCTAAGGGGCTTCTTTCTTGGCAAACTGAAACATGCCCCAATTTCCTAAATCTAGACCTTTGTTGTCACTCTCTGCTGCCCTCCAGCGGCTGTCGATAGGATACAGTGGTTAGTAGTTAGCTCCAAGATCTGGCTCTTTTGCCCTTTCCATGGCCTGTAAGTGTTCACTAGTAGGACAGTAAGGCAGTGCCATCAATGGAGATAAGATTTGTGTTTGGATCTTCTAGGCTTTAAATTCTGCCAGCACTACTGTAACAGCCTTTGATACCGCTGCTACTTCCAGGGAGATTCATTGGTGATGACTCACTTGTCCTTTCTCCTGAACATGTGATTATCTCAGAAATTTACAAATTCCAGGTTTGTGGGTTTGAATATTCATGTTGTGTGTTGAGGTATGGGAGAAACCTCCTGAGTTTCTGAGGCTTGGCTTGCTGGGAGTAGCAGAGAACAGTACAAAGCTTCGCACTAGCCCAGGCAGCATTCTTCACAGTTTACCTTGGTCCCTCTTAAGATCACCAATGCTGTCCATGAGCAAAGGGAGAAACTGCCAGGTGGCCTGTACTATGTTTATGCTTCCCAGCTCTTCCCACAAGAGCTGAAACGGAATGAAACTCTGGCCTCTGAATGGACAGACTTTGCTATGAGGCTATCCAGAGTGACGCTGAAACCAGGCTCACTTTAAAAGTGACAATTATTCTATTAGAGCAAAGAGGTAGAAGGTTGTTGCAGACCAAACTCACACTTCTGGAAAAAGTCCTTCTACAAATCCACTGGAAAGCCTGTTCCATGCTCTATTGGAAATTCTAAGTGGCAGGGCTCTGCCTCTGGGTTAAAGCAGGAAGTGCTGGACAACTCTGTTGATCAAGCTTTAGACTTCCCATCTAAACCAAGACTGTGCCAATATGAGTTGACAGCAACAATGGATAATGTTAACCATGAGTCAAAGGCCAAATCCAATTTATTATTCATGGGAAAATACATCCAAAGTCTAGTGTTTTGTCTCCTGCTATCCAAAAGATTATCCATAACCACTCCTAACTCCTAACTAAAAGTCCTTCATCCACTGCTTGTCTCCACATAACTTCCATTGATATAGTTTAAGGGCCCTGACTGGGCCCATAGTGCCTGTCATTCATGAATCAACATTTCCAGACACACAAACTCTAAAAGGGAGGGTCCTCAAAGAGGCTCAGAAGCTACCTCTTTACCAAACACAAATGTACAAAGAAAGAACCAGATGTCTGCCATCCACATTCCTGTTAAGTAGCTATGCTTCCTCTCTGAGGAAAAGCAAAGCCCCTAGAAAATACACAGGGGTATTCGTCGGACCTTCCACTTTCCTTTCAAGGACCCCAACTATTCTCCATTGTGAAAAATCTACCTTTTATAAACTATCATGGTCTCAATATGGTTAGCAACCCCTACTAATACTTGCTCTTTCTCCTCTGATTTCCAACCTCTCAAAACAATTCAAAACTTTAGAAAAATCAGACTTCTGAATTGCTAAAATGATTTCCATCGCAAGAGGATAATGTATAGAAAAATGGCCTTCCCAAAGTGCTATGATGCCATTTGGCCCATTAAAGTGTCTGGGTTTTTCCCTAGCATTTAAATGAAATCTTACATGATTTTCTATACCAAAGAGTCGTACTGTGCTTGGATAGTATTTCATGAGATCCTGATCTGGAAACAAATGGATCCTATGTTTTAAAAAAAAGCCACAAGACATAATTTCTGAGCTCACCTCCTCTCTAGTTAAGCGGTTGGTATGAGGTGAGACAAAGTTCTAGAATACAGTCTCCTCCAATCAACCAAGGGTGTTTAGTTAATCCCAGAATGTTATATTACTGGCATTTCCTTCTATGAATGTTGGCCCAGTTATAATATCCTGGAAAGATAAGGAAGGAGACCTGATTTGCAGCAGCTGCAGCAGCACCCTAATGGCTGATGACCTTATTTACCTGGGCCCCATCCTATGTGTGCTGATCTGGCCTTGGCTTATATGAGGTCAAAAGTTTAGCTCTGCAGAGTGTATTCTCAGTAATGTTCCTATTTATATTTTTTACAGAACCAGACCTAAAGGTGTTAGCTTTCCCCTGCTCAGGAACAGAAATTCTCTGCTGTCAGAGCTTCCTTTGAGGTTAAAGGAATCATTCTGAAGGTTATTGGTGTCTTTCAAAACAATTTGGGCAAATCAATTTTGTCACACAACAACCAGAACACCCTGCTTTCAAAAAACAAAGGATCACTTTTTCAAGTGTTTCAGGCTGACCATCTTATTTATGCCAGGCTGCCAAATCATTGCTACAAGTTCTTTGCTGAAAGCCTGTGTATCAGTGTATAACAGACTTTGCCTTGTCATGGGGATCTTGCCAGAAAGCTCTGCAGCTATCTCTCTAACTGACTGATATAGCATCAATATAAAATAAAATAAAATAAAAATCTAGACCTGGTGGCATCCAGGAAGGTCACCTGAAGAGAGATTTTGGGAAAAGAATGAAAAGGCTCTTTTATAAGCACAAGAATATGGGCCCCACAAGGGCAGGGACTCTATCTGATTCACTGTACTAACCATACCACTATACCCACAATAACAGAGCTAGACATAGTGTTCAATGAATGAGTGAATACTTTCTGATTAGGGAGGTCTGGACCTATATCCAAGTGTTCACTGTACCTATGTTAAAACATGGACTATGGTTTGCAGGAACCTTTAGTAACTCTGTATCAGCAAAGAGATCTGTGCAGGTAGTCTGATATTATTATTTTATCTTCTTCTAACCACCAAATGCCTTTGGGATATGACGACTCTAGATTTCATTTCTGAAATGACATCTAACCACATATACATGCAACCCACATATACATGCTACCACACCAGTGATGCTGACAATCTTTTCCAAGATAATGACTTAAACCATTCTTTCTGACCCCATCATCCACATCAGTTGTGGTAATGACATCTTCCAATTCCATGAGTTATCAAGTTGCTTGATTTCTGATGCTTGTGCAGATGACTCCCAGTTTTATAGGGCATTCTTTTATTCAAGATTATATATAATCTCAAGGTCAACAGAATACTTCAAGTGAGCATTCGGAAAGTATTTTTATTGACATTACTGATCCATTCACTTTACTGCTAGAGAATTTATGGATTTGCAAACCACTCTATCTTCCTCCACTAAGAACACCCTTTCACAAAAAGATTCCCTTACTCTCTCCACACCTCTCACTTTCTCTACCATGACTCCTTGGCAACTGCTCAGTAAATACTTGGGAAAACTATAGACCACCCCACCTCCAGAATCCCAGGTTACATTCCAGCAGGTTACAAATCAGTATTAAGTGGGAAATGGCTTTCTTTTTGTTAAATACAGCTTAGCCACTGTGATGAAAAAAAAAAAAAAAAAACCACACAGAAGACTGCCACCTGAGGCCTTGTAAGATGTGGGCCTGCTCTACCTTGACAGGTAAGGACCTGGGCTTCTTAGGTAGTCTCGTAGTTAGGGTTTATTTAGATTGGTTAGGGAGAAACATTTAAAGAGAAATTCTATTTACTATTTATCATTTTGTTATGTGCTATATCAGACAAATTTATATCAATGGGCATCCTATGGAGGTTAAAACATAAGTGGCTATTAAATAAAGCTAAGATTTTTCCACAAGAGGGGCACCTGGGATAGCTCAGTTGGTTAAGTATCTGCCTTTGGCTTAAGTCATGATGCCGAAGTCCTGGGACAGGGCCCAGCATCAGGCTCCCTGCTCTCCTTCTCCCGCTGCCCCTCACCCCCACTCCTGCTCATGCTCTCTTTCACTCTCAAATAAAGAAGTAAAATCTTAAAAAAAAAAAAAAAAAAGGAGAGAGATTTTTCCACAAGAGCCAAAGAGCAGTCAAGGGAGGATGTTCTTCGTGGTAATGTTGTTTGTTAGACTTGTGGGCAGGGCAAAAGAAAAAATTAGGCAGTTTGATTCCAAAACCAAAATTTCATTGAATAGGATCAAGTCAGGATGGGAAATAAGAAGAACAGTTCTACATAATTAGGTTCTGGAGTTGTTCTCCCGTTTGCATACCTGATGTTAGCTGACAGTACTGATTCACTTATATACCTCTAACAGGAATAACATCAGAATTTGTTCAACATCTCCTAAGAAATATACAATTATTTCTCTCAGGTCCTATAGTTGTTTTTAAGGCAAGTTAAGTGCCTGCAATGGAAATGCACTGTGTTTACTTCAGACTGAAGGTTTAGAAATTGGGGAATAACTGGCCTAGGGGGAATGTCACTAGCTCCATCTAAAAAAAGCCTTAGATATCTTGGGATGGCTTTGCTGTGTAAGAGTTGTTGCCAACAAGCTCCATTCAGGAGATCTGATGCAATGTCACAACCTAGTTCATTCAGCTCTATAGACAGCATATCGGAAGTAAATAACAGTCAAGGCCAAGGAAGAGAAAGTAATGTTACTCAAGAAAAGAACCCACTCAAACTTTTCCTGTTGGTCAAATATGTAAGGCGAACAGCCATAAATTAAATGAGTAATGTAAATAATTAATTAATCTGGGGAAATTAAGATTCTCTCATAATGAATGTGAATAACAGATGTGTGAAATATTTCAGACTGGCCCACAATAAGCGGTATTTGATGAGAAGTGTAGGACATTAAAAAAAAAAAGATGTCCATAAGGAAGCCGAACAGTAAAAGTGAGGAATGAAGGAGAGAAATTAAGAAATGGGGGTTTAAAGAGATGACTCTAATAGTTCACAGAAGGAAAGATAGTTGAAACCTTAATTAAACCAATCCACATCTGTTTTTAAACAGAACTTAACACTAGCTATTTTCTATGCTTAAGACACTTTCCTCCCTCACTAATACCTAACTTTCTTTCAGTTTAACTTTCTACTTTTTAAATGAAATATTTTATAACTACGTAGGCTCACAAAGATTTCTCCTATTCTAAGGCCTCTTCCTGTATCCATAGACACATTATTTGTATAAAGAAAGGTCTTCTATCCCAATCAGAGGATAAGCTGAGGTTGATTTTCCCAGTCTTTGACTCTGGGCTGGCCCTGTAGCCAGTATTAGCCAACAGAATGTGGTGGGAACGATGGCTTGCTATGTCCGAGTGTAGACCTCAAGTGGTCTGCACATTTCCCTTTGCTCTCTTGGAACCTACCGATATGCCATGTGATTAGGCCTGGGTCAGGCAGCTGGATGACAAGATCATCACATGGAGCAGAGAAAAGTCAGTCTGGCTAAGGCATCCTAGACCAGGCAGTTCCTAGCCAATCTAGTACTCGACCTCAAGGTATGAGTAAGCCCACTGAACCCATCCAAATTACCAATCTGCAGAAACATGAGATAAATACATGGTTCTTCTACTAAGATAATACATTTCAGGGTGCTTTTTTAATGAGCAAAACACACTGAAATAACTGAACCATACACAATGGCTTGATCCTTCCAATGTAATACTTATTATAGTATGACTTGTATTAAAATTAAGTATTTGGTGATCACCTATTTGCTCCTGGAGGACACAAACTGTAGTATATACACTATATATATATACTGTACTTATACACTGTATATATATATATATAGTAGTATATATACTGTATATGTATTAAGTATTTGGTGATCACCTATTTGCTCCTGGAGGACACAAACTGTAGTATATACACTATATATATATATATATATATATATATACTGTACTTATACACTGTATATATATATAGTAGTATATATACTGTATATGTATATGTGTATACAGACTATTGTACATACAGTATATATACTACAGTATATAAATATATATCAGTGTATATCAGTGTATATACAGTATATGTGTATATATATATATATATATATATATACACACATATACTGTGTACTCCCACAGCACCTGGGTTGTGCTTTGTTCAAAGCAGACACTCAGAATGTGATAAAATAAGCCGAAGTGAAAATCAAGTGAAGTTCAAATTCTAATGTTCATCAGCAGCATCTACTTAATTTTTAACAAGAGAAGAAAAATACAAGCCAAAGCACTGTTAAAGAATCAAATCACTGCTGAGAATCTACTATTGGCCTTGTATTGTAATTCCCATTATGAAGCATTAAGGGTTGGCAATTACTAGTACTTGGGAGTGTACATGTCACTTCAAGATCATTAATAAGCAAGCCCTCTAAGTTGTCCTTGTCAAAAGTTAACATTAACCCAAATTTGGATTTTGATAAAAATTTGCACATATATTTGACGTGAATGTGAAGTTGTATACTATAATCCTAATTTCACGAACTTAGAAGTTTAGAAAGCATAAAGTGGCAAAGGAGATTTTGATTTGTACTAATTCACATTATGAACAGTAGGCTTTCTAAGTGCAAAAGTCTGACACATGAGATAAATATGTTCACGTGCTTAACTATAAAGCACTCTACACGTGTAAAGTATCATGAAAGCCTGTACATTCAAAATGTCATTTCATTATTTCTTACTGAGAATAGACAGGGCAGGTGGGAAAGGATGAATAGTGTTGCTGTCCATATCTAATTTGCTTCCTAACTGAATTTCCATAGCTTTTAAATGACACTCTGCTATTACAGTCTATACAGAGATGATCTCATCAAATATTGTTTTGATTATTTTAAAAATTATCATTCACTAAATAGTTCTGACACACTCTAAAGCAAGAGAACATGAAAGTATAATCAGAATGAGTATGCTCATAAACCAGTGAGGCAAACACAGTCAATGACTGTAAAAGAATCCCCTGCAACTGTGGTGTCCTGCATGGGTGTATACGCTATAACCTGCTCTAACTTTAACTCCTTCCTTTAACTTCTGCCTTGCCTGTTTAATATTTTTATCTCAGACTAAGAAGGGACATGATAATGAAATCAGTTACTAAGCTAGAAAACTGAATCAGGACCTAAAGAGGTTGGGACCAGCTGGAATGATAAAAATCTATGCTGGTAATAGTATGAAAGAAAGATTAAACCAACTGTAGAAGGACTACATGAAGAATGCGTAACAATGCTACACGTGACAAAGACTCAATTACTTGCAGGGAGGATGCTCAATAAATCAGAAGAAGCCTGTCCCCCAAGGTTCTCTCCTTATGGTTTGAACATTTCCATAGTTCAGAAGAAGTCTCCTTTTAAAAAGATGCTCATTTAAAATAAGTTATGAGAATGACAAGGAGGAACTGCAAAGGGATTAATATTTGCAGCATGGGATGTGGAGAGATCATTTTTCTCACAATGATTCAATCTATATGAAGTCTGCTGCTAATGAGCCACAGCCTGAGAGCTGAGGAAGTTTTTCAAATGATCCAGGTGAGAAAAACTTTAAGCTATTTTAACAGAGACAGCTATACCTAGAAATTAGGTGATAGATTCAATAGGAAGAGGCAGATTCTTCTTATTCGTACAATTTTGAAGTTTTGGTTTCTCCTGCTAAAACATCATAAAAGGAACTCTGAGAACAGAAATGTAACAGCAAACAGGAACTTAAGCATAAGCAACAGTCTCACTGAGAGCTCCCAAGTATTTGAGCATTCATCCACGGCTCAGATCCACCTTATTTTGGCTGTGCTTTCTAACTTACTCCCTTAGTTAACATTTTCTGTGACCACTAGTTGCTTTCCATAGGGACCAAAACCACAGACTAGAGGAATGACCAAGTTTCCTTCTAATGAATAGCGAGAAAGGAAAAAATTTTCCTTGGATATGTCTCTCCAGTGAAATTCAGTTCTGCTTTCCAAGAAAAGCCAATTGGCTCAGAAGCGTCTCAGAAGAAACGGGAGAAAAGTCCAACAGATAACCCTTCCACAAAACCCCAAAGCAAAATCCCAATCTTTCAGCTTCACATCAGCCAAAGGGTTAAAACCTGTCCCCATTGAGTTGCTGAATCCACAGGTGGAAGGTCATAAGTGTGGAAAGAGATACTCACAGCTCCATTTGTGACCATGCTGGGAAAGCCTTTATGTGTAAGAGAACCCCCACCTCGGCCCCCAAATATTAAGTTGACACACGTTTCTGGGACGCGGCCTGAATCCTCAAACTTTGGCGGGTCTACAGAGACACAATTTTCTGTTTTCTGCTTAATAGGGCTTTCCAGAATTGTCATCAGATGACAGATTACACCACTCATCCACAAGGATTCAAGGGTAGCTCAGGCCATCCATTATGGGTTAAAAGCTGTTCCAGCATGAATCAAGTCACAGTGGTAAGGAGACTACCAATACAAGGGGTCCTATAGCTTTAAGAAATACTCTGGGCATCTAAAAGTTTTCAGAATGCAAACTATGTCAGCTCTGAAAACAAGAGGCACTGCATCATTATGGCAGGAGAAACAAAGCCAGCCCCTTTTTTAAAACAGACAAAAAAAAAAAAAGATTGTTTTAATAGGAGAGAAGCATCAGTCATTGATTCTTACTTCATTCACACTTTCTATCCAACCCCATCCATCTTCAGAGTGAAGAGATGACAGAGCCCAGTGAACTCTCTCCCTCTTTTGGCCCCCGCCCATCGTATTCCTCTCCACCCAAACCACCAAGGCCTACCAACCTACCCATTTCAATCCGCAAACAACGGCCCTACAAAAAGACTCTTTCCACCTGATGGGCTTGCGATGCTCAGGTACGCCCAAGGACCAGCTTTCATCAACAGCACTCAAATGGGGTTGCCCGTCAGGTTAGCATGACTGGTTGGGGCCTTTGCTAATCGTCTTCTAAAACCACCACTTAGTCACTCATGGCTAACCACATTCTACGAAGGAGGAGATGGGAAGACTGAAGGCAACAGAAAAAAAGTCAACAGGCCAAACCAACAAGCCAGAATGTCAAATATTTCATTTTTCTTAAATGTTACTGCCCACATTATCTGCAAACAAAAGTCCTCCGGGCAGGCAGTGCCTGCATCAGTGCACCTGCTCCGCATTGGTTTCCCTGAGTTATCTTTTTGCTGTGTCTGCAGAAGCCATCTATAGCACAATGGATCACATCACTTGAGGGTCACTTGAGTCCCTCTACTCTCTGGGTCCCTCCTCCCACCTCCTGTCTTCCCTTCCACCCACAAAACCTTTAACTCCACCATAGCTAAGGATCCCAGATAGCTAAATAAAAGAGGTGGCCTCAAACACAGGGAAAAACCCTTAGGTCTCCAGTGTGAATCGCCAACGCCAAGCCCCCTCCCCTCCCCTTTTCCTTAAGACCTGATGGTCTTCAGTCACACATCTTAAAAGAAAAACAAAAAACAAAAACACAAAGACTTACTTGTCTCAAGTCGATGAAGGCCAACTGCAGCGTGTCCTCCTGGAACCCAGGCACCGGGCCGGATCTGGCAAACTCTGTGGGAAAGAAAAGAGGATAAAAAGCGCCTTTAACTAACCATGGACAGGGAGATTGGCAGACGGATGACAGGGAAGACAAGAGAGGCTGGGGGAGAGGAGGACCAAGCTTCTAAGGAGTCATGTCTTTCTGCCTTCAGCTTCTTTGTGTGCCCTTCAAAATTCGTGTCATCAAAACACCATTAATTCCAGCATCCTGACAGCAAGGAAACTGTACTAATTCGACCTGAAATTTATTCCCATGAGCCGCGCTGGGCTTCAGAGTATTTGTTTTGTGAATGGACAAACAACTTGCAAAGGAGGAGGGGGTGGGGGAGAGAAAAAAGTTTTTCCTCTCAACACAATAAAATCTTCAGCTGTGAAACTCTTTTCAGTTCCGAAAGCTATTTATATTTCAGATCGCTGAAGGAATTCTCTCATTTCACGCCTGTCACCTCATCCCCCGAGCATTTATCAAAAAATATTCCCTGCCACATCATTAATTATTCCTTCACTGATTATTTGTATTATCTCATGACTGCATTATTGCCAACACACACACACACACACACACACACACACACACCCAGCAGAAGCTGTCCTGATCCACTGCTTGGCTCTTGGGCAAAGGAGTATTTGTAGATATGAAAAGGCCCATCTAAATAAATCTCATGGCAAAAGCTTAGGGAACATTTGCACATGTCCATCCTATGAATGTATTCTTGTATTCTTTGTCCTTGACTTCTAATTCTTTTCCCTTCTCGAAAATTCTTTCTCTTCCCTCTATCCAAATTTAGTCTTAGGTCAAAGAGACCACATGAATGCTATTTGCAACTTACAGTAGCGCCTTGGGTACCTGCTCGGTTTATGACACTGGCTTTCTACATCGTTAACAAGAAGATCACTGTGCGGGGCTATAGGGACAAACTTGTAACAGTTAAGAATGTCAAGTTTTATCGTCCCTAAGCCCTGCTTATTATGAAATCAAAAGGTCTCATTTAAGTTCCCTACACACACACACACACAGAAAATTCAAGAGTTGGACAGTTACTATGTCTTAGCTTCTCTCTCAAAAGCCCAAGTGTGATGGACACTTAACATCAATTTACTATTTACCTCAAAAACAACTCGAGTGTTGGCTCAAAGCAAATATGAAAAGGAATGTTTTCCTTTCAATTATGTTTTTCTCCAGGAATGAATTTAAGAAATTCTACAGACCTGGTATACTTTTCTTTTGAAATTAAATAAGATCCATCAAGGTTTTTGCATAAACGCCTGGAAAATTACTTGTAGCATCCAGTAGCAGGAAAGATTTAAATGATGATTGGTGAACAATTATAGGAATTCCTGTTTTTAAAAAATATTTTCCATCTGGGGCTTCTTAGAATATAATAGGTTTTCATAATGTCCTTGCCCCACTTAAAAATAATGCTGACAAGCTAAGTTGCAGGGATTATGGAAACCTCATGTGAAATGAAATTGAATACAATTTATTAAACTAATAGAGAGCACAAATGATTCTACAACTGTACAGAAAATATTATTTTAGACATTTCAATAAAAACGACTGTTGTAAGTGGAAGGAGATAAACTCTATTTAGCACGATTAGCAGCGCTAGATTTCTAATTGCTTTGAAAAGGAAGTTCAAATGCCATTTGTAAATGAATTCTATCAAATTACAGCCCAAACGATTCAAGTTTTAAAAAAGCAAAATTTACAACTGTTACACATTCTTGATGAGGGCCATGTTAATAGAAAGCCTGACATAACCCATCCTTTGTATCTTACAACTGCCATTACGCATGCTAACCTTGGAGATAGCAGCTGCTCAAGTCAGATGTACAATTTTCCCATACTCTGTTCTTACAGAAAACAGTTCTTTGAATCATGGCCACAGCCACTCTTTCTGACAGCCTTGATTGTCAGTGGTCGGTTTAAATAAGCTTCCTAGTGCCTGATGGGTTGCATCCAAGGTCGGTATAGTCTTCCTCTATTGCTCCTGCATGAGTGGAGGCTATGTTGCATCATTTGAGGTAATGAAGTCCTTTCTGTTAGTAGGAATCTTTCTTGAGTCAAAAGTAGCAGCTATCAAGGTGTTCTGCTTACCTATACATGTCCAACTTAACAGGATTACCCTCTGATACGTATTTTAAATGCTTGGGAGCTGGCTACACATTCTCACATCTCCTTGAGCATGCTCCCTGAGGCGAAAGGATAACACTGCTGAAACCACACAGATTCCTGGGTGTGATACATATTTAGTTTTCAGAGTCTCACTTTATGGGCCTCATTTTTATGACCACTGAATCTTCCAGGTTCCCAGAGGACACTGTGGCCTTTCAGATTTGATTCTCCTTTTATAAATCAGTGAATTAAAGAAGGATAACTGCATCAAGGAATGGCAAAGAGACTGACTTCACATACAGTTTATGGAAATGTCTAATTACTGTATTTTCAGCTTCATGTTTATATTTTTTTCTCATTGTTTTATGTATATAATTCTTGTCTTCCCATGTGGATAAGTAAACTCCTTAAGGAAAAGGACCATATCACTGAACCTAACAAGTATTTAAAATAGTAGTTGTTTAACAAATACTCATATATTAATTAAATAAGTTACAAAAACAGAAAGATTTGTTAATCACACATACTCTTCACTACCAATGAAGATCTTTGGATTGCAATAGGCAATGTGTCCTTAACATGAGTATCAATAAGCAGGCTTTAGGAATTTATGAGCTCCTTAGAATTGGTACACAATGATTAAGGGGATGGGTTTTGAGTTAATAAATATTAGAGTCTGAACCCAAGATATTGGGTCTATGGGCACGGGAAAATTACTTAATCTCCTTAAAGCTTCAATGTCTTTTTCTCAAAAATGAAGAAAACAGTGCATTCCTTATAGTACTACTATAAGGATTAAATGAAATAACACATATAAAGCAGTTGGCAGAGTGCCTGGCATATCATAATTGATTATCATTACAATTAGTTTTTTGTGTGAACATACAGTTCTCTGGGAAGAAGGTTCATAGCTTTCACTGAATTCTCAGAGGGCTGGTGACCAAACAAAAGTTAGTGAGAAACACTGTTATATATCCAGGACAAAACATTAGAACTAATTCAGCTACCATTCAGTGATGAGTTAGTGAGTTGACACTGCAAATTTATCTATAGGCAAACATTTAAGTCTTTCACTTAAAAGAAGTTGATATGACTAATTAACAGTACATTAGCCACAACACAGTAATTTTTATTGGTGTTATTTAAAAATTGCAATAAATGCATAAAATAGATATCCTGTAATTTTCTGATGCAATATGCCTTTAAAAACATGGCTGTTCTAGAGTCCATTCTTTAGATATATGAAAAGTGCTAATAGCATAAGAAACTGTGACTATTCTAAATAAATGAGCATTTGTGTACAGTCTGACTCCAACTATATAAAATATAACATGCATAGAAAACACAACAGTAAGTACTCATCTCACAATGTTAACTGAGGCTGTTACAGAAAGAAAGATTACAAGAGGGCTTTATTCCTCTTTACATTTTAAATGAGTACAGACCACTTTCATAATCAAAAAAAAAGGAAACAACACGCACACATGCACACAAACCAAAATTAGGTGCTGATTTAGTCATACTTTGTCTAGTAATGAGAGAGATAACTTGTTCAAGATTTAGCATTACGGGCAACTGGGATTGGTCTGCACACCCAAATTCCCAGATGCTGCTTGACAGAAAGAGAAGACTCTAGGTTGGTGGGGGGCAAAAAGCCCCAGTCTATATAATAGGCTGACGCTTATACAAATTGACGCCTACACATAAACATAAGAAGCGTCTCTTTAGCGTCACAAATGGAAACTTTCCTTTTTTGAAATCATAAAAAGGGGTACAAGTATGCAATTGTCACTGAGTGGAACCAATGTACATATGGGGCACAAGAAACAAGTCCCTTTCTGGACTTGTCTCTGGATTCCAAGATCTGTAGCAGGTTTGCAGTCTCCTAAGTGTTTGTTTCCAACACCAGTGTTTTCCAAAGCCTGGAGTTCTATAGAGTAGCCTCAGCATTGCAAGACTAGCAGGTGCTTGCTCTATTACACACAGACCCAAACCCAGACCTTTGACCAGCGTGTGTTACTCAGGGACCAAGTCAAGGTCCCAATGAGGCTGGCAGGAAAGCTCCCTCTTCATACCTTGGTTCAGATTAGTGGAGCCCAGGACTATCACTGACACATTTTGCAGAGAGCTTTGCTCTGCCTGGCAGCTCTTTCCTGCCCTTATGCCACCACAGGAGGGACTCTTAGAGTTGAAGCTGCTATGGGGGCTTGGCTCCAAGAATCGATTTGCAAATGTGAAAAATCTTTTGGTGAGGAAACTGTCAACTCACTGAAGTTTATAAAGAAAATATTTTTATTAAAAAAATGAAAAGGAGGTGTAAAAGTTACAGAAAAGAAGGCTTATTGTTAAGTGAAGGTACAGCAGGGAAATTAAATCACACACAAAAAGCATTTTACTTATTTCTCTACATTCTCATACACACTTCAATTTAGGAGGTTTGGCAATCATTTTATTTTATTTTATTTTTATTTTTTTGGCAATCATTTTAAAAAACAGTATTAATTTATGAAAAATATTCTGTAGGTTTACACTCCTAATAATCTTCACATTATAATAACATAAAATTACCGAAAGAGATTAAGTAAGGATTCCATTAATTTTAAAATGCTTTCTAGATGTCTTGACGGCTGATCTTATAAATTAACTAACACTGTCACTTAGAGGGAGAAGGAAAAAAAACTTTAAAAACTTGAAAATTATCCAGTACATTCACTTTTGGCTGAAGAAATAAAAATTTTATAAACACCCTAGAACACTAATTAGAATAAAATGGTAGAGTCAGATTAGAAGGAGCTTTGAGGAGTCAAAATGACTGTCTTAGTCTATAATCTGTATATCTAGATAGGACATCTGGGAGTTTATCAAAAGCAAGTTGTGAGAAACAGAAAATAAAATTAGTTCTTCATAGGAGAACTAATCATGTTTTTAAGGGTCTACTGAGTCACAAAACTGCAGATCTATATTATGCAAATTGCCCATGGAACAAGCATAATTAAAAAAAAAAGATGAGCAGCAAGGTAACATTTATTTCAGAAAAGCAAAACTAGTACAATATCTGATAAATAGGTAATACAGCAATTGTTGGAGAAAACCATAATTGTTTTAAAAAAGAGGAAGTTGAAAAGACAGTGGACAAAACGTTAACCAGAGGTCCCTGGATACTATCATTTACTTTTGCTCCCAGTGAATTCCAGGTCACTGGGATGGGTAAGATACTATCACCAGCCCTCACTGAAGGGATTCAAGGTTTCGTTCTGGCCAAAATGCCAGGTGAGAAAGAAAACTTAGTATCCAGGAGCCCAAAGTATGCTGGCTACTTGTTTATTTCTTAAGATCATGTCAGGTCACATGTGTTTTTTGTGGGATTGAAAAAATAAAAGCCACTGTTGCTGTATTAACATAATGGTTTCCTGGTATCTGGCTCCCTGGAGCCGCAGGTAAGGCGTGTGGCAGACTACGAAGTATGGCCCTGGGGAAGCTAACCCCTTCTTGCATCACTTCACAGTGGCTCGGCTAAGCTAATTACAGAGAGGAGCTGATAGACTCCGCAGGGAATTCTCTCAGGGCCCTGCTGGTCAGAGAAAGGTCGGCCAGAGCATAAGGAAGTTAAGAACGAAAGAGACAGCTATCAAGGAAGCAAGGAAGAGACAGGAAAAGGGGGATGGGAGAAAAAAACACCTTGGAGATGCAGCTGACTATACGTGTCTAAGTGTGCTCACACGGACATGTGATCATGTGAAACAGACACCTTTATTTAGCCAGGGTATGGCTCTGTGCTGCACGTCATTCTCTGCTTTTCCATACCTTAAGTTTGCAACTCACTATGTCTCCCTCCCCAAAAAGGGCAGAGGGGAGCACAGGCTAACTCAAAGTTCTGTGGAGAAATCTGATTAAAAGTGATGATACTAAAATCCGATTGCAAATGCCAAAGAGCACTATAGACTTACAAATTACTATTAATGTTTAATTTTCTAAGTTCAATTCTCCAAGCTCCTTCTGCTGAGAGACCACTGAAAACTGGGACAGATAAATGTGACTTTTTAATCAATAAATAATTAATCTAAAAAAAAGAATTAATCTCCTGTAAGCGAGGAAATGGCCTCCAGCAAGAAGGAACTGCCACGCTGCTGCTAAAAGGCCAATCACTCTCCACCTGGCTGTCCCCATCCGGTACCACTGAGGGGAAAGAGGGTCCTGGCACTTTCAGTGATGGATGTCAGTGACAGCACACATTCCTAGAAAATCAGAGGAGCTGATTTCTACTTCTTATATAACATACAAGAGGAATCCATAAACAGTTTAATGAAATTAGTTAGCTGAATCTAGCAAACTTGAAAACAATTCTGTTCAAGATTTAAAAGACAGAGATGAAGGGTGCCTGGGTGGCTCAGCGGTTGAGCGTCTGCCTTTGGCTCAGGTCGTGATCCTGGAGTCTGAGGATCGAGTCCCACATCAGGCTCCCGGCATGGAGCCTGCTTCTCCCTCTGCCTGTGTCTCTGCTTCCCTCTTTCTGTGTCTTTCATGAATAAATAAATAAAATCTTTTAAAGAAAAAAAAGACCGAGATGATGTAAATTCCTACCATTTCAAGGAGTCCAGGGGGGCACTGGTGCATTTATGGAAATAAAGTGCTATTTTTTTCTCTGAAGAAATAATGTTTTAAATGATGGATAAGAATACTTCGCAGCACTCACTAAATTCAACAGAGGAACTTTCGCATCGTGTGCTTCTTTGCAGAGGAAGACAGGTTGGGGCAGGTCAAGACAGTAACAAGTGACTGAATAGAATCATGCCACGTGGCAGTGGACTTCACCTTAAAATTCCAAAGAAAAATAACAGCCACAAACAGAACAAAAGGTGAGCTAGGACTTGAGTCTACAACCTACCATCCTAAAGCTGAAGGGAGCATATATAACTACAGAGGACTCCTATAGATGAGAAAATTAAGGCCCGAAAGGTTAAGTCAGTGACCTAGTTAGAATCTGATCCTTCTAAGTCTGTCCTTCTATTATTTCAATATTCATTCCCCACCTGGAATGTCTAAAAACAAATATCCACTTTACATGTTCCTTTATATGCATATTAAATATTCCTTTCCATTTAGTTAGGAATAATAGAATCATAAAAATATACAGATCTGTACAAAGTTATAATTTCCCTCTGAAGCTCCTGAATGCTTTACAATTTTGCAAAATAAAGGCCGATTTCATAATATATCTTTTAAAATTATGGTGAAAAGAAGCTTCTCCTAATTAGCAATCAGCAGTGCTTCTGTGTATAATCTCTGGAAAGCCCACCTCTCTCTCTCTCATGGTAGAGAGAGAGAGGTGGGCTTCCTGAGAGATGAGAAAGACTAGTGCTCTGAAGTAGTAAGTTTATATCCTTGACATTTTTACTATGCTTTTAAGGACTTAATTTTATCCATGTGTCTGTTCAGTGCTGATTATTCTGCTCTACGAACATATACACAAAGCTGTGGCTATCTGAAATTTTACAGAAGGATTTGGAGAAGGATGCTGCAGGTCATTTAACCTAACAGTGAAAATCAATTTTCTAGAAAAACCACTGTGCAAATAGAAACATAAGCCCCATGTGTAATTTCAGAATTTCTAGTAGACACATTAAAAACACAAAAGTATTAATTTTAAAATTGATAATGTATCTTGTTTGACCCAATATATATAAAATACTTCAATTTTAACATGAAAACTACTATTTTAGGGGTGCTTTGATGGCTCAGTCAGTTATGTGTCTGCCTTCAGCTCAGATCATGATCTCAGGGTCCTGGGATTGAGCCCCGCATTGGGCTCTCTGCTCAGCAGGGAGTCTGCCTCTCCCTCTGTATTCTTTCTCTCTCTCTGTCAAATAAATTAATAAATAAAATCTTAAACCTATGAAACTAATATTTTAAAATTTTCATATTTGGGGCACCTGCCTGCCTCAATTGGTAGAGCATGTGACTCTTGATCTGAGTTGTTATAAGTTCAAGCCCCACATTGGGCATGATGTCTACTTAAAAATATATATATATTCTTTTTTTTTTTCAGAATTCAGTATGTATTTTACATTTACAGCACATTTCATTTCTGACTAGCTACATTTCAAACGTTTAAATGGCCCACTGGAGGCTGGTAGTTATAGCACTGGACATCACATCTTTAAATAATGTGAACTGTAATGAATGTAAATTAAAATTAATTGTGCCAGCCACTCTGGAAAACTGTGTGGAGGTTTCTCAAAGAGTTAAATAAATCTGCCCTATGACCCAGCAATTGCACTGCTGGGGATTTACCCCAAAGATACAGATGCAATGAAATGCTGGGACACCTGCACCCCGATGTTTATAGCAGCAATGGCCACAATAGCCAAACTGTGGAAGGAGCCTCGGTGTCCACCGAAAGATGAATGGGTAAGGAAGATGTGGTCTATATATACAATGGAATATTACTCAGCCATTAGAAACGACAAATACCCACTATTTGCTTCAACGTGGAGGAACCTGGAGGGTATTATGCTGAGTGAAATAAGTCAATCGGAAAAGGACAAACATTATATGGTCTCATTCATTTGGGTAATATAAAAATTAGTGAAAGGGAATAAACGGAAAGGAGAGAAAATAAGTGAAAATATCAGTGAGGGTGACAAAACCTGAGAGATCCCTAACTCTGGGAAATGAACAAGGGGTAGTGGAAGGGGAGGTGAGTGGGGGGTTGGGGTGACTGGGTGATGGGCACTGAGGGGGGCACTTGGCGGTATGAGCACTGGGTGTTATGCTATACGTTGGCAAACTGAACTCCAATAAAAAAATAATAATTCAAAAAAATTAATTGTGCCAAGGGGCACCTGGATGGTTCAGTTGGTTAAGTGTCTGATTCTAGGTTTTGGGTCAGGTCATAATCTTGGGGTGGAGGGATCCAGTCCCGTATTGGGCTCCACACTCAGTGGGGAGTCTGCTTGTGGTTCTCTCCCCTTCTCTTTCTGTCCCTCCCCAGCTCACATTCTCTCTGTCTTTAAAAAATAAATAAATCTTTAAAAAAATTAATTGTGCTTGGGATGCCTGGGTGGCTCAGCAGTTGAGCATCTGCCTTTGGCTCAGGGCATGATCCCAGTTCAGGGATCGAGCCCCACATCAGGTTCCCTGTGAGGAGGTGTTTCTCTTTCTGCCTGGGTCTCTGCCTCTGTGTCTCTCATGAATAAATTTTAAAAAATTAGTTGTGCCAAGAATGACTTCAGATTTTGAAATGACAAAGAATGAGCATTCCGAAAATTTATAGCAGTATGAGTTCTATTTTCTACATTGGCTACGAAATTATGATTGAAAAAAATGTCCATGATGTTACACAATGGTTTCTACTCAGCTCATATTATAAATGTATGTTGCCCTCAGAAAGCAATATACTTTTTATATGCTTCACCTTGCCTGCTAATACATTTTTTTCTAATACATTTTTATATTACCTCTCTATTAATCTGGATACTTATATACTAAAATCCTGATACTTGTATTCTTACCTTTCTTCTCTTCAAACCATTTTCTCTTTCTTACACAGTTGTACCCCCTTATCTGCAGGGGAATATGTACTAACTCACCCAGTGGATGCCTGAAACTGCAGATGTACTGAACCCCATATATACTATGTTCTTTTCCTATATATACATACCTATGTTAATTTACAAATTAGGCACAGTAAGAGATTAACAACTAATAATAAAACAGAGCAATTGCAATATATTGTGATAAAAGTTATGTAAATGTGGTCTCTCTCTCAAAATATCTTATCGTATTATACTCATCCTTTTTATTATGATGTGAGAAGATAAAATTCCTGCGTGATGAGATAAAGGAGACAAGTGATGTAGGCATTGTGATGTAGTGTTATTCTACTACTTTCTGACAATACATCAGAAGGAGAATCCTTTGCTTCCAGATCGCAGTTGATCTTGCCAGAGGAAGCAAAACTGTGGATAATGGGAGGCTACGGTACCTAACTTACTTTTTTTTTTTTTTCAATTTATCCTTTTGGAAGTGGTCTTAAATCATTTTTGGAAAAAGCAGTAGGGTGTCAGTTTTTTCAAATAATGATTGTTGATGAGTATGTAAGTTTCTGGACAAAGCTAATTGCCTCAGTTTCCCCAGCCAATGATGACAGTAACAATCCTGATCTATAATTGCAAATGTTTTATAAGGTGCAAAATAAAATAAATGCTAATTTGTTAAAAGGAAAATTTCAAGACTCACTATCAGAACAGGGTAGAGGTATATCATATCACTCTATGGAAAATGCTGAAAATCAGAGAAATGACTAAGGTTGGTTTCACATGGGAAGTTTCCAAACGTAAAAATGAAATGCTAGATTTTTTTTTTTTAGGTCAATATAATTCTTTTCGAACTGAGAGTAGTTAGTATTTCATAGATGTTCTCACAATTTGCTAGGAAAACTAAGTCTCATAATGAAAGCTGATGTCCACAAAATAGCTATATCATTAGCTAAGGTAACTGAGATTTCAGTCCTTTCTAGAATTTACTTATGTGATGTTAGAGCATATAGGTTTTTATTTCCAGATGTCTTTGCTGTAAAATGAAGGTAATAATATTTTTGCTTACTTAAAGCTAGAGGACTAAATCAAATATACTCTTGAAGTCTGTGATATAATAAAGAATATATCTGTTCTTTGTCCCCAGCTCCTGAAATGCAGTTTCAAATACCCTTGAAAGTTCCTGAGCAATAAGAGCTGCTATTCACAATGAGCTTCTTTTGACCCTACCCAGGTTATGCTAACAAGGTTGCTCAAGTAGGCCCTTAGTTTTAAGGGAAGGGCTGGACAAGCCAGAAAGACAAAGCTCATGATTAGAAGGTTGTAATTTGGGCAGCCCAGGGGCTCAGTGGCTTAGCGCCACCTTCAGCCCAGAGCCTGATCCTGGAGGTCCAGGATCCAGTCCTACCTCAGGCTCCCTGCACGGGGCCTGCTTCTCCCTCTGCCTCTCTCTCTCTCTCTCTCTCTCTCTCTCTCTCTCTCTCTCTGTCTCTCTCTGTCTCTCATGAATAAATCTTTTTTAAAAAAAGGTTGTAATTTTCAGCCCCAATCCCAGTCTCCAGGGAGGGTAAAGAAGCTGGAAATTGATTTTATCTATGTAGCAAACTACTTATTCAATCATGCCCATGAAATGAAGCCCATATAAAAACTCTGGACACCGAAGCTCAGTAAATCTTCTTGATTAGTGAACACACTGATGTGCTGGGAGGGTGATGTGCCCAGATTCTAATGAGGAAAGGATGTGAAAACTCTCTGCTGTCTCCTGCCTCCCCAGAACCCTGACCTATACATATCTTTCATTTGGCTTTTTCTAAGTTACAGCTTTTATAATAAAACTATAATCAGGAGTATAGAATTTTCAGTGATTTCTGTGAATTTTCTAGTGAATTATTGAACCCAAGGGAGTGTGGGGAGCCCTGAATCTGCAGTCAGGTAGGAAGAAGTATGAGTGGCTGGGAGACCTGAGACTTGAAGTGATACCTGAGGACCCACAGTCTTAAGGGACCAAATCTGAACTTGTGAAATCTGCAATTACTCCAGATTGTTAGTGCTAGCATTGGATTGAATTGTAGGACACCCAATTCATGTCAGAGATCTACTGTTGGAGCACAAAGTCCAATCTATATTAAGTGTAATATAACTTGATATTGGGTCCATTTTAATAACTAGGCTATAGCCATATACATATCCTAGCACTATTAATGTAAAAATTACTGGGACTGGATATAATAAAATAATATGCTTCCCCGCCATCTAGCCACTTCTTCACTGAATTAAAAATTTGAAGATACTAAATTAAAACAAGTCTTCACTATTAGAGATCATTTCTGACATGGCAAACTAAAAAGTTCTACATAGCTTGCCCAAAGAAAGTTAACATTTTCTATATTTACTAGCTTTGCCTCTTTGCTTCATGAAATTTTTCTAGTATCTGCTGGGAAGTTTTTCCCCTAAAATGGAAATTTAATGTAAAATATTAAAACAATGATCTGACATCCATGTTAAATGTTTGCATTACATCAGTATCAACATAAATACTGTTATCCCATTCTGGTTACATAGGCTAATGGATTTACCTCCAGAGGTCAAGACCTAAACTAAGGATCTTCAGGATCCATCTTACTTAGAGAACATAAACTGTGCCACTAAGAACTGTTTAGGGTCTGTTTTCCCTTTTCTTCTTTCCCCCTAAAACAAACAAACAAAGAAACAAAAACAAAAGAAGGAGAAGAGAATCTCTGTTAGTGCAACCTGAGCCCTTCGGCTGATAGCTACTAGGTAAAGGGTCAAGGAACTGACTGGAGACACAGCTCTGGAGCTCTAGAGGAAGGATTAAGGGTTTTAACTCCTAGGCACTGCTGAGAGGTAGATTAGTGTTTAAAGAGAATTTAGGTTAGCTGGAGGAAAAGGAAATGAAAATAATTGTTTCTTAAGACACATAAGCAACTTCTTTACATGATAAACTGGTGCTTTTAAAGGAATATCTTAAGTGCTGGAAGGTACAGGAGATAAATGAACATTTCAAGTATTAAAAGCACTCTAGTCTTTCAAATGATCCTTGTTGAAAAGCTCTCAAAAATGCTTTTTCTAGGGAAGAGTAGAGAACCTCACTCTTTCCCCTGGTTAACTGTCTGGGCAGGGGCTTAAGCTATACCTTGTTTCCATCCACTGATAGGCAGACAGTTGACAAAGGGATTCCAGCGAATTAGAGGACAGAGCAGGCCTCAAGCAGGCTGACTGCTGGGATTTGATGAAAAATGGAGATTTGAATTTCTCCAGAAAGGCATATCATTCAGAAGAAAGGGAAGAGAATGACAGAAAGAAGAGGAAAATGAATAGGCAAGTTTTACTCATGTCTACAAAGAAAATAAAGGAAGAATTCTTTTTCTTTTATTCTAGGTTATATTATATAAAATGTTTGGTGTTATTTGCTATTAAACAGTCCCAAATCATTAGGCTGAACATGGCAACATAAAGAAAAATAACCACTGAAATTCTCACAGGCAATGAAATGAACAACCTATTCTTTCTTCTCTTTCAAACTCAATTTCTGAAAGAGCTGTTTACAAGCACTGATTCAACTTTATCTTCCACTCATTCCTGACCTCTCTGTAATCTGGTTTCTACCACTCCAACTTCCACTGAAAGTACTCTCTCTAAAATTTACTTTGGCTTCCTCCTTACTAAAGCAACACGTTTTCAGTCCTTATCTCACCTGACATTTGCATGTATCATGCAGCATTATATAAAATTATTCATTGCTTATCTGAAATTCAATTTTCCCCCTGAAGTTCACATTTAACTGGGCATCTTGTTTTTTTAATCTGGCAACCCTATGAGTTTCTGTATTTTGGCTTGCCCTCTTCTATGCATTTTTCACAATTTTGCCACAGTCATTTTCCTAAAGCAGAAAATGGCCATGTTATTCTCATCACAAAACATATGACCAGCTCCCTATGTACCTAGAATAAAGTATATACTTCTCAACAAGTCTTCCAAGATCTAACACTGATTATATTTCCATTATTTTCTCTTGGCTATCCCACTTCATTTCACCCCATTCTCCTTTCATAATGAATTAGTTTTAGTTCTCTAATATGCCTTTTTTTTTCATCTCAGAATTTATACAAATACCTGCCTTAGATGGAACGTCCTTCCCAACCTACCTCATCCCATTTGAGTAGCTAACTCCTACCCATGTAGTTCATTGGATATCCTAGTCCAAATCATTCATATATAACAAATGAGTAAAAAGATTTTTAGAAAGAGTAAGTGTATTATTCACAGCCACTTAGTGACCAAGCAAAGAGAAAGACAAAAGTCACAGTTCACCCATTCAAGTATATATTATTCCACCAGTAACCCACCATACCACTTTCTCCTCCCAGGAAAGGAATGGAAAATAGAAGTAAAATATAGATCAAACATAATCACAGAACATTACAGGCAAAACTTACAAAATTCTATACATTGACTCACAGGAAACTTAGCTTTTCTAAATCAAAGTGTTGGCAATGATATTTCCCTCATGTTTTCCAAATTCCAATCTTAGAAGTATAAAAATTGGAAATGCTAAGGTGATCTTCTGGAGAAATTCAGGTCTCTTCAACTTCTCTCTCTCATTCTCACACACACACACACACACACACACACACACACAGATAAAACAGAGGAAAAGAGAAAGAAGATAAATTTTTATAATTTGTAATGCTAAAAGCATACTAGATGGTCTAACTCAAATCAGAATCTGTTAAATGCTGAAGAGCAAGTAATCATTGAAAGACATGAAGTGTTTTCTTTCAAAATGTCTTTTGAAGAACTAGTACTTTCATCAATTTTTTGAGATTGTATAAGGTGTAGTAGATAGATTAGAATGTTATGGGAACTTCTTGCAGACCAGGTTGGAAGTCTGTCAACCTTCAACAATTAAAATAATTTTTTTAAAAGATTTATTTATTTATTTATGATAGACATAGAGAAAGAGAGAGGCAGAGACACAGGAGGAGGGAGAAGCAGGCTCCATGCAGGGAGCCCGATGTGGGACTCGATCCCGGGACTCCAGGATCGCGCCCTGGGCGGAAGGCAGGCGCTAAACCACTGAGCCACCCAGGGATCCCCAATTAAAATAATTTTTAAATAAATATGGTATTTAATATGGCTTCTTGGTTTATGCTCTATAAAATGGCCCAATTAAAATAAGTTTACTTGCCTCAGCCCCAAAGACATGAAGTTAGAGTCAATGAAAATATGAAACGTATAAAATTCCTCAGTGTAAACACTTGAAGACAAGCGAGAGCAGTGAATGCATCAGATATTTTTGGGAGACTCTGGCTTACTACAGGCATTAAGATTTGGGCCTACTTGACTATAAGGGATGTACAAATGGCTTGATGGAAGGAGGCAGTAATGCTAAAGAAGTAAATAACTTTCAGTTGAGGTGATGT
Organism: Vulpes lagopus; assembly: GCF_018345385.1. Classification (NCBI taxonomy): domain Eukaryota; kingdom Metazoa; phylum Chordata; class Mammalia; order Carnivora; family Canidae; genus Vulpes; species Vulpes lagopus. The sequence goes on from NC_054828.1 coordinate 83,510,937, forward strand.
TTGGAGCTAGCTGATATAGCAGAAAGAAATGGCCATATGTTGCACGGGGGCTAATGGTGAGGTCTCAGGTTTGCAATGATGAAGATGAGTGATTTTTCTACTGGCTCATTTTCCCCTAAAAATGCCTTTGGGTGTTTTAAAGCAAATCATAGGGATTAATGAAAATTTAAAAAAAAATTTTTTTTTTTAAGTTTCTAATGAAGAAACAGTCAAAAGGCTTTGGAAAGTAAGAAACTATTATGATATACTCCCTCTACTGTTTTACCAAGGTTTTACCAAGAAAACCTGTTTTACCAAGTCTGGGACCAGGGGCAAGTGACAGGAAAGTAGCAATAACCACAATATAGTTTTAATTTTTCTCCTTCTTTGAAATGGCATTTCTTAATTGTTCTGGTCCCTAAAATTCCCAAAGTGTATAAGATCTCAATGTTGTGAAAAAATAAGGAATAAAATCTGAAACAGCTAAAATGGAAAATGTAGAGAAAGAGGGAAGGAGCACCAAATTTGGAATAAACAAACAAACAAACAAAATCTGATATTCTCCTTTCCAAAACTATGCAGCAGGAAAATAGCCTTTTGGAAACTATCAGCTGTTTAAGGTAAATCTCCTGCCACCACCCGTCCCCACCACCCCCAAAATATCCATTGAAATAAAACCAGGAAGAAAAATCTAAATAATTTCAAAGAGGAATCCGTCACCATCCTTATTTAGAGATGGGATTACCACATTTACCAGTCAGACATAATTTAGGGTATTCAGAAAGTTTGCCACAGAAAGAGAACCTTAATTCAAAATTATGATCCTTCATGTATCAGGTCCTTCATACTCCCTCAACACTATTAGGCCCCACAAACAATCCAAGGTAACATTCACTACCAGTAAAAGTACTTTGTCTGTGTTGGCCAATCTCTGGAAACCAACAGCAGGGCTTGACAGTGATATATAACAAGGTTAGAGTGGCACGATCCATCTCCATTTGCTTGACAAGGATGGCATCTTAGGCCATGGTGAGGAAGAGCAGGTTGTCTGCCCTCACTGCTCAGGTTGGCAGCACCTACTATCAAATGACCAGGTGTCTGGCAATGGGCTCAGGGAGACAATGACTTCCTTATCTTCTGGAATTCAAGGAACTTCAGCCCATAAACCAAAATAGCCGCCGAGTGGGTACTATTCATTGAACCATGTCTGAGAAGAGTCCTCTTATAGGTACAGGGTCTATCATCCATAGTCAAAGAGAAGTGACATTGCCATTTTAATGGCAGGGAAGACTTCTATTTGGGTTCTCCAGAGCAGAGAGGCACATCATAATAGCATAGAACCTAGCATGACAAACCTTACAGTCATGGGAAGACAACAGCAAACAAAGCACGGCTTTTGTACTATTTTGGATAGAAGGAAGATACTTGGAGTTTGTGCTCTTCCTGCATCATTTTAGATCTGAAAATCCAAGCTCAACGCTGCATTTAAAAAGAACTGGTAAAAAAAAAAAAAAAAAAAAGAACTGGTAAGAATTTGGGAAGTGGGGGAGGGACGAAGCCATATAATCGGTAAATTTCTGAGGAAACTTTTGCATAATATATTGATTAGGAGCTGTGTACCTGAGAAAATGATACCAGACTATGGCCTCTATTTTCATCCTATAAATTTCCACTGTACTTGAGGTTTTTTATTTTATTTTTTATTTTTAAAGATTTTATTTATTTATTCATGAGACCAACAGAGAGAGGCAGAGACATAGGTAGAGGGAGAAGCAGGCTCCCTGTGGGGAGCCCTTCTCAGGACTCAATCCCTGGACTTTGGGATCATGACCTGAGCCAAAGGCATATGCTCAACCACTGAGCCACCCAGATGTCCCTATACTTGAGTTTTAAATCTGACTTCTTGCACAGGATAGCTATAGGTCTTGCAGAGAAAGCAAAGAACGCAGAGAATGAACTCTCAATTACTGTATACATACATATACAATGGCCAATTTCATGATTCTCCCTTGTAAATCTGTAAGTTTTGCTGCAGATACTGAATCAAAATGTGAATTAGAAACAGAAATACAAAATGAAACTGAGAAAAAGGGAAAACAAATGATAAAATGCATAAACAAAAATATGCTCTGTTAAGACTGGCTACCCAAATTCCTTTATACTTACAGTAGAGAATGAAAGCATTATTGTAAAGAAGAGACATAAAATATTTTTCTGATTCCATTAACCAGTCAATCAACCAAAAGACAAAATTCATTAACCATGGAGCTTGCCTCATGGAGCAAGTTATTGTCTCCATCACATTAAAGGCAATAACGACTAATTATCCTTAGATTTGCCCATGTGCGGAGCACTGCAAATTATAAAAAAACAAGTTTATTTTTCTGCATATGACCCCAAAATCTATCATCAATCTTCTTACCTTAATGTTTCCCAGATGGAAGAGAGCAGAAAGTGAAAGCTTGCTTTAAAATTATAATTCAGAAAGATGAGGTTGAAGATAAAAGCTAAGGGATCTGAAATTAATGATACTGAAACACACAACATGTCCTTCAATAGTCTACTCACAGGTCATTTGCATCTTCGAGCACTATACAGACCATATGAAAAGAGGTATCTGTTATTTTCATATAACCTATAGAGATTGGGTTTAAAATTTTACTAAGCTCAAATTTCTTCCTTTTGACTCTCTTCAAACCTTCGCTTCTTAAGATGGTTCCCTTTTAAGACTTGAAGAGGTACCAAATGCTTAAGATACAATCTGAAAAGTGTCCTTTGGATCAAGTATAAAAAATATACTTTAATTGGAAAGGAAGTAAATTCTAAATTTTTCACAAGAATCCCTTAGGAAATGGTGCCATTTGTTACAATGATTTAACATTTCCAAGATTTATTTAATTTCATAGAGAGCCAACTTCTCTCCTTTAAATCTATTTCAATCAGTACTCATGTCCCTATTGCCGAGTTTCCAAGAGATGTATTCATACCCTTTAGTGTCCTCTGAAATTCAGGACTGCTTAACATGTTTCATTGTGGCAACTCCAATTTTATCCACAACCACAACGACATCGCCAAAGGTTACTGCAGTGTGTCAGGTCTTCACTATACAGCTTGCCTTTCTTCCTGAACCAATGTCATCCAAAAGTAAATAGTATGAAGATGACTGAGACAATCCTGGCTTAAAGAATTCTATAGAAAGTGTCTCTGAGAAAAAAATGATTAACTATTCCAATGGTCATTGAATTTATAAGAGCTCTTGACAGTAATCACTCAGAACCTGCTCTCTGATTCCATACACTTTAGGTATAAGTTCTCTGGAGAATACGGCATTGTATATAACTATAATGAAAATTCTAATAAACATTTAACATTTACTGATGCTTACAAATATTTATGTATATAGGATCCATACAGCATTTCATATGTATTATCTTATTTAATCCTTACAACTCTCTACATAAAATATCCACATGCTCTTTTCTCTCATAATAAATAATGCTATCTTCTAAAAATTTTTTATTTATTTATTCATGAGAGACACAGAGAGAGAGGCAGAGAGACAGGCAGAGGGAGAAGCAGGCTCCCCACAGGGAGCCCGAGGTGGGACTTGATCCTGGGATTCCGGGATCATGCCCTGAGCGGAAGGCAGACGCCCGACCACTGACCCACCCAAACATCCCAATAGTGCTATCTTTAAACTAAATGGAAATTTAGAAATCATCTAGCCAAGGTATAAAGAAACCAAGGTATAGTGTAAAGGAGGAGTTAAGTATGCCCAAACCACTAAAATGAAGATCCAGGCTTCAAAGGTCAATCTGTCTACCACCTACAATTTTAACTACTACATATTAGACAGTTTATATATTTCAAATTGACTGTTGGTGGCAAATATGGCTTCATAATCCATAGAAGTTGGTGGGTAGGATATGTGTACTGAAGTTGCTAATCACTGCCCTTCTAGGTGTACATCCTCCTAAGAGAATATTCCTTAGGATTCCAACTATATTGCAGGCTGTCTTGCTATTATGCTCATCACATGATACCCACCCAAGCTTCTTGCTACTTATACTCCCTCTCATTCTCAGAGCTGACAGAAGAGCTCCAGAAACAGAGGCAGTTGATAATCAAATCATTTTTATTCATTCAACCAATATTTATTAAGCAAGCACCATATGTCAGGCACTATCCTAAGTGCTAAGGACACAGGAACAATCAGGGCAGACACAATCCCTAACCTAACTGATTTACTGTTTACCTTTCTCTTGGATTCTACGAAATGCATATAATTAAAATAAACTTTCCTTTAATTCTTTAACTGCTTTGAAGAGATTTCTGTGCCTTACAAATACACATAGTCTAGTTAAGATAGATTATTAGGGATTGAGCTGGCAAACAAAAGACTTTAGAGAAAAGGTAGAATATCTGAAATTGGTTAGCAGGTGATTGCAGGGAAAAGGGCATTGAGACCTCTCATTGTTTCCCAGAAAGTTGACAGTCTGAGGAATGTGGCGGCCAACCTCACAATGGACGTATTATCTTAAGTCCCCACTGAGGGTAAAGCTTTGGAGGACTAGGCTGTGCTGCCATTGATCAATTTAAAGAAATTGAAGAATATGAGTCATGAGAAAGCTTTGAACAACACTGGGCAAACATGAAAATGGGACAAACTCTGGTCCTTGCTAGAATGTGGAGCTCAAAACTCCAAGAAAACAAAGAACCATCATGAGTCTCTACTGCAGGAATTCCCTTTTATCTGCAGGTGGGCAGCTGAGTGGGTTGAAGATGAAGTACATAACTTGATCTTTCAAGTTATGTATTGATATGCCAGCTATCTTCATAATCACCATAGTTCCTTGATAAATGTAAGAATACTGTAAGAAATTGTGGAGCCTTGATCCCTCAGCTTTCTCCAGAATGCTCTTCAGTAGCAGTCTGTTCTTCTATATTCCATCCCTCATTGAATCTTGCCCTGTGACTCAGATCTAAATACAACATGGGCTCAAAGGGTGATATGCAAAATAAAAGTAAAGAAAAAAAGAAGTATATCCAGAAGGAAATATAAATAAGAGTTTTCTAGGGACTCTCAGCAAAAACAGGGAAAACTGTAGGGATATGCATATTTGCACTACTTATTCAAGGACAACTAAACATAATCTTGATTGACAAATTAATTACTATAGGGCATCTCCCTGGAAAAGCTTGATTGAATGTACTAGCTAGAAGTTATTTTAACAGTTTGCTTGGTGGGCTGAGGCAGATTTGGGTTTAGCACTGGGCTAGATGTTATTTAAGGGCCAGAACTCCTTTTGCATAATATAAACTTCAAAGGCTGCAAAAGAAGAATGATATAGTGTGGATGTGTCACATATGTTTTCCTTATGTTTCTCACCAGGGTCCTGAGGACTCTCTTCTCTCTCTCTCACATCAAGAGGACATAGGTAATGGAATGCCTGAAGCCTTCTCTAAGACAGACTCATGTGTGAGTGACCAAGGTAGATAATTAATTACATGGAATGGGAGTGAAGGATGGGTGGGTTCAAGTACTGTAGAAAATCAAAATAAATGAGTGCATTTATCCCAACTGCCAGTTGTTTGGGAATTTAGGGTTCACAGAGATCACTTTATAAAGATTCTTTAGTTCTGAAGCCCCAGTGGCAAAATCATAAGCAAGTCAGCCTATTAAGGTTTACCTGATTAACATTAGCTAAAACACACCTGAGTGTATCATGAGGTGACTCAAAGCCATTTATTTTAGTGAATATTTACAAAGATATTAAAATGTTAAAACGTCTAGGAACTACTGGATCTTTTGAGCTAAAATTAGTTCTTTAGGGATGCAGAAAGCTATCTGATCTTTCAGTTAGAGTGGGGATTTACAGACGGTAAGTGACAAATGGTGTTCTGCCATTATGTTCTATCATAGTAGGCTCAGTGAGATCATGAATTTACTCTGAAGTTGTTTTCCAAAATCCTGAGTTTAGGCAGATTCTCCGATTCTCCACACTGGTTTCCTGACCTGTAAAGTGAAGGCTATTATGATAAGAATGGTGAAATGGAAGACTCTGGGGCCCTTCTCCAAACAGTAAACCAAGGCCAGATTAACTTGACCGTTAAAGAAGTGAGAGAATTTGGCAATCTTACCTTATTGTTCAAGGACCGAGTTTATTCCGTGCAAAAGACTAATGGGTCCTGGGAAATGGATTCCTCCAAATTTTAAAAGATTCAATTTCTGCTGCATTTCTTTTTAACCAAATGTGCCCTGGATTTGGCTTAATTATATTATACTTTTAATATACCAATATTTTGAATAATTTAGGGACCTGAGTAGATAACTAAAAACCGAAAACATTTAACATTATAAACCAAGTAACAGGAGGAGGGGCAAGATGGCAGAAGAGTAGGGTCCCCAAATCACCTGTCCCCACCAAATTACCTAGAAAACCTTCAAATCATCCTGAAAATCTACGAATTCGGCCTGAAATTTAAAGAGAGAACAGCTGGAATGCTACAGTGAGTAGAGTTTGCGCTTCTATCAAGGTAGGAAGACGGGGAAAAAGAAATAAAGAAACAAAAGGCCTCCAAGGGGGAGGGGCCCCGCGAGGAGCCGGGCTGAGGCCGGGGCGAGTGTCCCCAGGACAGGAGAGCCCCGTCCCGGAGAAGCAGGAGCTGCACCAACCTTCCCGGGCGGAGGTTGGGGGCTCCCAGGGAGTTGGAGCAGGACCCCAGGAGGGCGGGGGAATGCCCTCAGGCTCCCTGGGACAGTAACAGAGGAACTGCGCCCCGGGAGAGTGCGCCGAGCTCCCTAAGGGCTGCAGCGCGCAGCTTGGAGGGGCTCGGGAGGCGGCTCCGCGGAGGGGGCTGCGGGGCGGGAGCGCGAATCCAACAGCGCAGGCTCCGGAGCACAGGGCGCCGGGACACAGCCCAGGATCCGGCCTCCCCCGGGACAGGCAGAGGCTGGGAGGGCCCAGGACAGCGAGGACGCTCCTGCCCCGAGCTGAGCAGATCAGCGGCCCCGCCCTGGAGCCCCCAGGCCCTGCAGACGGAGAGCCCCGGAGTTACTGTGGGGGCTGACTCCAGGGCTCCAGAGCTGGCCCGCCACTGGGGTTGTTCCGCCTGGGGCCTCGCGGGGTGAACAACCCCCACTGAGCCCTGCACCAGGCAGGGGGCAGAGCAGCTCCCCCAAGTGCTAACACCTGAAAATCAGCACAACAGGCCCCTCCCCCAGAAGACCAACTAGACGGACAAGTTCCAGGGGAAGTCAAGGGACTTAAAGTATACAAAATCAGAAGATACTCCCCCGTGGGTTTTGTTGTTGTTGTTGTTGTTTTGTTTTTGTGCTTTTTGATTTGTTTCCTTCCCCCACCCTTTTTTCCCTTTCTTTCTTTTTCTTTCTCTTTTTATTCTTTTTTTTTCTTCCTCTTTTCTTTTTTCTTTTTCTCTCTTCTTTCCTTCTTTCTCTCCTCTCTTTTTCTCCTTTTCCCAATACAACTTGCTTTTGGCCACTCTGCACTGAGCAAAATGACTAGAAGGAAAACCTCACCTCAAAAGAAAGAATCAGAAACAATCCCCTCTCCCACAGAGTTACAAAATCTGGATTACAATTCAATGTCAGAAAGCCAATTCAGAAGCACTATTATACAGCTACTGGTGGCTCTAGAAAAAAGCATAAAGGACTCAAGAGACTTCATGACTGCAGAATTTAGATCCAATCAGGCAGAAATTAAAAATCAATTGAATGAGATGCAATCCAAACTAGAAGTCCTAACGACGAGGGTTAACGAGGTGGAAGAACGAGTGAGTGACACAGAAGACAAGTTGATGGCAAAGAGGGAAACTGAGGAAAAAAGAGACAAACAATTAAAAGAGCATGAAGATAGATTAAGGGAAATAAACGACAGCCTGAGGAAGAAAAACCTACGTTTAATTGGGGTTCCCGAGGGTGCCGAAAGGGACAGAGGGCCAGAATACGTATTTGAACAAATCATAGCTGAAAACTTTCCTAATCTGAGAAGGGAAACAGGCATTCAGATCCAGGAAATAGAGAGATCCCCCCCTAAAATCAATAAAAACCGTTCAACACCTCGACATTTAATAGTTAAGCTTGCAAAATCCAAAGATAAAGAGAAGATCCTTAAAGCAGCAAGAGACAAGAAATCCCTGACTTTTATGGGGAGGAGTATTAGGGTAACAGCAGACCTCTCCACAGAGACCTGGCAGGCCAGAAAGGGCTGGCAGATATATTCAGGGTCCTAAATGAGAAGAACATGCAACCAAGAATACTTTATCCAGCAAGGCTCTCATTCAAAATGGAAGGAGAGATAAAAAGCTTCCAAGACAGGCAGGAACTGAAAGAATATGTGACCTCCAAACCAGCTCTGCAAGAAATTTTAAGGGGGACTCTTAAAATTCCCCTTTAAGAAGAAGTTCAGTGGAACAATCCACAAAAACAAGGACTGAATAGATATCATGATGACACTAAACTCATATCTGTCAATAGTAACTCTGAACGTGAACGGGCTTAATGACTCCATCAAAAGGTGCAGGGTTTCAGACTGGATAAAAAAGCAGGACCCATCTATTTGCTGTCTACAAGAGACTCATTTTAGACAGAAGGACACATACAGCCTGAAAATAAAAGGTTGGAGAACCATTTACCATTCGAATGGTCCTCAAAAGAAAGCAGGGGTAGCCATCCTTATATCAGATAAACTAAAATTTACCCCGAAGACTGTAGTGAGAGATGAAGAGGGACACTATATCATACTTAAAGGATCTATCCAACAAGAGGAATTAACAATCCTCAATATATATGCCCCGAATGTGGGAGCTGCCAAATATATAAATCAATTAATAACCAAAGTGAAGAAATACTTAGATAATAATACACTTATACTTGGTGACTTCAATCTAGCTCTTTCTACCCTCAATAGGTCTTCTAAGCACAACATCTCCAAAGAAATGAGAGCTTTAAATGATACACTGGACCAGATGGATTTCACAGATATCTACAGAACTTTACATCCAAACTCAACTGAATACACATTCTTCTCAAGTGCACATGGAACTTTCTCCAGAATAGACCACATACTGGGTCACAAATCGGGTCTGAACCAATACCAAAAGACTGGGATCGTCCGCCGCATATTCTCAGACCATAATGCCTTGAAATTAGAACTAAATCACAAGAAGTTTGGAAGGACCTCAAACACGTGGAGGTTAAGGATCATCCTGCAAAAAGATGAAAGGGTCAACCAGGAAATTAAGGAAGAATTAAAAAGATTCATGGAAACTAATGAGAATGAAGATACAACCGTTCAAAATCTTTGGGGTGCAGCAAAAGCAGTCCTAACGGGGAAATACATCGCAATACAAGCATCCATTTAAAAACTGGAAAGAACTCAAATACAAAAGCTAACCTTACACCCAAAGGAGCTAGAGAAAAAAACAGCAAATATATCCTACACCCAGCAGAAAAGAGAGTTAATAAAGATTCGAGCAGAACTCAATGAAATCGAGACCAGAAGAACTGTGGAACAAATCAACAGAACCAGGAATTGGTTCTTTGAAAGAATTAATAAGATAGATAAACCATTAGCCAACCTTATCAAAAAGAAGAGAGAGAAGACTCAAATTAATAAAATCATGAATGAGAAAGGAGAGATCACTACCAACACCAAGGAAATACAAACGATTTTAAAAACATATTACGAACAGCTATATGCCAATAAATTAAGCAATCTAGAAGAAATGGATGCATTCCTGGAAAGCCACAAACTACCAAAACTGGAACAGGAAGAAATAGAAAACCTGAACAGGCCAATAACCAGGGAGGAAATTGAAGCAGTCATCAAAAACCTCCCAAGACACAAAAGTCCAGGGCCAGATGGCTTCCCAGGGGAATTCTATCAAACGTTTGAAGAAGAAAACATACCTATTCTCCTAAAGCTGTTTGGAAAGACAGAAAGAGATGGAGTACTTCCAAATTCGTTCTATGAGGCCAGCATCACCTTAATTCCAAAACCAAAGACCCCACCAAAAAGGAGAATTACAGACCAATATCCCTGATGAACATGGATGCAAAAATTCTCAACAAGATACTAGCCAATAGGATCCAACAGTACATTAAGAAAATTATTCACCATGAGCAAGTAGGATTTATCCCCGGGACACAAGGCTGGTTCAACACCCGTAAAACAATCAATGTGATTCATCATATCAACAAGAGAAAAACCAAGAACCATATGATCCTCTCATTAGATGCTGAGAAAGCATTTGACAAAATACAGCATCCATTCCTGATCAAAACTCTTGAGAGTTTAGGGATAGAGGGAACATTCCTCAACATCTTAAAAGCCATCTACGAAAAGCCCACAGCAAATATCATTCTCAATGGGGAAGCACTGGGAGCCTTTCCCCTAAGAGCAGGAACAAGACAGGGATGTCCACTCTCACCACTGCTATTCAACATTGTACTGGAAGTCCTAGCCTCAGCAACCAGACAACAAAAAGACATTAAAGGCATTCGAATTGGCAAAGAAGTCAAACTCTCCCTCTTCACCAATGACATGATACTCTACATAGAAAACCCAAAAGTCTCCACCCCAAGATTGCTAGAACTCATACAGTAATTTGGTAGCATGGGAGGATACAAAATCAATGCCCAGAAATCAATGGCATTTCTATACACTAACAATGAGACTGAAGAAAGAGAAATTAAGGAGTCAATCCCATTTACAATTGCACCCAAAAGCATAAGGTACCTAGGAATAAACCTGACCAAAGAGGTAAAGGATCTATACGCTAAAAACTATAGAACACTTCTGAAAGAAATTGAGGAAGACACAAAGAGATGGAAAAATATTCCATGCTCATGGATTGGCAGAATTAATATTGTGAAAATGTCAATGTTACCCAGGGCAATATACACGTTTAATGCAATCCCTATCAAAATACCATGGACTTTCTTCAGAGAGTTAGAACAAATTATTTTAAGATTTGTGTGGAATCTGGGATCCCTGGGTGGCGCAGCGGTTTGGCGCCTGCCTTTGGCCCAGGGCGCGATCCTGGAGACCTGGGATCGAATCCCACATCGGGCTCCCGGTGCATGGAGCCTGCTTCTCCCTCGGCCTATGTCTCTGCCTCTCTCTCTCTCTCTCTCTCTCTCTCTCTCTCTCCCTCTGTGTGACTATCATAAATAAATAAAAATTAAAAAAAAAAAAAAAAGATTTGTGTGGAATCAGAAAAGACCCTGAATAGCCAGGGGAATTTTTAAAAAGAAAACCATATCTGGGGGATCCCTGGGTGGCGCAGCGGTTTGGTGCCTGCCTTTGGCCCAGGGCGCGATCCTGGAGACCCGGGATCGAATCCCACGTCGGGCTCCCGGTGCATGGAGCCTGCTTCTCCCTCTGCCTGTGACTCTGCCTCTCTCTCTCTGTGTGTGACTATCATAAGTAAATAAAAAAATTAAAAAAAAAAAAAAAAAAAAAAAAAAGAAAACCATATCTGGGGGCATCACAATGCCAGATTTAAGGTTGTACTACAAAGCTGTGGTCATCAAGACAGTGTGGTACTGGCACAAAAACAGACACATAGATCAATGGAACAGAATAGAGAATCCAGAAGTGGACCCTCAACTTTATGGTCAACTAATATTCGATAAAGGAGGAAAGACTATCATTGGAAGAAAGTCTCTTCAATAAGTGGTGCTGGGAAAATTGGACATCCACATGCAGAAGAATGAAAATAGACCACTCTCTTGCCCCATACAAAAAGATAAACTCAAAACGGATGAAAGATCTAAATGTGAGACAAGATTCCATCAAAATGGATGAAAGATCTAAATGTGAGACAAGATTCCATCAAAATCCTAGGGAGAACACAGGCAACACCCTTTTTGAACTCGGTCACAGCAACTTCTTGCAAGATACATCCACGAAGGCAAAAGAAACAAAAGCAAAAATGAACTATTGGGACTTCATCAAGATAAGAAGCTTTTGCACAGCAAAGGATACAGTCAACAAAACTAAAAAGACAACCTACAGAATGGGAGAAGATATTTGCAAATGACGTATCAGATAAAGGGCTAGTTTCCAAGATCTATAAAGAACTTCTTAAACTCAACACCAAAGAAACAAACAATCCAATCATGAAATGGGCAAAAGACATGAACAGAAATCTACAGAGGAAGACATAGACATGGCCAACATGCACATGAGAAAATGCTCCACATCACTTGCCATCAGGGAAATACAAATCAAAACCACAATGAGATACCACCTCACACCAGGGAGAATGGGGAAAATTAACAAGGCAGGAAACCACAAATGTCGGAGAGGATGTGGAGAAAAGGGAACCCTCTTACACTGTTGGTGGGAATGTGAACTGGTGCAGCCACTCTGGAAAACTGTGTGGAGGTTCCTCAAAGAGTTAAAAATAGACCTGCCCTACGACCCAGCAATTGCACTGCTGGGGATTTACCCCAAAGATACAGATGCAATGAAACACCGGGACACCTGCACCCCGATGTTTCTAGCAGCAATGTCCACAATAGCCAAACTGTGGAAGGAGCCTCGGTGTCCATCGAAAGATGAATGGATAAAGAAGCTGTGGTCTATGTATGCAATGGAATATTACTCAGCCATTAGAAACGACAAATACCCACCATTTGCTTCAACGTGGATGGAACTGGAGGGTATTATGCTGAGTGAACTAAGTCAATCGGGGAAGGACAAACATTATATGGTCTCATTCATTTGGGGAATATAAATAATAGTGAAAGGGAATATAAGGGAAGGGAGAAGAAATGTGTGGGAAATATCAGAAAGGGAGACAGAACATAAAGACTCCTAACTCTGGGAAACGAACTAGGGGTGGTAGAAGGGGAGGAGGGCGGGGGGTGGGAGTGAATGGGTGATGGGCACTGGGTGTCATTCTGTATGTTGGTAAATTGAACACCAATAAAAAATAAATTTTAAAAAAACAAATAACAGTGAAAGTGGGAAAGAAAATAAGAAAAACACATAAAAGCATATGGATAAAGAAATGATTAATGTAAATAAATCAAATAGATGTTTATAAATGATTTTATATACATTATCTCAGTTCACTTCCTAACAATACTGTGAGACAAACAGAATAGAGATTAGTATTTTTAGTTTGTTGATGGACTCAGGGAGATTAAATAAGTTGATTTATTCACTTTCAATACTTGAATTACCATGCAGAAATAGGCTGAAGCTCCCAACTCATCTCTATCATGCATCTCTATACTGCAACAGTCTTATTACTGGTCTTGAAGGCTCCTGATAAATTGCAGTGTCCTTTTAAAAAATACAAATCTAATCAAGTCACTCTCCTATTTAAAATCCACTGTTTTCCATTTTATCTCCAGCCTCCAGCCTGGTACTCTACACAGAGTAGGGGCTCCACATATATTTGTTGAATAAGTGAACAGATTACTGAATTAATGCTGTAACCAAGTAGTTGAGCTTGCCTATGATCCTAGACCTCTTTATTTAGAATGCACAAAGGGAAAGCTTAGGAAATTCCAAATCCAGACACAGACTGACTAGGAATGATATAGCAATCCAAGTTTGGCTAAAGAAATAAAGTACTAGGCTATCAAGACTTCCTAGTATTCAAAATCCAGTTTCTCGGCCAGGTTCCAGTGCTCCAACATCCAAAACCAAATCTAAGACATACTGATGTATGAAAGCGTAAGATGAAATCTATACACAGCAGAAATACCCAGAGGTCACTCGCAATTATGAAAGGGAAAGGAGTATTTTCTTTACACCTCCTGAATTCCTAATAGCCTCCACTTTAAAGGTAGGTGGTTTAGTAGCCTGTCAGGAAGAATTACATAACAACAACATTTCTACTAGATGATGCCCTCAGCATAGGTACTATTTCTAGTAAGCAGCTGAGCCAACTGACTGTTATCTTACAAGAGCATCATTCCGAGAATCGGAAAATCGTTGGTTCTGGATCAGACCTTTCAGGACAACTGCAGAAGTTTCACAGACAGCTACCAAAAACAAAAATGAATTTGTTATGCCAAATAAAAGGGCCTCTCCAAACCTACCTGATTCACAAACTAACCAAAGATTTGAGTGGCCTACAAAAGACCTCTGAGCGTTCTGGATATGTATTAGCTGCTGGGCTGCTACTGCTAATAGTAAGCGGAGAAGCCACCACTTAATGCATGGTTACTGTTTTGCCGGCCATGAAATAAACCCTTTCATGCATTCTCTTATTTAATTCTGTATTATTAGTTGCTATTATTATTCCTGTTTCATAAATGGTGCTGTGAGAAGTTAAAGAATTTACACATGGCCACACTAAATCCAAGTGGTGATTTGAATCCATTTGGTTGAACTGACTCTGAACTCTATGTTCTTACTGACTACACTATACTAGCTAAATATCTCAGGCTCATGGTAATGCATACAATTCCTCTATGTACTTGGGATCTAGGAAAATGGCAGCCCAGGCCTCAGAGGCAAACACTCAAGGTACATTCACATTCTACCTTGTCCAGAGTTTGATTTCTTTCAGGACCTATACAGTTCTGCAAGGACTCACAGACAATAGAGAAAATACTGCATGCACACACCACTGGGTAGAAAGATGTAAGTGTTAATTATCTTGTCATTTGGGGCTGCTTTTATACGCCTCTGTATAGTTACTTGAATCTTATGTATCATTTCTTTAAGATTTTTTTATAGACCACTGAGCATCTAAAGAAAAAAAGAATTAGGGGGATGGTATAGCAAAAAACACAGAATAGAATTCTTTCTTTTAAAGTAAAATAAATGGCCATGAAAGTTTCTTGACAGACAAATTACTGACAATCAGAAATGAAACATTAAAACCGATGAACCTTAGTGATTCCACAATATACGGAGAAAAAAAAATGGTTATTGGAGACACTGTCAGGTCCTACAAATGTTGGCTTTGAGCTGATCCTAAGTCTGAAGGCTATGGCCAATATCAAATGGCTTTTCAGATATAGTACTGGCTCTCTGGAACCCCTTTGGCAGGTTAACAAATTCTATTAGGTTTCCACCCTTTCATTAAGTGATCTGTTCACCTTAACTGAAAGCTAGCTCTCTGCGAAGGATACCAATTCGCCTACAATTCTCTCAAGTAGAAGCTGCTCATTCTACATAAAATGTACTTCAGTAGCAGGCCTAACATGGGTATCTTCCTTATTCCCCAGTGCTTCTCCTAGGCCATCACTCCTCTTCCTCTAGGCTCATATATTTTAGCCTTATCACCTCCAATCCTTTTTATCTTTTAGTTCTGACAAGATGTAGTCATGTAGTGATTCCCAATCATTCATCAGACTTTATTGTTAAACCAATGCCACTGGTTGGTTGCCCACCCCAAAGCCCCATTCTTCCTTCTCTGCATATCAGAATGAAGTTCTACTCTTTCCTCAAAACTTGGAAATGATGACTTTATACCCAATATTAAAAATCAATTTTGACTGGTCTAGCCCATCATCAAGCATATTTTATCCTCCTGGTAAATAATTGGTTAAGACCCAGGCACATAAAACAATTTGGATTAATTAGATGCACGGGATCTGATGGACGATTTCTAGAAAAAAATTCTATGGCTGCTGGATATTATCATTTCTGAATATAATCTCTGGAATGTATTTATTTCAGAATGATGAGATTATGGTGATTTTCTCTTTGTACTTTCTTTTTTCCCCAAAAAATTCCACAAAAAGCAGGGGTTTTTTTTCTGCAAAATATAAAGTTTTTAAAAAGCATGAGAAGATATTTACTTGATTATTCTGGTACTGGTCATGATGGAGTAATAGGAAGAGGACTCATCTTATCACCGGATTAAAAAAACTAAAAACGAAACCCCAAATTGGACGAAGCATGTGAAGGAATGGTTTTATAGAGATTAGACAATAGTCAGTGCAGCACCGTGATCTCTGAAAGAAGGAAAACAAACCAGGTAAACATACCTAGAGGCAGCTTCCAGGCTCTGAAGCAAAGAGGGCATGGGGAGGGAATCCAAACAAAGCATGGCAGTCTGAGTTGAAAAGTCACAGACTATAGTCCAGAATGCCAAGGAAATTAGTATTTCCAAGGCCAAATACCCGAGTGGTAGAAGCTACAAATCAAGAGAACTCAGGAAAACTTCAGAAGGTTCTCACTGAATACTTGGCTGGGTACTAATCTATGCATATATGAGAAGAAAGTACCCAAGACTGGGGAAAGAACCACCAGAAATAAATAGGCAGAATAATTTACGGAGCTTTTACAGAGCTGGGCATATTTTGTATGCCCACCAGCCAGAATCGAAAGGTCTCCTGATAGGTGGGACATGAGGTAGAATCCTTCAAAAGGTGTTGTTCTGGGTTTGGGGTTAATAAGACCTAGATAAAGAGTGGCTCTGGACCCAATATAAACATAAAAGCAAGAGTTGAAAGATTCCAACCAATCCCATATAATGTAAATGCGAGTCAAGACAAAAATCTAACACTATTTAAAGGAATGTAACAAAACACAGCACCAATAACATAAAATATTAGATGTCAGATATCAGAGATTCCCCACGTGGTCCCCCCACAAGCTGATCTGGGTTTCCTCACATTGTGGAGGCCTCAAGGTAGATGGACTTTGTTAGCAGCAGCTAACAAAGGTGATGGTGGCTGTACTACCTTTTATGATCTAGCCACTTAAGTTAAAACAGCCACTTTTGCCACACTCTATTGGTTATGATCAAGTCACAAACTTGCCCAGATTCAAGAAAAGGGGAGTTAAATGTCCCATCTTAATAAGGTAGTGCGAAGGTTCTAGAAAAAGATGTGGGGAAGGCGATACTACTATAGACATCTTTGAGCACTGTAATCTGCCTCATAGATCTGAGTGAGCATCTAGTATTTCCCTTCAGTTGGAAAAACTACCTTTTAAATGAGTTGTAGTGCAAACCTGGCAAACAAATTTTCTTAACTTCTCTTTACTTGAAATGCCTTTATCGTATCTTGATTTTTGAAGGATATTTTTTACACGACATAGAGTTTTAGGTTCACAGGCCTTTTTGTTTTTCTTTCCTTTCAGTACTTTGAAGATATCCTATTGCCTCCTGGTAACACTGTTTCTGATAATAAGCAGTCATTTTTATCATTGCCTTTCATTATGTAATATGTCTTTTCTTCTTGGGGCATTTTTAAGATTTTCTCTTTTATTTATTTTTATTTTTTAGTAATCTAACCATAATGTACTTGGGTGTGGCTTTCTGTTTATCCTGCTAAAGATTCATTGAGCTTTTTGAATCAATGCATTAATGTTTTTTATCAAACCTGGAAACAATTTCAGCTATGGTTGAAAGTACTGAATATATTTATATGCAGATTTTTAAAGGCCCTATTATTTTCAACATTTCTGTTATCAGTGGGTCTATTTCTATTGCCTGTCACTTCTTGTTAGGGGTCACATTCTCCTGTTTCTTTGCATGTTAAATCTTAGCCTTTTGCTGTGAAATTGTTGAGGCTATGTGGTTAAGAGTCTGAAATTTTTTGTGTGTTCCTCATCCTTCAAAGACAGTTGAGTTTTGTCTTGGCAGGCGATTGTTTTATTGGTAGGTTACCTTTATTTTGTTAGGTATCATTATTTGGCTTTCTTAGGGTGCATGAAGATTGGCTCTTACTCTAGAGCTTGAATACTCTTAAGGCCCAACTTTTGGGGGTCTTATTGAGTGCAAGATGATTAGCTGGTCTCTCAACTTTGGTTGGCCAGAATTCTAATGTCTCTTAGCACTCACAGATCTTCAGTGGCTGTTCTCTGCCAGGCTTCCCAGGATTTTACCCTGCACACAGCAACTTAGTTTTTGACCATCAGAGACTCAAAGGCTCTCTGATGTAGACTTCTAGAGATACTTCTCTAAACAATTCCTTGCTCTCTTGTATCTTGCCCCACAAAAATCCCAGCTGCCTCACCAGCCCTATATATTAATCTCTGGTTTTTGTTTTGTTTTATTTTCTGTGCAAAACACTGCTTTTGATTTGGGCTCTACTTTACTGTGCAGCTGTTTGGACAGTAAGTAACCCCAGACAGAAAATGAGAGTGAATGTCAGGTTTATCTCGTACATTTCCCCTTTCTGAAAGATCACAACTTTGTGCTGTCTACTACCCAATACATGAAAAGAATTGCTTTCTGCATTTTATCCAGTTTTACAGAAGTTTATAGCAGAAAGGTAATGTTGATAACTTTTACTGTGTGGTGACTAAAACTGGAAGTCTCTAGTAAGTAATTCATTAAAAACAGCATAGCCAATAAAACCTTAATTTCTAGTCATCAAAAGTCAAACAAGAGAAACTAACAGGCAGCAAAAATAAAGAGATAGAGAAAAAGTATTAGCAGACATTTAGAATTTTCCACTAATTTTTCTTAGAGTCAGAAAAAAATTTCAATTTCAAGTTGTCATATCATTTTTGTTCATTTTCATTTCTGACAGCACAATGAACATCCGAACACTCTTTATTTCTTCCTTCTTCTTCCTAACCAGAACTAATTTTATGTTCAACTCCAAGGGGATGACTCATGATGAATCAACTATCCTAATAATGATGGTCTTCTATCACTTTGCCAGATAATCTTGTGGCCTCCCTCAGAGGTGGAGGTAACCATGGAACTGTATTATTACCAATGAGACATATGGGGAAGCTTGTTAGGTGTCTCCTGAAAAGGTTTTAATTTTCTTAATAAAAGGACTAAGTGACACTGGCCTCTTTTTCCTGTCTTGAATGTAAATATCCTCTTATTTTTTTAAAAATTGAAGTATAGTTGGCATACAATATTAGTTTCAGGTGTACAACAGAATGATTTGACAATTACACGCATAACAAAATGCTTACCACAAGTGTAGTTACCATACCACCGTACAAACTTACTACAGTAATAACTATACTCCCTAAGCTCTAATTTTCATCTCTGTCATTTTCTTATTTTTTAAGTAGAATTTTGTATCTCATCTACATCACTTATTTTATCCACCCCTCACTCTCCCTCTGGCGATCACAGTTTTCTCTATTTATGAGTCTATTTCTGTCTTTTTTGTTTTATTTTTTAGATTCCACATTAAGTGAACATATATTATTTGTATTTTTCTTTCTGACTTATTTCACTTATTGCATAATACTCTCCAGGTCCATCCATGTTGTTGTGAATGGCAAGATTTCATTCTTTTATGGTTGAATAATATTCTATCCGCTGCGCCACCCTAGGTCACATCTTTATCCATTCATCTATCTATGGACACTTAGGTTGTTTCCATTAATGCTGCAATAAACACAGGGATACATGTATCTTTTCATATTACTGTTTTATTTTCTTTAGATAAATATTTAGATGCAGAATTATTGGGTCATATGCCATTTCTGTTTCTTTCTTTTTTTTTTTTTTTTGAGGGAATGTGATCTCTTCTGACTATAATATGTATGAAGAGGAAAAGTCCACACTTCCAAGTATGGCAGAGGAGAGGGAACAAGAGTCTGGGTCCTTGAAATATCAATTTAATTTCACTCATAACGTGGAATCTAAAAAACAAAACAAATGAATAAACAAACAAAAAGCAGAATCAGGCCTATAAATACAGAGAACAAACTGATAGTTGTTTGGGGGATGGGAGGATGGGCAAATGTGTGAGGGGAAGTGGGAGATACAGGCTTCCAGTGAAGGAATGAATAAGCCATGAGTATAAAAGGCACAGCATAAGAAATAGAGTCAACAATATTGTAATAGCATTGTATGGTGATAGATGGTAGTGCACTTGGAGTGAGCATAGCATAAGGTATAGAGAAGCTGAACCACTATGGTGTATGCCCAAAACATTGTGTGTCTACTAAAAAAAAAAAAAAAAAAAAAAAAAAAAAAAGCCCAAGTCCTTGACGACATCACTGAGTAACTAAATCAATATAGCAACCAACTGTCTCCAAGAAAAATAAAAACTATTTTTTAAAATCACTCTAACATTCTCTGTTTCTACCTGTAATAGAAAACATTTCTGACTGGTAAGTGCACACACCTTTGTTCTTTAGATGAAGAAGAGTTTGTAGATAAGATGTAAAAATGGTTTTAAAATATTAAAAAAAAAGTAGTTGGGAACTGTATTCTTTTGAAGGCTTTCGACTAATCAGGTTTTCTTTGATGTGCATTAAATGCATGTCTGCCTTATATCCCCATCCCTGGGATTGCAAACTTGTTTGTGGCCAGAGATCTATATTCTGCATAGGGGCCTTGGCACTTCTGGGTGCTCAAATTAACTCGCTGATAGGCTATTTCTACACGCCTTTCAAGTTGTCTCTATCATCCAGGTATTCATCAACTCCATCAGGAACAAAGACCCCACAGACCTTAGCTTATCTTTTTCTTTTTTTTTTTTTCATGGGCGTGAGTACACACACAGGTAAAACAAACAAGCAAAGAGATGCTTCACTGTCTTACGTTCACATTCTCTGACATCCAAGTTGAACTGCTGTAATGCTCCCAAGGTGAGTTGTCTTACTTCAGCTTCCAGCAAAAGTTGCATCAAGGATGTGGCTAAATGCTTGCAAGCTGACATACATGCTGTCTGAGCCACCTTTCCCTGAAATAGAAGAGTGTAAATCATAATGTTATTGGACTAAAAGGAAATCCCAACAAAAATTACAATAATTTTTTTCTTTAAGATTTTATTTGTTTATTCATGAGAGACACAGAGAGAGGCAGAGACACAGGCAGAGAAAGAAGCAGGCTCCTCACAGGGAGCCCGATGCAGAACTCGACCCCCGGACCCTAGGATCGCACTCTGAGTCAAAGGCAGATGCTCAACCGCTGACCACCCAGACATCCCAATAATTTATTTTTCATAATTAGGGATTTCTTTAAGATTTTCTCCAGTATGATATCCTTGGCATTCAATAATCTTGGATTAATAGCACCTGGTGGCAATCATCTTCACTACTACCTTCATCACCATGAGTTATATAGCTATAACATTTAAATTCATAAAGCCCAGCTATTTATTCAAGAAGCACTTTCCCCCCAAAATCCACAGTAGACAAATAATATTCAAAACCTTAATTAAACTAAAAAGGGATTTTTCTTCAGAGGGTAAATTTCAAAGTCCCTTCCAAAATTACTAGAATCCTTAAAAAACAAATGTAAACAAAATTCCCTAATTTATCTAGAAACCATAGTGTTATCAAAGAGGAAGACAAACCATGAGAGACTCCCAACTCTGGGAAACAAAGGGTTGCAGAAAGGGAGGTAGGTGAGGGGATGGGGTAACTGGGGGATGGGCACTAAGGAGGGCACATGGATGAGCACTGGGTGTTATACTCTATGTTGGCAAACTGAATTTAAATAAAATTAAAAAAAAGAAACCAGAATGTTTACTGCTTTATTGATTGAACACATAAAAAAATGAAAAGAAAAATCAAAATTTTCTGAAAAAATAAATAAAATGATTTTTATTTTTTATTTTTTTTTATAATGAACACTGAGGAGTGCCTAACTGGCTTAGTTTGTGGCATATGTAACTCTTGATCTCGGGGTTGTGAGTTCAAGCCCCACGTAGGGTGTAGAGATTACTTTAAAAAATACAATATAATCTTTAAAAAAAATGTTCCTCATCTATACAGTTCTGTTTGTATGTTCTGAAGATCCACACTCTAGAAGATTTAAGACAAGTGGAAATACTTAGGGAGTACTGTACAGGCCAACTAAAAAGAGGCAATGGAAGCATATTGAATCCTAAAGAGAATAGTCAACATTATAAAAGAAACCTACACTAAATGGCTTGCTTTCAGTTAAACCCACTGGAGACCTGAAACAGGTAGCACACCAAGGAGAACCAGAGAGTTCAACAGTAACAGGCTCTGGGTGAACAATCAGAGGGGGCAGATCCAAGCTGTGAGAAGCCCTGTGGCTTTTCCACAGAGAGAGTGGGAATAGAATGAAGGAAGGAGGGTAAGACTAAACCAGATCAGAAGCCAGAGAAAAGGGTAAGAAACTATCTTTTGGTCATTAGCATACACCCAAGGTGGCTGGACTTAAGCAGGTGACATCTTATGCTATTTCATTTCATTTGCAGAATCACTGCCACAAGTTGGTATTATTTTTTCTTGTAGATGAATACACTTCTGTGAAGTTCAGAAATTTTTATGAAATCAAATGGCTATTTATTAAGCATTTCTACCCAGTCCTAAATCTGTATCTTTCCAGTAAACCATCACCTAAAAAGCAGTACTAAATCTTATACTGTCCTACAGGGAAACATTGAGCAAAAACTGGTCCAGATGGTAACAAGGTTAATGGGTCATCCAAGACGTAGACTAGGCCCACATAGGTAAGATAGTGGTAATTCAGGAGCCAACTCTTCAAATACTGAGTATTGGCTGTGGTGTCCTTCTTAACATGTGGCCCAAAGTAATCACCTTGGCCAAGATAGATGTTTAAAGAACCCAACAAGCTGAACATGGAGATGTTGTGAAAAATCAAAGAGCTAAAAGCCCGATGAAGCTAGAGGCTGAAGAAGATAGCATTTGAAAGGCTTGTTTCAGCAGCCAAAATAGGTTTCCAAGGAGAAGCAAAACTGGACTGGTAAAATGAAAATAAGATAGCTGAGAGTCAGAAAGTCTCAATCTTTATTCTCTACTACTTACTGGCTGTGTAATTTGGGGTAAGATAGTTGATACTCCTGACTCCTGATTCATCTAAAAATAGTAAATGGTTTATTACCCTTAATGTATTAACATGAAACAGACTTGGCTTTCAAGTCCTCATCAATATATATCAATCAAGAAAGCCAAATGCACTTATACATCATCAAATGTTATACTACTCTTAACATATTGAGTTATTTAACTGCCCTCCAATTACTTTCCATTCTACTCCCCTTCAAGCTAATTATTTGTTCCTAAACAAAGTGATAATTGCAGAAATGAATGTTTTCAGTGTTAAATATTTTGCCAACTCTAGAAAGCATTTTGGAATTTTGCTAATTCACAGTCCACTACCCATTCTTTTTTCATTTCTGGTTTCCATTACCACCACAGTGTCCATAGGTTTTCTAAGAAAGGATAAACATAGACTCAGTCAAAATCACCAATATATCATGCAAAAAAAAAAAAAAAAAAAAAAGGTGGTTTCACCCTCTTAAGTAATCTTTGTTTTTTTAAAAACAAATGCATTTTCTTCTCTTTTTTTTTTTTTTAAGATTTTATTTATTCATGAGAGACACAGAGAGAGAGAGAGAGAGAGAGAGGCAGAGACACAGGCAGAGGGAGAAGCAGGCTCCATGCAGGGAGCCCCATGTGGGACTTGATCCTGGGTCTCAAGGATCACGCTCTGGGCCGAAGGCAGGCGCTAAACCGTTGAGCCACCCAGGGATTCCCTCCAAAGAATATTATTAAACTCAATTAGAGAACCTGAATAAATATCCACTCATTAAAATCATGCATAATTCCCCCCATTTTATACAAACAACAGCTTAAAAAAAAAGGCCCAAGGATGATAGTCAAAATATCCTGGACAATATATGTAGTGTTATTTAAGTCATTACTAGGCCTACAATGACATGGTGAACCCCTAGTAATAAAAAATAAGAAAAACATAATAAAAATAAAGAAAAATAATTCCTACTTAACTTGTCATGAGAAATTAAGAAGTCCAAAGAGAAAAGCATTGTCCAAAGAAAACTGGGAATATATACTCAGAATGTGGATGTAAGAAGTCAGAGGAGGGATTTACCAGATGCTTTCCACCTGGTTCTGAGACTTATCCACTTGCTTCACTTTTTTATTCTCAGTCACCTTTTAAGAAACCCAAGAAATCTTAAAAAACAAAACAAACAAACAAACAAAAAAAACCCAAAGCAAAACAAAACAAAACCACACTTTTTGCTACATATGAGGTATACTTATAAGCAGTACCTGGGCGAATCTTAAGAATATAGCTTGATGACCTTTTCATATGTAAAAACCTATAAAACTACCATCCAGCTCAAGATACAGAACATTTCCATAGACTCAGAAGCTCCCCAAGTTGCCTTTAAAATTGGTAGACCCACCCACACCATGAGATAACTCTTCTGACATACAGGCCCATAGGTTAGCTCTGGCTGTTCTTCAACTTCATATAAAAAGATTTCTCCAGGCCTCTTTTATACCCAGCTTTTTTTCACTCAGCATGTTTTTGAGATTCATCTAGGTTATTTCATGTATCTATAGCTTGTTCCTTTTTATTGCTGAGGAGTATGAATAAATCACAATTTGTTCTTTTTTTTTTTTTTTACTGGTATGTATTTGGGTAATTTCTATTTGGAAGCTATTACAAATAAAAGTCTTTAAGTGGAAATATTCATTTTCCTTGGAAAAATACCTAGGTGGGAGATTGCTAGATCATAGGGTAGTTATATATTTAATTTTATCAGAAACTGCCAAAGTTCTTCAGAGTGACTGTGTCATTTCATATTCCCATGAGTAATGTATGAGCTATCCCATAGCCTCTCTGACACTTGATATTGTAAAAACCTTTTGAATTCATGCTATTTTGCCAGAGTATAGTGGTATCTTATTGTGGCTTCAATGTGCATTCCTTCAGAAGTAATTCTATTGAAGCATATTTTCCTACCTTCTGGTCAAATGGATATCCTCTTTCAAAAGGTACTTGTTCAAGTTTTTCTCCATGTAGTGAGTAGACGTGGAGACTATCAAACATGTTTTTATTTCTTTTTAAAAATATTTAGTGAAATTCTAGTTAATATACAATGTAATATGTTTCAATATAGTATACAATATAGTGTTCAATATTAGTGTACAAGATAGTGATATTGCATAGGCACCTTTGTTGAAAATCAGGCTCCCTATTCTATTCCTTGATCTTTTTGTCAAACTTTATGCCAGTACTTCACTCTCTTACTTACTAAAGCTTTATAGTAAATACAGAAACCAGGCAGCATAAAGTTCCCTAACATTCTTCTTCTTTTTCAAAATAGTCTTAGTTATTTTATTTTAGGCTTTGAATTTTCATAGAAATCTTAAAATCAGCTTATTAACATCTATACTCATTTCCTTCAAGATTGATATAGCTAGTACAATTCCACACACGTTGAAGAAATGTTACTTCATTATATATCATGGATGCCTTAGGGAATTGCGGTGTGATTCTCACCTAGAAGCCTGATGGAGAAAAGTTGCTTTACATTAATTTTGGGAAAACTAACATTTTAATAATATTGAATCCATAAATACAGTATACCTTTCTATTTAGTTAGAGTTTCTTTCATTTTTTTGGTAATGTTTTATAGTTTTGAGTGCACATATTTTGTTTGTTACATAGTATCTCCAGTTTTTTGATGTTGTAAACTACACTGACTTTTAATTTCAGATTTTAATTCCTCTTTATTTGTACAAAGAAATAGACCTGTTTTGGAGTGCCTGGGTGGCTCAGATGGTTAAGCATCCAACTCTTGGGTTTCAGCTCATGTCATGATCTCAGGGTCAGGGATGGAGTCCTGAGGTAGGGCTCCACTCAGCATGGAGTCTGCTTGAGAGTCCCTCTCCCTCTCCTTTCCTCTTCCCGCCCCCACTTGTGTCTGTGCTAGTGTGCTCTGTCTCTCTCTCTCTCTAAAATAAGTAAATAAGATCTTTTAAAAAAGGAAACAGACCTGTTCTTTTTATAGTGACCTTGTATCTTATGATCTCAGTTTTACTACCTTTTTAAAAAAAAATCTCTTAGAATTTTCTAGATAATGGCATTATCTTTTTAAAAAAGAAAAAATTTTCAATGTCCTCCTTTTCAATTAGCACACTTTTTATTTCTTTTATTGTCATTTTGCATGAACTAGCTCCAATAGGGTGTTGATTTAGAATGTTGAGAGCAAACATCCTTGTTTTGTTCCTAATCTTAGAGGTCAAACATTTAGTCTTTTACCATTAAGTAAAATGTTAGATGTAGGTTTTCACAGATACCCTTTTATTGGATTAAATAAGACTAGATTTGTCTGCTGAGAGGTAGATTTTTTTTTGAAAGAGTGTCCATTTTTGACAAAAATCTTTTTCTGCATCTCCTGAGATTCTTTCTCTTTGTCTTTCACACACACACATTAAATAAGCTTATTTCTAATAAAGAAATTGAATTTATATTTTATAACCTTCCAAAAAAGAAACTCTAGACTCTGATGAATTCACTAGTGAACTCTATCAAGTATTAATGGAAGATACTAAACCAATTCTAGACAAAACCTTCCACAAAATATAGGAGAGAAAACATTTCTAAACTCATTTTATGAAACCAATATAACCCTGATGGCAAAATCAAAGGCAAAGATGATACAAGAACAAAAAAGTAAAAACCAACATCCTGCATAAACATACATACCCAATTTCAACACAATTGCAAATCACACCCAGCATTACATAAACAAGATGATACATTATGTCTAATTGTGGTATATTACATAAAGATGTCTATTATTTACTTCTAACTTATTTCTGTTGCAAATGGCAAACTCAGTTGGTAAGAACTTATTCCTTTTATATTTCTTGAGACTTGTTTTATGGTCTAGAATGTGCTTGTTGCATGTGCACTAGAAAAAAAAAAAATGCTGTTCTTGGTGATGGAATGTCGATTAAATCAAGTTGTTTGATATTACGGTTCAAGTCTTCTACAGCCTTACTGGTATTCTGTCTATTTGTTTTATTGGTTACTGTACTAAAATAATGAACTATATTGTGAATCCATTTATCTGTTTGGTTCTGTCAGTTTTTGTTCATATATTTTGAAGATCTGCAATGGAGTGAAGACACATTAAAGCCTCTGTACAATTCTCATTCTCTCCTGGGTCCCATTCTCTCTGGGTCTCTAAGGACATACATATTACACCTTTCAACTGTGCTCCATATCTCTTTTATGACCTATTCCATTTTTAAAAGTTAAAAATAAATTAGTATTCTTTTTTTTTTCTATGTGTTTAAGTTTGGGTGTTTTCTGTAGATCTTTGAGCTAACTCATCTTGACTTCTGCTTTGTTGACTCTGTTAAACACATTTAATTCATCTTTGAGAGCTCTTGTGATGAGTTTTTCACTACAAATCCTGAATTTTACTATCCTTAAACACACATTTGATTTTTAATATCTGTTTAAATAATTTTGTTTTGGTATTGTTCATTCTTTCCTCTGTTTTCTTTAACATATTAATCAGTTATTTTGAAATCTCTGTCTCCTAGCATATCTGGTTTACTTAATGATCTGCTTCTACTGACTGTTTTAACTTTTGATTACAGGTCAGTTTTTCTTATTATCATGTTAAGAAACTCTGTTTCATATGCCATATGTTGCAGATAAGACACTATAGAGGCATAGATTGTTTTATTTTCCTCAGTAGAGTTTTGATTTTTGTTTAGGCAGGCAGTTAAATTATTAGTGGATCACTTTCATTTTGTCAGGCTTGTTTTTAAAGTTATAGTGGGTCTACTTTAATTTCACCCCTTATCTTAGGAACTTGTCCTTAATCCCTATAGATAGCTTTACTGATGTTTAAACTGAAAGTTCCATGTGCTTATCAGGTCTCTCCATGGGTCCAATCTTCAATGTCTTTGCTGTGCAACTCCAGAATATTTGCTCAGCTATTAATATTCCAAGCAACTGATATCTTCTGCAACTCCAGAGTGTGCCCTATTCATGTGAAGCTTATAAATTAGGAGCTAAAGAGGAATTTTATAAAGACATTTTAGGGGTTCTTTCTCCATGTTTTTTTCTTCTTTGGTACCCTGTTCCTCTGAAACCAATTGTTATTTACATCTCATGCACTGATCCCTTCGTTTTTTTTGACGATTGTCTGGTTTTATATTTTGTATATAAATATAAATTATAAATATAAAAATATTTATGACAAGAGAATAAGTCTGATATGAGCTATGAGATCACAACTAAAACCCAAAAAGAACCTTTTTAATTTGCCAATATATATCAACCGGAAAAAATGATAATAGCCATTTAAAGACTTTCTCCATGGCCAAAAATTTCATATGCCCTAGTCTCAATTTTCATTATCAGCCTGACAAAAATTTTTGCTTTATAAAGAAAATGCATTCATATATGGGTCTTATGAACTCAAATTCACAATAAAGGATAAGAAGTTATAACCAGTTAATCGTACATGCCCATTACAAAACAATAAAAACACCAGCAAATACCTTAACTTGTATATTCTACTGCCATAGACCAAAACAGTGTTAAGAGCAAAAACAAACAATAGAAAAATATATAAAGGTAAACAGACAAATTACAGATATGTGGTTTAATGAAAACAAACATTAAATACAATGCCCCATTAAAAAATAATAAATAAATAAATAAATAAATAAATAAATAAATAAATAAATACATACATACATACATACAAAGCCCCAGAATACTGACGTTAACCTTTGCCTCAGTTTTGTCATCTGCAAAATAGAATTGCTACAATGGTTAAATAAAAATAAT